>NW_026000102.1:3111881-3144367 GCF_001458135.2 Marmota marmota marmota
CCACCTGCCTTTCCCCTCCTCCCTCCCCCCCTCCCCCTCCCCCCTTCCTCCCTCCCCCTCCCTCCCCCCTCCCTTCCCCTCCCTTCCCCCCTCCTCCTACCCTCCCTCCCCCCTCCCTCCCTCCTCCCCCTCCTCCACCTCCTCCCCCCTCCTCCCTCCTCCACCTCCTCCCCCCTCCTCCCTCCTCCTCCCTCCTCCTCCCTCCTCCTTTTATTTTAGTTGTAAATGGCATAATACCTTTGTTTTGTTTATTTATGTGGTGCTGAGGATGGAACCCAGTGCCTTCCACACTCAAGCAAGTGCTCTACCACAGAGCTACAACCCCAGCCCCCCACTGCTCTCTTCTTATGAGTACCCAGAGGAGAAACTTTTGGTTACAGAAAAACTCACTTTCTGAGCTTGTAATTTGTAAAGAATTTAGAATCCCATAACTGATGAAGTTCTTTTGTTCCTTTGAGCAGTTTGCCCATAAAATTTTGGTCATATTTAACACAAGTATAAAAAGAAACTGAATTCTATGTACATTCATGTACTACTTCATTCATTGTTTCATTTTCTTGAATTCTTCCTCTTGTCTTGCAAATTTAGGGAGAGAGTAGAGGATTTGTAGCCCCTGTGACCTGAGGAAACCTGTTTGCTCAGGGTCCTTCCCCTCCCTACCCTCCTTGTTGTGGGTTAGCATACACATTTCATAGAGAACATTTGGCCTTTGGTTTTTTGGGACTGCCTTATTTGACTTAGCATGATATTCTCTAGTTCCATCCATTTACTGGCAAATGTCATAATTCAGTCTTCTTAATAGCTGAGTAATAAGCCATTGTGTATATATACTACATTTTATTTATCCACTTATGTGTTGAAAGGCACCTGGGTTGTTTCCATAGCTTGGCTATTGTGAATTGGGGTGCTGTAAACATTGATGTGGTTGCATCACTGTAGTAAGCTGATCTTAAGTCCTTTGGGTATAAACCGAGGAGTGGGATAACTGGTTCAAATGGTTACTATAGTATTAGTTTTTTTTTCTTTCTTGGTACTGAGGATTAAACCCAGGGGCACTCAATCACTCAGCCATATCTCCAGCCCTTTTTGATATTTTATTTGGAGACAGCATCTCATTGAGTTGCTTAGAGCTTTGCTAAATTGCTGAGGCTGGCTTTGAACTTGTGATCCTCCTGCCTCAGCCTCCCAAGCTGCTGGAAGTACAGGTGTGTGTCACCATGCCCAGCCTGTAGTAGTAGTTTTAAGGTAAAGTCGCCCACTTTACATTTCAACATGGAAGCTGAAACTTCACAGGTGAAATTGTTGAAATTATTTTTTTCTATTTCAAGGAAAAAAATTAGAATTGAAATTCTTCAGCCTGATGGTTAGATTTGAAGAGTAAAATTTCTGTTAAGAGTCATAATTCTGGGCTGGGGATGTGGCTCAAGCGGTAGCACGCTCGCCTGGCGTGCGTGCTGCCCGGGTTCGATCCTCAGCACCACATACAAACAACGGATGTTGTGTCCGCCGAAAACTAAAAAATAAATATTAAAATTCTCTCTGTCTCTCTCTCTTTAAAAAAAAAAAAAAAGAGTCATAATTCTAGGGGCTGGGATTGTGGCTTAGCGATAGAGTGCTTGCCTAGCACTGGCGGGACCCGGGTTCGATCCTCAGCACCACATAAAAATAAAGGCATTGTGTTATGTCCATCTACACCTAAAAAAATAAATATTAAAAAAGAGTCATAATTCTAAGAAATATTATCCTTTTGTTTTGGTTTGGTTTTCCAGTTTTGCTGATGAGTGCCTGTGGTGGTGGGACGTAGGAATTGTTTGTAATTATCTACCCTCAGAAGATTATTGTTTGTTTTATCCCAAGTGATTTGGGGATCTTTTCATCAAATGAATGAAATAGGCAGGTGGAAATTTTAAGCTTTTAAAGGAGGAATAAATCCCCAAACTCCAGTCCACATTGCTCTTCACTCTGAAAAAATTCTGAGTCTCTATAAAGTTTATTAGAAGATACTATATTTTCTCTGTTTCCCGTTGAAATTTTAACCAAGAAACTAGGAAATAGTCAGATTTTACTTTGTGATAATAAAAACTATTTGAGATTAAAAATTTATTTGCTTTTTGAGATAAAATTCCCACACTGGATAATTTATGCATTTAAAAAGTGTACAAATTAAAGGTTTTTGAGTATATTCATAGTAGTGCAGCCATTACCACCATATAATCAGGAATAGATTTTTACATAGCAGTTCCTGGTGATTAATTGAATGCTCCTAGATAATCTTTTGTGTGTAAATTTGCAATTCTCTGGCTAAGAATATAACTAGATTTATGCTTTACTACTGTAGTAAATAATAGGCTTAAAGCATTCAAACCCAGCTTTTGTTTATAGTGGTCTGACAGGGGCCAGTTTCACCCTGAGGTTATTAAGTCCTTCATTTTGAGATAGGGCCTTGCTGTATTGCCCAGGTTGGCTTTGAATTTGCTGTCCTTCTGCCTCTGCCTTCCAAGTTTCTGGATGTATAGGTGTGCACCAGTACAACTGGCTTGATTTTTTTTTTTTTTTTTTTTTTAAGAGAGAGAGAGAGAATTTTAATATATTTTTTTTTAGTTTTCAGCGGACACAACATCTTTGTTTGTATGTGGTGCTGAGGATTGAACCCGGGCCGCACGCATGCCAGGCGAGCGCGCCACCGCTTGAGCCACCTCTCCAGCTCCTCAACTGGCTTGATTTTTGAAGTATTTTATTTGTTATGCGCTTAAGAAATATAAAATATTTTTAAAAAAGGAGATTTATGTAGTAGGCAAACTGTCAAATTAATAAATAAATATGTAGAGTTGCTCTCTCTGGGAATATCAGATTAACCCTTTCAGAATCCAAACTTGATATGTTGGGGTTTTGACAAGATATGATGTTTTGAACATGGTTTTCAGAGATGCTGATCAAGCCACATAGCTTCAAAATTATTGAGGTAGCTTTCTTCAAATTGGATTGAAGTGGGAATTAAGATTCATATCTACCAGTAGTTGATAGATTTCTTTTGCTTCATTTTGCCCATGAAAGTTTTTCAAAGAATCCTGTCTTTGTAGATTAATATATGTGTTGGTCATTTCCAGGACTGTGTCTGGGCACTATAGGCAGTCTTGTTAGATGGGAAAATTACTAGAGACTTATTTAACATACACATGTGCCTAATCAAGTATTAGATTTTACTAGGTGATAGAGGATCAAAGAAATTTGTAATGATGTTTTCTCTTTTTTTTATAACCAGGAAACCAGCTTAATAATCCTATTTATCTTAATTTAGTGTGTTAGTATTGTAAAAGGAAATCAAGCGTTTGACCAGACTGTGCCAAGATAACCTGGCTGATCTGTGAAAAAGTTGGTTGGTATTTGGGGAAAAATGGAGGAATTTGCCTGAATGTTTTCTTTTTGATTGAGTTTCTTTTATTCAAGGTTTATCTTTCATAATCATTTGCAAAATGTTCAATATGGAATAGATATGAGATAGATATGAGTTGTTTAAGATAGAGACACAGTTTCTGTTTACAGATCTGGTAAGACTTTTTCGTTTTGTAACATTAAAATATCTGAAACTTCAATCCTTACCATAATCTTCAGAGGTAGGATCTAGTTCCTGTTAACAAAGGAAGAAACAGCTCTGTGAGGTCAAGGGTATTTGCCTTGCTCAGTCTCCTTCAACTTCTGGTATGATTTCCACATCCAGTGCTATCTCTTCTACACCACAGCCTTTAGAATAGTTGAAAGGGATAAGAAAGACAAAGCAAAAGTGGACCAGTGGGAAAGAAATTTCCATGGACCAAATATGATGTGTAAAAGTAGAGAGGGAGGAAGGGGAAGCTTAACAGTAGGTGTTTTTTTTTTTTGTTTGTTTGTTTGTTTTGTTTGGTATTGGGGATTGAACCCAGGGGTACTCCACCACTGAGCTACATCCTTGGCCCTTTTAATTTTTGTTTTTTAATTTTTTTTAGTTGTTGATACACATTTATTTATTTTTATGTGGTGCTGAGGATCAAACCCAGTGCCTTATACATTGTAGGCAAGTACTCTACCACTGAGCCACAATCCCAGACCCCTTTTAATTTTAATTAATTTATTAATTTTTTTAAAATTTATTTTTTAACTGTAGTTGGACACAATGCCTTTATTTTATTTATTTATTTTTATGTGGTGCTGAGGCTCAAACCCAGGGCCTCATACGTGCTGGGTGAGCACTCTACCACTGAGCCACATCCCCAGCCCTTATTTATTAATTTTGAGATGGGTTCTTGCTCTGGGGCTTGCAATCCTCCTGACTCAACCTCACAAGTAGCTGGGATTACAGTTGTGGGCCACCATGACTGTCTTACTTGATATTTTGTGATTGATTTGGGTTGATGGTTTAGAGAGGATTCAGAGAAAGTTGGTTTTGGACATATACCATACATACCTAAATATATGTTTCTTCTTTGGGGGTGTATTAGAGAAGTATTTGAGAGACAAAGTGGACTTTTCCACAAGAATGTGTCTTTAAAAGATTTAATCTGGGGCTGGGGATGTGCCTCAAGCAATAGCGCGCTCACCTAGCATGCGTGTGGCCCGGGTTCGATCCTCAGCACCACATACAAACAAAGATGTTGTGTCCACCGAAAACTAATAAATAAATATTAAAATTCTCTCTCTCTCTTTAAAAAAAAAAGATTTAATCTGATTCAGATTATTTTTAGTTCTTAAGGATATCTTTAATTCTGTTGATAGGGCTTGAAACCCCCACCCTCACCCCCACATTGGATTGAACTCAGGGGCATTCTGTCATTATGTTATATGGTCCTTCTCACTTTTTATTTTGAGAAAAGAGTTGCTGATTTGCCCAGGCTGGCCTTGAATTTGGGATTTTTGAGCCTCTGCCTCCTGGGATCACAGACGTGTGCTATTATTGCGCCTGGCTTAGCTTGCTTTAACTGTTGTTAATATTTGACCTAGATTGATCATGTGTGTCTCCCCCTCACCACCCCCTTTAAAAAAAAATTTCAGTTGTAGATGGACCCGATATCTTTATTTATTTATATGGTGCGGAGAGAATCAAACCCAGTGTCTCACACATGCCAGGCAAGTGCTCTACCACTGAGTTACAACCCCAGCCCTCTTTTTCATTTGTTAATGTTTCTTCTTTTAAGTTGAAAAATCAGATCTTATTGACATGTTTTACCCAGATGCTCTATAATTAGTTTCAGTTTCTTTTAACTTTTATAATACTCATTTTGAAAAAAAATTTTTTTGAAGCATAATTTATTCTGATTTTTAGAGTGATAAAAATATACTTAGAAACTAATAAGCTAAATTTGTAGTAGCTAAATTTATCTTTGGGATCTGAAGATTTGGAAAAAATGGACCTTTAATTGAAAACTATTTGCTTAGACTGAAGGCATGTGTAATTGTTACTGGGAACTCAGGAGGTTAGCTCTAAATGTCTGAATTAGTAAGGGGTTTCTGATCCAACTCTGATGTTTAACTTCTCAAAATGGGGGAGGGTTGGAGGCCACCATGGTGCTCTTGGTCTTGATAGTCTTCTGCTGGAGCCACAGGATTATTTAATCAAAATTTTCAAACTAGATTATTGCTGACTTCATAATTTTTATTTGTTTTAAAAAATATTCCCAGTTGAAATATGTTGGTTGTTACTGCCCCCGCCCCATGACACTCGGTGCTAATACAACAACTTGACAAAACAGTTCATAAATATGTTTTAGGATTAATCCCTTTGCAGGGGAAGGAGGGCCTCATATGTTCAGTCCATTTTTTTTTTTAAGCCAACAAACTTTAAATAAATAAATAAATAAACACACACACACACACACACACACACATATAAAAATTTGGTTTTGTTGTTTTTGATGGACTTTTATTTTATTGTAGTTTTACGTTGTGCTGACTAAGGATTGAACCCAGTGCCTCACATGGGCCAGGCAAGTGTTCTTCCACTGAGCCACAACCCCAGCCCTCCAGCCCAGTTTTTAAAAATGAGAAATTATTTATTGGCTTATGATACTGGCTTGATGAAACTGGCTTTTCTAGCAGTTTCAGTTCTGTAATCAAAGTGGATATTTTAATAAGTTTAATGTATTGTTTAGTACATGGATCAATTGAAAATGTATTTGATTACTGAAGTATTCTAAAAGGAAGGCTTTTGGTATTCTTTGATCCATGAAAAATGTAAGTCATGCGTTAGCATGGCTGAAAGTGGAAATTTTATTTAGTATCTGTTTTTCATTTACTAAGAGCCTTTTAGTGTTCTAAATGTAATGATTTTATTTAAGGCCAGTGTTAAAGAAAAAAGATAAAACATAGTATTATTAACCTACCTTTGAAAGAGGGCCTATGCAGTAAGTTTGTTTTAATATTAACATTAGGTTGATAGTTGTTATTAAAAAAATAAAGTCATATATATATATATATATTGTTTTAAATTTATGCTATATGCAATCATTTTCTATATTTTATACATTTATTGGTATTCTGTCAAAAGCATCACCAGTAATTCTGGGGATGGCTTTCCCTGAGATAATCTACAGCAGCTAGTTTATAGAAAAGTGATTTTCTTTCTTGTTTTTTCTCTTTCTCTTCTTCAGGGCCTAGCAATTTACTTTCTTTAGTTCTTCAGTAGCATTATTAGATCTAAGTGGTACTCTTTGTTGTCACTCTCTAGCAGTGAATTAGGGAAAAAAATGAAGAACAAGCCTGAGTGGGGATGGGATAAGAAGGAGAAAAGAATATGACATTGAGCTGTAGAGGGCCTGGGAGTGGCTGTGCACGGAGTGTGGCTTGACCTCAGTGGATCTGCCCTCTCTTGCTTGAATATTCCAACTTTTGTATTCTTAACCCTACAAACATTTGGAATTAAAATATTGCTAACGAACAACATTATTTTATTTGGTTTATGAAGTTTGGTGAGCATATCAATGGGAGTTTAGTCCCATTCATCCTTATTTTTTGTGGTGCTGGGGATTGAAACCAAGGCCTTGTGCATGCAAGGCAAGCACTCTACCAATTGAGCTATATCCCTAGCCCATCCTTTTTGTTTTTAAAGGCAAAGAAAAGTGGGACACAGTTGGTCCAGTTTGTGATTGGCAGCTGTGAGCTTTAGTGCCGTTTGTTCTACCAAATCACAGCCTTGAACAGTTTTATTTTCTATCATTGAATCTGTTATCTTCCTAAGACTTAAGATTCTTGGTTTCAGTTTGAATTGAATTAAGCCATGTGAAAGAACACTTGTGGGCTGGGATATAGTTTAGTTGGTAGAGTGCTTGCCTTACATGCACAAAACCCTGAGTTTAATCCCCAGCACCACCATAAAAGAAAAGGAAAAAAAAAAATCCCTTGTAATTTCTAATAAAGACTTGATTGCAAAACCTGATTGATGTTGGCATACCTGTGATATATGAGTCATTGCTTTCTGGTCTAATTTTTATTCTAGGTTATATTACTAAAGCTAGCATTTCTTTTAAAGTAATCATACATGCCCCACAGTCTTGTGTATGGAGACAGTAGTGAGATGGTATAGTTATCTTTATTTTGTAGATAACAATTTTTATCACCTGTAGATTGGAAGGCTTATTGCCAGTATGTAGTAAACATTTTAATCCTAAACCAGGAAAAATACTCATAAAATAAGAAATGGTTTTGAGATACATTATGGCGGCTAAAATCCACTGGATAGATTATATTAAAAGTGTTGTGACAAAAATGCACATTGGAAAAGTTTCATTTAAATACCAAAATCAAGCAAAGACATACATAGCAACTCAGAACAGAAACAGTGTAGCTTTTAAGTAACACTTTAGTCTCTGCTGTCAGCAAGATTTATATTGAAATGTTAAGAATTTATTGTATCAGATTCCTTAAATTATTAGTCATGGAATTGTGAAGAATGTACAGCTTAACTTTGTTCTAGACAGCCCATGATATAAGGAAAGGAGTAAGCCCCCATTTCACCCATGACTTAATGTAGTTGATCTTATGATAGGGCAGAGCTTCAATGCAGGGGAAAAGCCTCTGAGTGAGGGAAGCAGAAATCCCTGTCACTTACCAGTTAGGCTGGGATGCACAGTCAAGCAAAGTGGTTACCTAGCCCAAGTCTTAGGGTTTTGCAAGATTATACTGAAATGAGAGTACAGTGTACAAAATATTTTTGCTGTGGAGTTTATTATACTTAAGTGCTTATTTGTCAAACCTAAAACCAAATTGAGTTACCATATTTGCCCAGATCTCTCAGTATGATTTTTTTTTTTTTAAGCAAATTATTCCCTAATGCTGCCCTTAAAATCCCACTTAAGGGCTGTATTTGTTTTTACTGTGCTCTGTGAAAATCTGTGGTGCTTTACAGGGACTGGTGATGAGGCTGTGATAGAGCACTTGCCTATCACGTGTAGGGCCCTTGGTTCCAGCCCAGCAATGCACAAAAAGAAAAACTGTGGTGATCATATGAGTATCTATTTTGGGTTAATTACTGTGTGGGTATATACTATTATAGATAAATTCTGTTTTGTTTTCTTGATACAAAAGAGCAACTGACTCTAAAGTATTACCTAAATTCAAAATTTGTTGACATTTATAGCACATTTTAACCTGTGACTAAATTTAGGCATTAATGGTTTTAGGTTTCATCTCACATTTTGTATTTTCAGGGAAAGAAGGATAATATAGAGAATGATTAAGCTAAGTAAATATTTGCCCATTGCCACAATGTTAGATGTTCTAAAGTAAAATATTTACTATAGAAATTAAAGCTTAAACTGAAGAACCAGCCATCTTACCTTCTAAAATGAACAGGTAAGGGATGGTTTCTGAAACCTTAGATTCAAAGCACCTGAGAAAAATATTTGAGGAAGACCCCTAGTTATTATAAATAATTTAGTATATGAATGGTTGTCTATGAAATCTTATAATTTATTCCTTATGTATGGAATGCCTGCCTGGTTTGTGGGAAGTGCCTGCACCTCTGTCCCAGCATTTGTTAGAAGAGTAGCTTCTTTGTCTGCCATTCCTTACCTTCCCCATTTGTTTTCTTTATGAGTGGTTTTGTTAGTGGGTTTTTTTTTTTCTTTTTAAGTTAGAAAAGGCAAATGATTTTAAAAGCCAAGGAAAATTTTTTTTTCTAGGAACTTTCTTATTTTTAGCATTTCTCTCTCTGAGTGCTTATTTATGAAGAATTTTCAAATTTTTATTTTCTCACTTAAACATGCTTTATTTCCCTTTTCTGGCCCTCCACCCAGGTGGGTTGAGCCTTTTGGAAATTTTGGCCTGTTATTTATTTAGCATTTGTATAATATACACAGTGGGTTTTTTTTTTTTTTTTTGGTGTGTGTAGTGGGACAAGCAGTTTTCTCATTCTTGCATGTATTTATCTGTCTCCTTTTGTTATCACTGGGGTTTCTACTTGGTGTCTGGGTCCTTGGTGTCCCAAAGAATTGAACAAGAACAGAAGTAACAGGCAAAACTCAGATTTATTGAAGATGAAGGTGAAAGGAGCACTTCGGAAGATAGAGCACAGTGGTCCTAGAGAGAGGAAGGCACTCAAGGCCCCGCTGTTTGGGAATTATTGTCTTATATATACTGAGCTGAAAAGTGGACCTGACTGAAGACCTTCCCCCTTTTGCTCCCATTGTCTAGGATATTGTCTAAGTTTCCTCCTTTGGTTATTTCAGAATATCTAATTAAAGTACTGCCTGCTTTACCCCCACTGGTTACTTTTCAATACCTAACTAGAATATTTTACCTACTTTACCCCCATTGGTTACTTTAGAATACCTAATCAGATTACTGCCTGCTTTACCCTCATTGGTTATTTTAAAACATGCAATCTGTGGAGGAGTTTTAAGGGGAATAAAGGCTTGGTGGCAGGAATGGGACTCAACAAGAACAGGGACGTGATGACTCCTCTGCTGGTCTGGCCCTCAAGTGCATTTTTTTTGTGCCTGGCCTCTGCCATTTCAGTGCTCCTGAACTCCTTCCTCCCTAGCACACTTGCATTGGGTGGTAGTGTTCTGCTGGATGGAACTGGGAAAGGGCTTGTGCTCTTATAAGGGAAGAGTATGTATACCCCGGGGGCACTGGCGGGACCTTGGCATTTTTTTCCTTCCATCCTGGCATTCTTTCTGTCCGTCCTGGCGCAGTGCTGTTTTCTCCAAAGTACCCCTTTACACATAGTTGTTATATTTCATAGACCCCCCTTTCCTTTTTGCCTTGGAGCTCACAGTTCTGATTATGAAGCCCCAGAAGCAAAGGAACCCCCACCCCCATTCTCCCTTACTCTCCTTTCTTTCTTCCATCCATATGACTTTGTGGACTTATTCTTGAATTTATTTATTTTGTTGTCAGAGTCCTTCTGAGAACATTTCTGGGGGAAATCCTAGAATTCCCTGGGGATAACTTGTGTCATAGACTATCACCACACTTTTGCTTATCTTCCCAAATCCAGAAGTTCTTTAGAATGGAGTCATTGCTCACGGTTTGGCCTGTTCTATTTTCGCCAAAAATGGCTGACCTTTCCCTCAAAGATTATTGTTACCTGGGACTTTAAGGGTGAAAGGAAGTAAGTGCCCCAGAGAAATCCAACACATTCCTGTACTCAAGGTGTTTTTTGGTTTTTCTTCTTGTAATGACCAAAAGGTCAGAATGATAACCACTGAACAAATTCATCTGGCTTTCCCCACCTTGCCCTAGGCCCCTATGAAAAGGGAATTGGTGTCATGTGACTACCATTCCCTTGGTGGAGAAGGCCTTGTAATCTTACCTCTCTTCTCAAACATCACTCAGAAAATAGGTCTCCCCTGATGATCATTTTAAAGACAGTACCATAATATTACATTGTGGGAAAGCATTTAGGGTTCAGATTTTTTGAGAGGAGTTTTATGAATGATCCCTGCTCAGAGTCATGAGTTCTTACTGTGAAGCAGCTTGTGATAGCAAGTGGAAGGTCAGAAGAGCTCAGGGAGGGAGTGCTTTGAGATATTTCAGTCATTCTTGAGAAATAAGTGATTGAAAACGTGTTCCTAAGAGCTCTAGTTTTATATAGAAAGAGAACTCCCCTTGTCATTGTGTTTCATAAACACAGGGGTAACTTACCAAGTTTGCAGAAATTGAGACTGTACATTGATTATGAAGAAAAAAAATGTGTAGTCTTCTACATACTTGCATGACAGTTGCACAGAATTAAAAAAAGTCTTCTGAGAGCAGATAGACTTAAGATTTTTTTTTTTCCATACTGTCATTGCATATCATTGCAGACTTATCTTCCAGAGACTCCAGGCCACGGTTTTAGAGAGATGGTATAATATGTCCAGTGAGTCAGAGATTGATGTGAGAGTGGGAATTTACAAAGAAAGAGTGCTGACAGTGTAAGGTAATGGAATCTGTGATTCTAAAAACTTGGCAAACTATGTTGATAAAGGCTGAGTGGAGAAAAATGCTTTCTTACTCCTTTTTCCCTTCAGGTCAAGTTGTATAAATTGCTGAAAAAATTGTAAGAATAAATTAAAGCCTTGGATTGCTCTGGGACTCTCACTATCTTTTCTAAGAACTGTAGTCTGTTGCTTTTGTGAAAGTCAAGGATGAAGCCCCTGGGTTCACATTTATGCATATTGTTGTACTGGACAGTATTAGAGCAGATTTAAAAGAGAGTGGCTTATTGATAAAATTGGATTCTTATTATTTTTACATATATGCATTTAGCAATAGATCAGTGCTAATCACACTTTGTGAGGTGCTGGAAATGTTCTGTGCCTGCCCTGTCTGATGTGGTAGCTACTGGCCACATATGGTTTGTAAGCACTTGAAATGCAGCCAGTGTGACCGAAGATTTGAAATTCTTATTTAATTTAAATTAAGTAGGGCTGGGATTGTGGGTCAGTGGTAAAGTGCTTGCCTAGCACATGTGAGGCACTGGGTTTGATACTTAGCACCACATACAAAAATAAATTTAATTTAAATTAAGTAGCCATGTGAGTGGTGACAGCCATCTTGGATAGCACATCCCTGGATTAAAGCTGTAAGAGATGTACATGGCTGTAAAATGAACATCTGAGTGCATTCTCTAACATATAGACATTTTATAGTTTTATGGCCACAACTTTTATTCCTATACTTCATTTAAGAGAAAACTGGAAAGAAAAGGGGATTATAAAGGCACTATTTGTGTGTGAGATGGAGAATTAGAATTTAATTTTTAAAACCAAATGCCCAAAGGTAGTCTGTTTTTAAAATGCATTGGGAAAACACTAATGAGAACCATATCATTTTTGCCTTAAGAACCTGTGCTGTTTGATTATAAAAGAGAAGAATTTTTTAGTGGATAATAAAAAATGAAGTCTAATGAATAGATTGAGTTCATCATATGTTTGATTGCTTTCAAAATAAACACGGAACAGTGCCTGCTCTTGTGGATCCAAGCAAGAGCCTGTGTTTCTGAAGCCTGAGGAGGGCTGGCCTGGGGAAAGCTGGTTCCCAGTGGGTGGTGAGGCCCTTTGGAGGAGGGTCTCCTTTTAGAGGAATCAAGGCAAGCATCTGGAGATTGGACAGCTCTTCCTGCCTAGCAATGCAAGCTAAAAAAGCTTTCCTAGGATTAGCTAAATGTTTTAGATCAATTTTCTGCAAAATGTTTATTGAATGCCTAGAGCTATGGGATTCTAAAGATGTGAAAAATCTGATGTGTTATCTTCTCTTTTTAAAATGTATTTTAAAATAATAGCTAAAGAGGATATTTAATTTCAGTTGATAAATACAAAGACTTTGTAGTCAGATGGAGGCTGAGTAATCCATTTTCTAATATATGTACTTATTTATGTTCTTCAGCTAACTTTCCCAAACCCCAGCTTCTATGATGTTGTCCTCTTACTCTGTTTGTCAAAAAATACATTTAGTACAAAAATTGTGTAGGAAGAATTGGAGTGGTTATATCTTTAAGAAATAAATTAGACTTGATGTGCTTTCCTCACAAGCTCTGGAATAAAGGTATTAAAAATTAAGACAAGGGTAAGTGGCATTTGTGTTATAGAGTAAGAGTTGAGTCGGCACAAAAATGTACACTCAGTGACTCAGGAGGCTGAGACAGGAAGATTAGGAGTTCAAAGCCAGCCTCAGCAAAAGTGAGGCGCTAATACAAAAATAGGGGTGGGGATGTGGCTCAGTGATAGAGTGCTCGCCTAGCACATGTGAGGCCCTGGGTTCTATCCTCAGCACCACATAAAAATAAATAAATTTAAAAAAATAGAGGTATGGTGTCCAACTACAACTAGAAAATAAATATTAAAAGAAAAGAAAGCTGTGTTTAAAATCCAGTAGTACTGTTCCATTAATTTGCAAGATGTGAGGATCATTCAGTGTTTTCCTCAGTTCTTTTAGTGTGACAGAATCTTTCATTTGGACAGCTTGTGTATTGCCCTGGGAAACGGCAGGGGGAGGTGTTCCCTCCTATGTTATTTTCTTCCAGTGGAAACCAGCCAGGACCTGGGCTGCCTGGGTTTTATTAAATGTAGCATTTGGTAGCAGCATTAATATGGAAGTTGTCCTTGGGCACCTGTTAGATATATAGAAGACTTCTCTGTGAAGCTGATGGTGCATTGTTTCCATCTCAGGCTACCTGATAAGTCTTCCTGTCATCCTGTCAGTGCAGCTTCATCTGCAGTTCACACACTGTGTCTGACCCACAGCATCTTGCTTGTTTTTGAGCATTTGTTTCTACCTGAACTGCTTCTTCCCTGGCAGTGTGTTTTGATACCGTCTGACTTCATGGTTATTGGTCCTGCTTCTATGCTGAGGACTTCTGGGTTTCTACTTGGCCTGGCGCTGTCCGACCTCTGGACCCATGCTTGTATCCCTTTTAGGCATCTCAAACATAACATATTCCACACAGTTCTGAGTTTTCCCCTCTCTTGCTCAGATCAGTCATTGGCAGCTCTGCTTTTTTAGTTGGTCAGACCAAATCTTCCCTGACTCTATTCCCCCAACACATCTGATGGCCTACTCCCCCAGATGTATTCACAAGATGACTACTGCTGACCACCTCCCTCCTACTGGCTGCCGGGAGGGGATTCCTTGTAGGCAAAACTTCCACAACTTTTCTGTTATTTGAGTAGATGCCACCCATCTACCTTTCCATCTCCAGCTGCCCGTCTTCACCTCACTGCTTAATCCAACTTGGCACCTTGCCTCTGCCTGGGTATGCCAGGCCCACTTCTGCCTCAGCCTTTGCACTTTTCTTTCTGCCCAGAATGCCTTTCCCCCATTACCACATAACTTGCACCATTACTTCTTTAAGGTCAAGTGACCCCCTCGTCAGTAATTGTCTTTTTTTTTTTTTTTGAGAGAGAGAGAATTTTTTTTTAATATTTATTTTTTAGTTCTCGGCGGTCACAACATCTTTGTTTGTATGTGGTGCTGAGGATCGAACCCGGGCCGCATGCATGCCAGGCGAGCGCGCTACCGCTTGAGCCACACCCCCAGCCCAGTAATTGTCTTAAGTACATTAATGACCCTTCATACATTGTACTTAGCTTTATTTTTCTCCATAGCACTGTCACCCATGGTTATATTGTATATACATTTACTTACTTGTTGCCTTTTGCCTCCCCTTATTCAGGTTCTGAGGTTAGGCTTGTGTTCTGGACATGCATATATCTAAAGCTTCTTGGGCAGTGCTCAGCACCTAGTGTATGTGTTCAATACGGTATGCTGAGATAATGGTGGAATTGACAGAAAATCTGCTTTGCAGGGTGATATTTATTTGATGATGAGTGTTACAGCTACAACCTCTAGGTGTTGTGCTCTATCCGAGCCCTGGGCCTGCCCTCACCTCTGTATTTTCTGCCACATTACTAATTACTGGCATCTGGAATTTAATAGTTCCAGTGGCCTTTCTGCTTTTCTTCTTGAATGACATCAGGTTAACAACACTGGCAGGGTTAATAAATTGGGTCAACTTAGAATCACACTCAGTTAGAATGCCTCATAGAAAATGGCAAATTGAGTTTTGGCTAAGGCTTCTGCTTTTCTCTTTCATCGAAGAGTTAGAGAAATTCTAAGTATTTAGAAGGACTGCTCTGATGTGTTTTATGATTCCATTTTTCCCTTGATATAATTTATACTCATGGATTAGAAGTACATTTTGAATGCTTTTTGATTTTTTTCATATATGTGAAGTGTAGTTGTATTAAGTATAAAAAAATTTACCCTGTCATTTCCTTTCATTAAATGTTGACAGCTTATGTACCATGGTTACAGATTGCTTTGAATCTTAGAGCTCTGCAAACTGAAAGAAACTCTGTCCACCTTATCTACTTTTAAACATGGTATGCAGAGGTAGTAAGCCTGACCAAAAATTCTTGCATATTAAAGATTAATGTAGTCCAAAAATGGTTCTCTTTCATTCTTGGCATTACATGAAATAAGAGTTTATGTGTTTAATCAACTATACGTTTACAGCTTTAAAAGGTGGCTTCTCATGGTGCACATCTATAATTTCTGCCACTTGGGATGCTGAAGCAGGAGGACCACAAGTTTAAGGCCAACCTTGGCAATTTAGCAAGACATTGTCTCCAAATAAGGAAATATATAAAGGGATGGGGATGTAGCTCAATGGTAAAACACTCCTGCATTTAATCCCCAGTCTCTGCTGCCACGCCCCCCACCCCAGGTAGCTTTTTTCAATCACAGAGGTAGAGCTCATCCTTGTGAATTTTATAGCCAGCTGCATCTTTGTTTTGTTGTAGCAAAGCTTGAACTTTTTCTTACTAGTTTGTAGTGTTGCTGCTTGCTTATGTGCATGTGTTTTAAAAACAGTTTTATTGAGATATAATTCACATATTATCTACCTATTTGAAATGTACATGACTTTTACTATGTTCACAGATAACTGGCAGCTATCATCATAAGCTGTTTTATTAACCCTAAAAGAAACCCCATAACCATGGCAGAAAACCCCATTTACCCCTTCCCCCAAACTCTAGACCTAAACAATGAACCTGCTTTTTGTTCCTATGGATTTTCCTTCTCTGAACGTTTAATATAAATGGAGTCACACAGTATGTGGGCTTTTGTGACCGATTTTTAAAACAGCATGTTTTTCAGGTTCATCCATGTTGTGATATGTATCAGTACTTCCTTTCTTGTCACTGAACAATATTCTGTTGTGTGAATTTGCCACATTTTATTTATCCATCTGCTTGGTGTTTATATTTATTTTGCTTTTCATTTCCTGTTTACTGCCTTGCTCTGGGTTAGGTAAGTTTAGGAATCCTTTTCCTGTTTTATGCCAGAGACTTGGATTTACAGGCATTTATCCCTTGCTCTTGGTATTGTGGACACAGGTTTCTCTTTAGTTGTGCACAGTAGAAATCTTCTCTTGGCTTTGTGAGCAAGGCAGGTCACCTAATATTGCTTTTTGTAATCTTCAAGGCTTGCCAGTCAACACCAGGATTCTTGGTATATTTGCTTCTGTTTTCTTAATTCAGCTTCAAACATCTGTGTAATTACTGTTTCAGGCCATGCTTGAATTAATCCAGTTTATTTCAGAGAACAAAGAACATGGCACATTATAGTTTTTGTAATAGTGTTAGTTTCATGGATTCCATATTAGGCATAATTTTGAAAAAAAGCAACACAGATGCTTAACCCTTTAAAATACCTTCAGTAGAAAAATAACTTGTTTAAAGTTGTGGTTTTCAGCTGTGAGCATATTTGCTTCCAAGAGGATATATTGGCCATATCTGAAGACATTTTGCATATTTAATTGGGACAGAGTGTATTGTGCTCCCAGAATCAACTTGTGTGAGGCCAGAAATGCTTCCAAACGTCGTATAATTTACAGCACAGTCTCCCACAACAAGAAAATTTCGGGTCCTAATTGTTAAATGTACCACAGTTGTGAAGCCTTTGTTTAGAGTGAGCAGTGAGTTTTCCTTAATTGAATAGAGGAGACATAATTATAGACCAAGTATAGGATTATAAGAATCTGCATGTTATTGTCAGAAGGTTTGTTTGCATTTAAAAGTATAGGAAGGAGCTGGGTGAGGTGGTGCACTCCTGTAATCCCAGCAACTCGTGAGGCTGGGGTGGAGGATTGCAGGTTCAGGGCCTGCCTGGGTAACCAGGAAGACCCTGTCTGAGGTGGGGGAGGGCTGGGGATGTAGATCAGTGGTAAAGCACTCCTGGGCTCAATCTTCAGGACCCCCCTCCCTGCCACAATATAGGAAAGTAATTGCTTATATGAATGGGTGTGTATTTTCTTGAAAGGCAGGACTTTTAATTTTTACTGGAAATCTGGAGCAACCTTATTTTTGGGGATTCTTTCTTCAAATAATAATATATTGTTCATTTAATTTAATTTGGTTGTTAATTGTAACCTAGAGTTTTGCTGTATTGGGTACTTTTCTACTCTCTCCAGTGTTTCCATGTTATTATTATGTCTTATGGAAAGAAGTGAGCTTTTGTAGTTGTCAGGGTCCCCCGTCTTGGGTCTCAGTTTCTCCCAAGGCCTCTGGAGACTAGCAAGTGCCCCTTCTAGCTCTAAGCTATTTAGGGTGAGAGTGTTCACTCTGTGCCTCCTGCTCTGCTACCACAAAGGCTGCTTTCTGAATTGACTTGTGTCCCATCACAGTGGTTCAGGCTCCTTCCATAAGGCATGTGTTCTGAGAATAAATATATAAACAGGATTGATTGTGTTTGAATATTCACAAAACCATAAATGTAGAGAATTCAAGAACCAAGAATGCAGAGGTTCTTGAAGTCATTTGCTTCTGTGGTTGGATTTGGTCAAGTGGAAGGACTTTAAGCATGGACAGACTACTCTCAGTATCACGTTAAGTTTCAGATAACAACACTTTATTTCCACATGGGCCTGCAGGTCTGCTGACTCCACATTTCAGTGTCACTTTGCACCTTACTTACCTTGTTCCAGGCATGTTTTGATGTGTTTTGCACAGCAGGTTGCTGTTGAAAGAATGCCTTATTTCTTAAGCAGTGCATACAAGTGTTGAGTGACATTTCCTTTTCCAGAGCAAAAGTCATTACATTTTCTTTCCCAGGCATGTTGATATGAAAGAGATGAGGAAAAGAAAATTGATTTACCCTTGAAAGCAAGTTCCCCAGCTGTAGAATGCCTCCTTGGCTTTTTGTGGTGTACTGGCTGTAGCTGTCTCTGGTAGGCAAGACCCACAGGGTGAGCTGCTGCTTTTTGTCAGTGCAGAAGTGACAAGGTGGAAGCACTGGAGATGCGGCAGCTCCTTACTTAGACCTCAGAGATAGTGGATTGCAATGTTGTTTGCAGTGATACCAAGCCCTCTCTCCATCCCATGCTGGGGATTGAACCCAGGAACCTGCCACATCATGTTTGCTTAGCCTTGTGTTGGGTAACTTGGACTTATCCTTAAGAGGACGGGCTCTTGTATTTGGAGATGTAGCTCAGTGGTAGAACACTTTTCTAGCATGCATGAGGTCTTGGTTCGGGAGTCAGCAGTTTTAGTTCATAAACTAAGTGTAACACATTAGCTGTGTGATTTTGGTTAAACTGCTCAGCCTCTCTCTATGCTTTACTCTTGTGTTGGTAACGTACACATAATAGCAGTACCTACAGAATAGGGGTTATAGTTGGGGAAATAATATGGTCTGGTTTGGTTTGCATGTTTTTCCTGTTATTGTGTCTTTCACTCTCAGATGTGTTATTTTAGATGATAAATTATATTGTCACCCTTGTGGTGGAGATGAAGTGAGCTAATGTGCAGAGTGTTTAGTGTGTATTATGGGCCCAATGAGTGTCAGAGCTTTATGATTTTAGGCACTTCCATTATCCATTCTATCTTCTCTACTAAACTTACTCCCTACCCCACCCTTTCAGGATAGCTGTCTAAATGAGTGCTGAAGTTCCTCCCACCAAATGGCTTTCTCCCTTTCTTTGCTTCTCCTTGTCTTAGTCATGATTTATGAACCGACTCAAGTACCACTTTAGTAATTAATGAAATATTTTCTTTCCCAAATTAAAGTCTCATCATAATGCCATTTTTATTGATTTAGCTAATGTGTGAGAGGGAGAAAAGGAAGATTCTTTGTCTTTGTGTGCTGTTAGGATGTGGAAGATTCCTTGTCTTTGTGTGCTGTTAGGGTGTGAAATACAGGAGAGGGCAAGATGGCCAAGGGCTTATTCCTCGTGAGCAGGGATACAGCAGGCCAAGTATGCACAGAGGACTCGGGGACTGTTCAGAGACCTGAGCAAGCATTGTGGGGGCTGGCTTAGCAGATAATGCAGGAGAGGAGTGTGAGATAAAGGTCTTGCAGAGCATTGGAAGGATTTGGGTAATTATCTAGGGGGAAAGTCACTAAAGTATTGGAGGTGGGGATTGACATAATGCCATTAGCCTTTTGATGAAAGTACCCTGAATTGTGGGGTCTGTAGAACTGGATTTGAAGAGACTATCATTGGAGTGGCTCTGAGGAGGGCCTAGAGAGGGGGGCCTTAACTCATGACATTGGGGTCCTTGTCAAACCCAACAGAAAGGAATTTTAAGACATGCCAGACACAAACAGATTTGTTAGAAAAGCAAGGAGTGCACAAGCATAGGAGAATGTAGACAATTTTGAGGGTGAAGGGTGAGAAGTGCTTTTGGGGGACTCAAGCTCTTTTTTGGGGGGGGTTGTATTGGAGATTGAACCTATGGATGCTTTATCCCTGAACTGCATCCCCAGCCCTTTTTTAAAAATATATTTATTTTTTTAGGTGTAGGTGGATACAACACAATGCCTTTATTTTTATGTTGTCCCGCCCATGCTAGGCGAATGCTCTGGCACTGAGCCGCAATCCCAGCCACCTCAGTCTTTTTTATTTTGAAACAGGATCTAGCTAAATTGCTCTAGCTGGCCTTGAATTTGTGATCCTCCTGCCTCAGCCTCCTAAATGGTTGGGATTGCAGGTGTATACTGCTGTACCTTACTCAAAGTTTTAAAAGGAAACTTTGTCAAGGGACAGGTATTGGAAGGTATGTGGGGATGACGTCAGTCTGGTGATCATAGATGATTTATGGTGATATGGCAGTTCTTAGGATGCTTAGGCTGATGTCTTTTCTGTTATCTAATAGATATGGTCTCCCATATTGCACACTTTATTTATCTATTTAATATTTGTTTTACTTTTAAGTGGACACAATAACCTTTATTTTATTTTTATGTGGTGCTGAGGATCAAATTCAGTGTCTCATGTGTGCTAGCCAAGTGCTCTACTGCTGAGCCACAACCCCAGCCCTATATTGTACCCTTTAAAAAAAATTTCATAAGCAGGCGAACTTCTAAGATTGTGAGTGAATATTTGTAAATTTCCCAGAAATTTGGGAGTTGACAGGCCCTGAGAAAACTGGACTGGGGAGGTGGTATTTAAAAAAAAACGTTCTCAGCAGGTTTTCACATGCATCTGGAACACAAGAAGTTTGGCAAACCTATACTTTGTGGATCACCTGTGTTTTGGGTGGTATCTGAGGGCTGATGGATGCCCATGAGATTGACCAGGAAAAAGTAGAGGATGAGAGGAGGGCTCCAGACTGTACCTGACAGAACTCCTAGATTGGCTTTCTCAGTACAGGAAGCAGAGGAGTGGTTAGACCCAGGAGAGGACTATGCCAGGAAGACATTCCAGAAGAGGTGTGGTCAGCCCCCTTGCCAATGCTGAATGGTCATGAAAATGAGCAGGAGGGCTTTGAATTGGAATTTAGACAGGGAGAGATTTTTTTCTGTGGGAGTTGTTTTATAGAACATGATGTGATAGGTGTCCTTGTCTTTATGTCTTTATGGATTTGCAGTGGGTGGAGAAGTGACAGTTGGTAGCAGTGGTGGGATCTGTGGGGACTGTAGTATAGGCAGGATGGGGCTGAATGAGAGGCTGGGCTTTGGGTGGACCTGGAAGGCTTCCTGGATCTGGATAGCAGTTAGGCTAAAGGGAGTGTGGATTCTAGGCACCCAAGGAGTATCTGGAGGGATAAAGGTGACAACAGTAGGGGAAAGGTGAGGCTGGAGAGGTGACAGGGTGGTCAGGACTTGACCTGTAATCTTTGAAAAGGAATGGTGGGCTTTGAATTGTACGCCTTAATTGGTCGATTGTTTGGTATATGAATTATATCTCAATAAAGCTGTTACCCTTGCCCTCTCCAAAATAAAAAACAAAACAAAACAAAAGTGGCGGGGGCATTTGTTGAATGGCTGCTCTGGAGGACAGATTGGGATGAAGGCAGAAGGAAAGTTATGCAATCACAGGAACTCCTTAAAAGCAGTTATGTGAATCTGGAGAGAGAATGATGACTTGAAATAGGCACGTGAGGATGGAGCACTGGGCAAGCGCTTAAGATGATCAGGATGTGTTTGGTGGGCTGCAGAGCCGAGCAAGATGCCTGGTGTGTGGTTAGGCATTTGGAAAATGCAAAGATTTCTTGCTATGGGGAATGAGGAATAATTGATCAGATTTCACTCACTGTATTTTGTGTAGAAGCCAAGTGTCCTTCAGAGAAGCTGGCTTGATGAACTGAGATGATTAGAACTCAGGGACCAAAAGCTCAAGAGGGAGGGAGGGTCAAGCTTTTTTTGATAAGTGAATTTTAAACCTGATCTAAAAGAAGTTATTTTTGAATTTTTACTTCATTCATAGTTAATTCTGCATGATTCATTTCTTAATCCTGTAATGGGAAAGATAACTTTCTTGCAGATAGAGATGTTTTGGCAACCTTTCTTTCTTGCATAGCACAGTGTGCTATTGACTGTTACCATCTGTGGCAGATCAGAAGTCATGGCTAAAGTAAGTATATATTACCTAGAGTTTGCATTTGTGAAGCAGTTTGCAATTTGTAAGTGCATGTACACATGGCATACTTAATTCTTAGCAGTAGCCTTATGAAGTTAACCAGGTGTTGTCTTATTTTACAGCAATGCAACTGTGACTCAAGATAGGTAGAGTGATTTACCTAAAGCACACAGCACATGGCAGTGTTTAGACCTTGGATTTTGCCTTCCCAGTCCATTGTTAAGCATTTCTATCATAGGGCCACATATTCTGGGACAGCTTCAGTGGTGACAGGAAGTGATTTCCTTAAATGAGGTTTGAATTGAGCATGCCTAAAAGTTTTGGTACTTCATCTTGGTTTTGAGAAGTATGTGAGGTGTTTCTTTCTTCATTTTGAAGAGGTAAAAAGATGTTTGTAGAAGTTGAACTAACCCAAAGTAAAGCTGCATCATTGACTGTTGAAGGCCTTGACCCTGGTTAGATTAAAAGTAAATTAAGTCAGCTGGCTAAATTTTATCAGTTAAGATAAAATCACATAGTTTAGTTTGGTAATCAGGAAACTAGTAAAAGGAATGTCCTTTTTATTTCAGTGAACCCTGGAGTACTGCTTTTGGAAATGTATAATTTATGAATTTGTATTATGTATAGTCCTACTCAAACATGAAGAATAAATGTTTTTGTGAGTGCTCAAAATTTTATCAGAAATTTTATTTCACTCATTTCTTTGGTGATCCATCTCATTTAGTCTCATGGCTTTACAAATCAAATTAAAACTAAACCTTTGATACAGGTGTGTGGATCTCTTTTGTTTATGGCCTCTATTCACTCCCTGGAATATAAACTCTAGGAAATCAGAGATTTTCTTGTGTTTCTCTATTGTTTCCTAACACCAAGAGCAGTAAATAGCACATAGTAAGCATTCACTGGACATTTGTTCAATAAATGCATGACACTCGTGAATCTGAGTTGTGTTCTAGATTATGGATTGCTTTCCTTTTATTATTATTTAAAGTATGTTATACTGTGTTTCCTGCTTCACTAGGAGATGGATACATCTTCATATTTTTGGCTTTTCTTACTGAAGAAAAACATCATTTTATAGGGGAAAGAAGTAAGGCAGAGTGAGTGTGTTTCCCAAATATGTGTTTGTGAATTATCAGCATATGTTAACATGTAGGAAAGAGGGTGCCTGTGAAGGGTTGGATCCCCAGCAGCCCAGGGAGCAGACCAGATAGGATTCATATTGTAAGAGCTGCTGTAGAATCCTGCCTTGCTCATTGGTTGTGTGGCCTTGTGCAGGCGAGCTGTTTTGTAGTCTATAAAGTGGAGATGACAGCTTCTGTCCAAGTCACATTACAGAGTTGTTGAAAGAATCAAATTAGTGATCTGCTACATAAACCTTAGGTTGCTATAATGATGGCTGTTTTTGTATTGCTACCCTGTAGATCATTATCATCAAGTAGAAGCCACAGCTGTCCTTGGTATCATCTGGTTCCTCTCTGGGTCTCTTTTTTTTTCAAAGATAGCAATATTATGAATCACTGTATACTGAGGCTTGGAAAAAATGTGATTAATATGTTAAGTGCAGAGGAGAAAAAAATATATCTCTAATGAGCTATATTTTAGAGCCAGGTAAAAGAGGTAATTGGATTGACTTTGGCTTTGTATTACCCATGTTCTTAATTATCTGAAACTTGACTATATAAATGTATCTTTATTACACATTGTAAATTTATACATAAATAACATAATATAACTGGGTGTGGTGGTTGCAGGCCTGTGATCTCAGTGACTCAGGAGGCTGAGGTAGGACAATTGCAAGTTCAAGGACAGCCTCAGCAACTTTGTGAGACCCTGTCTGAAAATAAAAAGAGAACTGGGGTATACCTCAGTGGTAAATTACCCCAGTGGTAAATTAATTCAATTGCCAGTAACCCCCCAATAAGAAAAAGAATATATATTAAATATGAATTTATATGTCTATTGTATAAATATAGCCAACATTTACATAAACAGAAACAGTGATCTTATATTAACCCATATGCTGGATTTCATTTTGTGAGTGTCTTCTCCATTAATTGCGGAAATTTAGAAGAATGTAAAAACCACATTCTTCTTCCAAATTTGAATTTTTTAACTTTCTTGCTCACTTTTGGCAAAAAGAACTCTTTTCTTTGTGAATAGAAATTGATGTATACTTTCTATAATGAATAGTATTTAATGTTCAATTGGATTTATTATTTTTTCTTCTCTGAGTGCTAAAATAACATTTTAAAATAGAATTTTCTGGAATGGTTGTCTTGTTAATCCTAGGGAGAATGATCTTTTTTAAATATTTTTTATTTTTTTTAAAGAGAGAGAGAGAATTTTTAATATTTATTTATTTGTTTTTTTAGTTTTCGGCAGACACAACATCTTTGTTTGTATGTGGTGCTGAGGATCGAACCCGGGTCGCGCGCATGCCAGGCAAGCGCGCTACCGCTTGAGCCACATCCCCAGCCCCCTTTTTTTTTAAACCTATGAGAAGTATTTCCATTCTGAACTACAACTTAGAGGAGCTTTCAGTTTACAATTCTCATCCTTTTTGGGCTCCTGGTAGACTTTGATAGGTTTAGAATGTCAAAGAGTAATATGGATGAATCAATCTGGTAGTTATTTTTCTTGTGTGATTGAGTTGTTCATGTTCTAAACTTAAGCCTGATGGAAAAAAATAATATGTCTCTTTGTGTATTTTAAATTGCTAATACCAGTGGCCTGCCTGTCTGTTTAGCAGATGCTTCATTTGGGCAATGGAATATGCCTAGGAAACTGAAGGCCTGTCTGAGAATAAGTCTCTGATGTGGAAAGAAGTGATCTGGTTTGTACTGCATGCTTTCGGTCTTTTGACCTGCTTATAGTTGGTCAGTGTGACTGCCCCTTCCTTGATACCATCCAAAGGTGCTGATTAACATTGTTTTATTCTGAATTTTTAAGGGTGTTTGACTTGCTTATGGGTAGGTCTTATCTGATATCAGATTTGATCCATGAATTTTGGAAAGTCTGATAATTTTTATGGTTTTGGCATGATCAAAGAGAATTTCTCTGCATCTAAGGCAAATGGATTTCTGTTGTTGTATAAGTAAACAGGATTGATCTTTTATTTGTTTGCATGTGGTGTTTCCTATCTGGCCTTCATGGCTTGAGAAACAGATGGTTCTCAGATTGATCACTTGCCTCCTTTCTTTGCATTTGAGCACTGAGCACAAGAATCCCAAGCTCTTCTTAGTTCTGAACACGTGGCATCTAGATAGTGTTAATAAAGATTGTTGAAAAAATGAGATAGGCTATCAGGGAAGATGGTGGGAAATTATACAAGATAAATTATTGGTTTTTAGGAGTCTCAAACTGACTTGTAAACAAAAAGTGTTTTTTAACTTATAATACAACTTTTATAAGAATTATGTTGAGTTGGGACTTGGGGATTCTCTGTTCTCATTGCAGGCCCTTAAAAACTTCAGACTTTTCTTGTTAGGTTTAGTTCTAGAGGAATTTATTGGGGAAGCAATTAATAGTGGAAATTTGGAAGAATGTGAAAACCACATAATAGTCCCTAAAGCTGGAAGGTTATTTTTAGAAGCAGTTAGTTTTGTTAAGGCAGAAATAATAAATCTTTTGAGAAACCAATTTTCTGGGATATAACTGAGAAAATGTGTAAGACATAATTAAAGGTAGTTGAAAGGCCCTTGTTTTGAAGCTGTCATTTTCATTTGAGCCAGATGTTGTGTTTATTCTTGTAAGGAGCTCTGGAAATTTGGAGTAGTAGGCTGAGTCTTCAGAAGATAGTGCACTATGTGACATCCTGGAATGTTCCCCACAGCTGTCCAAATTATTATTTTTTCAGGTGGAAATAATTTTTATTGCATGTTCTTTCCTTTTTTATATTGTGGGTTATGAAGTTCCTTTGGAAATTATTCCTGTTATATATTGACCACTGGGGTATACTTTACATTTTCCTTAAAAAGGAGAAAACAGTTGGTGTACAGAAATATAGTTTACTCATATGTTTACTCATAGTTTTTACTCTTGATGGTAGAAATCCCCTGACCACTTGCTAGTTGAGCCCAAAAGCTGTATGTTGAAACTGCATGTCACTTGTTCTAGTTCCTAACGATGGCCTGTGGGAAGAGTTAGATCTAAAGCATGACTGAGAGATCTGTTAAGCAAAACATTATTTAAAGAAGGAAATAAGAGGAAACATTAAAGTAAAACCAATTTCTCCCTCTTTCCCCCCCACTCTGGTAGCATTTTTGAAACGTCGGGGTTGTTGGAGTGGTTGGATTTTCCCTGGAATTGAGTGAGAAATTCAGAAGACTGAAGCCCAGGCTTACTGTCTACCTTTCACGGAGGCCTAGCCGTGAGAGGACAGAAGAAGGCACGTGGAGAATCATGACAGCAGACAAAGACAAAGACAAAGACAAAGACAAGGACCGAGACCGAGACCGGGACCGAGAGAGAGAAAAAAGAGACAAAGCAAGAGAGAGTGAGAATTCAAGGCCACGCAGGAGCTGTACCTTGGAAGGAGGAGCCAAAAATTATGCTGAGAGTGATCACAGTGAAGATGAGGACAATGACAACAATAGTGCCACCACAGAGGAGTCCACAAAGAAGAACAAAAAGAAACCACCCAAAAAAAAATCTCGTTATGAAAGGACAGATACAGGAGAGATAACATCCTACATCACTGAGGACGATGTGGTCTACAGGCCAGGAGGTAAGGAGCCCTTGAGTTGCCAGGGTGCTTGTGGGAGAGGTTAACCACAGTGTGGAGAGAAGGTAAACCCTGCGTTATGGTGAGGAGGCCTTGAACTAGGCAAGCAGACAGTAGTTTGGGCTAGGGAAACTAAGGTAGTGAACTCGGGAGCCACTTTCTTGCTTGTGTCTTTATTGACTTGGCTTCCTGTCCTGGTTGTGCATTTATAAATTCTTCCTTTGTTTTCCTCATGCTGCTTGCTCTCTCATTTAATTCTATGCTTAGTATTTTTTGTCTATTTGGATCCATCCTTGCTTTTCATCTTCAACTACAAATTGGGCTGTGATGACCCTGCAGAATGAAAAACATACATGGCAAACTTGAGTAAACCTGAAGATGCTTGAAATCACAGTTTTACATGGGAACAACATTGACCAGAAGCTAGAAAGTTATTTTTATTTATTTATTTATTGTTATTTTTTTGGGTGGGGTGGGTACATGGGATTGTGAACTCGAGAGCACTCGACCACTGAGCCACATCCCCAGCCCTATTTTGTATTTTATTTAGAGACAGGGTCGCACTGAGTGTTGAGGCAGCCTTTGAACTCACGGTCCTCCTGCCTCAGCCTTTCAATCTAGTGGGATTACAGGCACCTGCCACCGTGCCTGGCCTGACCAAGGTTCATTGTTCCCCTTGACCTCCTTTTCCAAATAATTGAGCTTCAGGCTCACTAATAAATGATAATACATGTAGTTTAACTAACCTGCATGGTTTTCTAGAAAATAAATTTTGACCCTTTTTGAAGGGTTTTGAGAGTTTTGAAGCTTATGGCTTTGCTCAAGGAGGCAGAACCCAGCTTTTAAATGAGATGCTTGGAAGTGAGTGTTTCAGAATGTGTTGGACACCAGTGAAGACATTTTTCATATAGGAGCCATAAAAACAGTGAAAGTCATTTTGTTTGAATTACTTACACTGCTGAGTAGTGACAACAGTTGCATAGATTTAATTAATAGGTCACTCAGTCTAATGTTTTTCCAAGACAGGAATTGAAGGACTTAACTGTGTTATGTCATTAACCTGCCACAGTCATTTTAATGGGTGCTGTAGCTGTCTGAACTTCACAAAAAGTTCCAAACTATATTTTGGTACTATTGGAATTAGTTTTGATTTTCAAAAGATAATCAGTATCAGAATTTACACAGACAAACCTGTATTCACAGCTACGATTTCTTGGTTGAAGATCAACAAAGAAGATATGTATGTGACATCGAATTTTCAAAGTTGGAGGTTTAGTGGTAGAATATTCTATCACTGGTACTCAGTGATAGAACACTTGCCTAGCATGCATGAGGACCTGAGATGGATCCCCAGCACTGCAAATAAACACAGAGAAACAAGAACAGAAACAAAGGTGAAGGTTTTAAAGAAGTTGGAGTTTTGCTATGGAGATTTAATCTCATGTAGGTTGTACTATCGGTATTTAGATATTGGACAGTAAGAATGCTTCCAACATTGTTCACTAAGGGCCTGTTTACTTCTAAATCCTGAGAAAGGAACAGAATGTGTTTAAACTCATTCAGATAATTATTACATTGTGATAAAAATAAGGGAAGTCATTGCCAGCCCCCACCCCCCACCCCCTGCCCTGAGGAGTGGGGATTTAACCCAGGGAAGCTGTTGCCACTGAGCATCATTTTGACCCTTTTTATTTTGAGACAGGCTCTTGCTAAGTTGCTTTGGACCTCAGTAAGTTACTGAGGCTGGCCTTTAACTTGCAGTACTGCCTTTGCCTCCTGAGTCTCTGGGATAACAGGCATGTGCCACCACACCCAGCTCCTTTTCTCTTGATATAACATGTTAACACGTTTAATATGTGGTCTTTCCTTGTCCAAATACCAGTTGCTGCATTTAGTGTCAATGCCAGCCTTTCTCACCTTGTATAAGATGGGATGTTCCTTTTTTTGGGGCGGGGGGGTAGAGCTGAGGATTGAACCTAGGGCCTTGTGCGTGCAAGGTAAGCACTCTACCAACTGAGCTATATCCCCATTCCTGGGACATTAGTTTTGTGTAGTGTAGACCATTCACCAACATGTTAGTAGTCAGATATGTGCAGGAAATGCTCCCCAAACTGTCCCCTCATGAGTTGTATAATCAGTGACTCGAGAAGCCCTGCAGTCAAGGAAACATCTTAATATGAAAATCACCTGCTGTTTTCCCCATTTATGGGATCATGGCACCCTGTTTCTGTGGATTTCTCCCTAAGAAAAACTAGTTTTGAGAAAACGAGTTTGGGAAATGTTGTACATTCTTCTTGCACATGTTACACAATGACAGGAAGTCTTCCTTTCTTGACTTTTCCAAGAATATGTGGAAGTACATTGCTAAAGGAGCATTTGTCAAGCGGTTTACAATACTTTTATTCATTCTCTATCTATCTATTTATTTAGCTGAGGAGTGAATCCAGTGCCTCATACATGTGAGGAAAACGCTCTGCCACTGAGCCACAATCTCAGCCCTCAAATGGTTCTTTTTTGAAAATTAAAAAAACAGACAAACAAACAAACAAAAAAACCTCACAACCCAAACAACTTTTAATTGGTTCTTTTTAGTTATATCAAATGATTTTTAATAAAGTGCTTTGGGAAGTAATGTGTACAGTCAGGCATCTCTCAATATACATGGGGGACTGGTTTCAGTCCCCTTTGGGTACCAAAGTCTGCAGATGCTTAGGCCCTATATAACATGGTGTATGTGCACATAACCTATGCACATGCTCCTGATTATGCACTGCTCTAGATTACTTACATAATACATTGTAAATGCTATGTACACAGTTTGCTCTACTTTGTAGTTCAGGGACTAATGGAATTTCCTAATAGATACTGCTGTGGCATTCTATATCTTTCCTTCTAGCACTTAAAGCAGTAATAATTTTTGATTTATTTTCATTATTTTAGAATTAATATCTGCCTCCTTCCTCCAGAATGGCAAATCTGTTTTTGCTTAT
The DNA here is from genome assembly GCF_001458135.2 of Marmota marmota marmota. Lineage (NCBI taxonomy): Eukaryota > Metazoa > Chordata > Mammalia > Rodentia > Sciuridae > Marmota > Marmota marmota. The sequence goes on from NW_026000102.1 coordinate 3,141,415, forward strand.
CATAGAATTTCAGGCATCTTTGACAGAAGTTTATACATAATGGGTATTGCATAATACTTGTGGAATACATAATTTCTAAAAACATTTTTTAAAAAACTTACTATTACTGATGTTAGCCCTGAAATCCTGTCTTGAATCATTTATTTCCCAGTGAATGATTTAACAGACTCACTAAAAAACACCACCACCGGGCTGGTGTTGTGATTTAGCGGTAGAGTGCTCTCCTAGCTCGTGTGAGGCCCTGGGTTCGATCCTCAGCACCACTTAAAAATAAATAAATAAAGGTATCGTGTCCAACTACAACTAAAAAGTAAATGTAAAACAAAACAAAAACAAACAAACAAAACAAAAAACAAAAAAAACCAATACCACCACCACCACCAACAATATCAAAAAGCCCAAAACATTGTGTGGCTATGTACCACTCTTGTGATCTTACTTCTTTGTCGTTTTTCATCTGTAACTCTACTGTTCAGAAGACTGTCACAGTAATGGATTAATTTATTACTCAGCTGTGTGCAGCCAGATTTCCCTTCTGGGCTTCCTGAGCATGGGATATCGATTTCTAGTTTGCTGTAGGTGGGCATATTAATTTCTTTCTGCTACTTTCAGTAAATACTAGGGAGTTTCATTCATCTATTCCTGATCCAAGTAGAAGTGGTCAGAAAGTTAAATTCTTATTGGGGGGGCACTAAAAATTTTGGCATATGTGTGTTGTCTGTTATTTGGATAAGGAACCAAGTTCTTGCAGTACCAGTTAATTGTAATATAAGTGACTTTAAAAAAAAAAAAAGGAAGATGTTCTTTGAAACATGCATCCTGTTAAGCTGGTTCTCTCTTGCTTGTATTCTGTCATATCAGCTTATAATTTTGTGACTGCTGTTACTTTAGATATAGTCCTTGGATGACAGAAATCTGCAGTGCATACAAGAGAGGGAAAGGAAAAAAGTCAAAATTAAAGTTTTTTTTGGGGGGGGGCGGGGGTGGAGGGAGTACAGATACTGGGGATTAAACCCAGGGGCACTTTACCACTGAACTATATGTTCCCCCAACTCAGCCCTTGTAATTTTTAAATCTTGAGACAGGGTCTCACTGTGTTGCTCAGACCGGCCTGGAATTCGTAATCCTAATTTAGCCTCCTGAGTAGTTGAGATTACAGATGTGTACCATGGCATCCAGCCCCAAATTTGAGTTTTTCAAGTTTTTATCATTTATATGCATCTACAGATATCAATTCTAAAATAATAGAAATAAATGGAAAATGATTACTGGTATAAGTGCTAGAAGGAAAGACATAGAATACCATGGCAGTAACTATTAGAAAATTCTGCCTTTTCATGAACAAAGTGTGAAATTTAATTTTTTATGAAGATAAGTTTTATATATAAGAAACAAAGAACTGAAGTTTGTGGTTATGGAACTTTAATTTGGTCTAGAACATTGCCTCCTTTTTTATCAACTTTAATTCACTGAAAATATTCATAGGTGTTATCACTGAGGCAATCATAGTTATTTTACTCTGTTTCAATTTTAATTACTAATATCTATATCAATCAAGTCACACATCTTGTTTCACACAATTATATATATGTAAGTTACAGAAAGGCTAAGATGGCCACAGGGTTTCAGGGTCATGCACAGACCCTTGAAACAAAGGCAAGGAGCAGGTACAACTGCAAAGAGTCACTGCAGGTGGTCACATAAGGGTTTTAGCCCACCAGTTCACATGGCAGAGTAGAGGGATTGTCCTAAGGACAGGTGGTTTCACAGTGCCAGCTGCAAGTGTCAATTCAAAATGGTCCATTTGTCACAGGAGAAATCTCATTGAACTGAAGCCCAATACAGAGTTGGAGTTGCTGTGGCAATGGTCCTGGGCAAAGGTTCTGATAAGTGACCAGGTGACAGGGTCAGTGTGTTGCTATACCGCTATCGTACGTGTCCTTCCTTTTATGTGTTTCAGAAGAGAGTTGCATCATTCAGTGGTCTGATGTGTTTGATGAGCTCAGAGTCAGGTGTGGTTTCTCTGATATTGTGTTTGATATGCCCAGGCATCTGTGTGCTTCTGACTTAATTTATTAAGCTCACAGGGGGTCATTTTTTGTTAGCACTATTACTGTATCAGTTTATAATTTATGATTGTGCTGTGCATCTGGGTGTTGTTCAGTAAGTTCTATGTGTCCAATGTCTAGTGGGCATCTGTTGTCCAGTTATCACATCACTCTGCCTTCTCACTTGAATTCAAAATACAGTAGCTCATGTCAAACTACTATTCTCAACAACATGGGGTAACTCAGAGCAGGGCACGGCCTGCTCCTCGTAACACCTCACTAGAAGAACAGGCAAAGAGCCATTCATACAAAATACAAATAACCAATCAATGAAAGATGTTTAATCTTTGTAATAAATCAAAATACAAATTGAAACACAGGAAGGTAGGTATCACAATAGCAGACCAACAAACAGAAGTTCTAGGATTGCAAAACAAATACCAGAATGTGAATGGCATTCTGCCCTTGGGGCCACAGTGTGGGCCCCAATACCAGCTCTACCAATTTCAGATTGGGAGATCTTGTGGCTAGGAATAACTCAATCATGAGCCCCTGATAGGAGGAAGGTTTCTAGTGCCACCTGAACTAGGTTGTCACAGATGCTCAGGTCCTTTTTCTTACCTCTTCCTACCCTTGCACAAGTGTAGGTTTTACCATAGATTTTAGGAATGGGTTCATGGGCCCTGTGGGGAATTCCAGACCAAGGGCCACTTGAAGAGACCAGACCATGTGCCTTTGAGGAAAATTAAATTGGCTGTGACTTCTGGAAAAACCAGGAATTTGAAAACAATAGGATCCAGGATTTCTGAAGGCAAACCCTGAGTTAACTGGCCAATGCAAGACTCTCAGAATTCAGCAGGTGTCTCTGTACTTCCTTTTTTCTCCTTAAGCAACCCCCCCCACCC
>NW_026000102.1:3144391-3192656 GCF_001458135.2 Marmota marmota marmota
CCCCGCAGGCAACACAAACAAAAATTTGCTTACCAACAGCTTTGTTTCCAAACTGCTCTGAGGAGATAATAAACCAGGATTTTGCACTGGCTTCCCACTGGCTTTTGTGTTGCACTTGGGCACATTCCCCAGGATCAATGCTATTAAAGCGATTCCCATACCTCTTGGCTTTCTTTGGAGCTCCCCCCAGTACACCTGACTCTCCTGTTCACTTCCCTGGCATTGCCCCTTTTTATGTGCAAAATTTTCCGTTTTTAGGAAGTGGGACTTGAACTGGATAATGACCTGGAAAGTAGAAGTGATTATACATTGAATACTAAAGGGTTAATTTCTTTTGATTCATGTTGAATTTAAGCTGGGAAAAATCCAAATTAGGCAAAATGAGACCTGTGAGTCTAATTTGAATTAAAATGGAATATACATATTTTTAAAAATTATTAAAAGTAGACATCAAATTGATGAGTGGTTGCAAAAGAGTCTAATAGTATATGATTCCTTTTACATAGCGTTTAAGAACAGGCATGGCTAATCTTGGGTGTTTGACAGTCAGGAGAGGCTGGACTGTGGGCCAGATGTCTGAGTGCAGTGTGGGAAAGCAGGCTGTGGTGATGCTGTTCACATGGATTTGTTCACTGTGTGAACATTTACCATGCTTTGCACTTTCCTCTGTACGTGTTGTACTTCAGTGAAAAGTTTACTAGAAAAGAAAAGTTAAACATGGAACTTTTCTGAATGGATAATTTCCCTTTCAGTCTTTAAAGTTCCTATTTTAAGAGGGAAGGGAGTCCTGGCCTTTACCAAATGGTGCAACCTCACATTTAGCTACTGATTTTTTTTTTTTTTTCCACTGATGCGCTATTCTGTGATTTAGAGGCTGCATTTAGTTTTAGTCTTCATTCTCTGAGGCATTGAAAGCTTGTCTTAAAGAAATCACTCAAACACTTCTTCCTCCAGATAAAGTTAAACAAAACCCTGGCATTTTGGTTTTCCAGGACTTACTAATATTTACAAGGAATTTAGGTGGATATGACATGCATATCTCCTTGAGACACTCTTATTTTGGGGTACAGTAAAAGTTTTGTGATGATTGGAACCTGAATTTTGGCATAAAGGAAACTGAATTCCTGCTTATAATTTGTTATTACTTGAGAGACCTAATGTCAACCTGGCAAAGCCTTCCTGTGAATTGCCAGCAGGAGAAAGCCCATGGTCTCAGTCCAGCGCACCAAACCTTCTGTGAGCTGTCATTCATTTCCACAGTCATCTGCAGGTCTTTTATTTGGGAGGTGGTGATAGTTTGACAGGGCTGCTATAACAAAACACTGGTGTGGGGAACAGGAATATGTTAGTTTGTAGTTCTGGAGCCTAGAGACTGGCAGGGTCATATTCCCTCTGAAGGAGCTGGGGAAGAAGCTGTTAGGGACCCTCACTTGGCTTATAGTTTGTGGTGGCATGATTTTAGTCTTCACTTAGCATTCTCCTTATATACATATCTCTTTTGTCTTTTCAGAATTTTTCCTGTGTATAAGGATACTAGCAGTATTGGATTAGGGTCTACTCTACTTCATTTAACTCATTACATCTGTAGCATAATTATGACTTTATTAAATGTGCAACTACTCTATTTTACCAATATTCCGAGATGCTTTCTGAGGTAATGGGGATCAGGATATTGTTATATGAATTCAATGTATAATAGGCAGGCAGACCTTTGTTGCTGGGTGGACTGAGGCTTGAGTTACCCAGGGCCAAGTGACTGCATTATCTCTTATTTATGTTCCCTTAGAAATTGTATTTATTTTTTAGTACATCATAGTGTGCCAGTTTTTAATTTCTGTTGATATTTTATGTTCTTTCTGAACTCAGGGAAAATTCCCTTTTAATGTTATTAGGAATCACATCCTACATATGTAAATAAGAAAATGCTTTAGCATATAAAATGATTACTTTGTCTATGAGAGTTAGAAGAAACAAGAGAAACTGCTCTTCTGAAGTTATGCTAATTTAAAAAAGAGAAGTGATAGAAAATTTGAGACTAACTTTGTCTTTTTAAATTTTGTTAGGAAAGGATCAGTAAGTCTAGTGACCTATACTTTAGTTGCTTGCTGCTGCAGTAATTGGCTACAGATTGACATCCCTTGGGACTGGGTTAGAAAGGCAGAACCTCAACCTCAGGTTGCTGAATTGGAATCTGTGTTTTATTTGATAAATATATTTAAATACACTTTAAGGTTTGAGAGTTACTGATCTTAGCCAGTGCTTCCCATTATTTTTCAAGTTCATACACACACACACACACAAAAAAAAAATGAGTCCATAGCCTTGAGAGCTGAAAGAAGAGTATCCTAGCATGCTGTTACTTACACAGCTGGAATTTAAGGAAGATCAAGAAGCAAAACAAAATAAAGACTAAAAACATCCATTTGTATGTTTATCACTTTAACACTGAGCTACAACCCCAGCTTTTTAAAAATTTTTTATTTTGAGACAGGATCTCACTAAGTTGCTGAGGCTGGTCTGAACTTTCGATCTTCCTCCTCACTGGGATTACTGGCATGTGTCATTCTGCATAGCCAAAAACTTTTTTAAAGGGAAAAAGAAAATGTGATTTCCTGGCCTGAGAGTTTGATGTGAAATGTATAATGCATTACAGTTCAACAGGAGGAGCAGAGGAATTAAATTTCAACTTAGTTAATTGGAAACGATTTGGATCTTCTACTAAAGTGACAAGTGTGTGGTGGCACATACCTATAATCCCAGCGACTTGGGGAAGCTGAGGCAGGAGGATTGCAAATTCAAGGCCATCCTCAGAAATAGTGAGATCCTGTCTTAAAATGAATTTTAAAAAGTGATAGAGTATTTGTCCCCTGGGTTCAGTCCCTAGCACTGCAAATTAATTAATTGATTGATTAATTAATTGTTGTGCTTGTTTGCAAAGAGAACTGTGAGCTTATTGGGTCTAAGTAGAAAGTCATGAGGGAGTATCAACCATGGATAGTACTCATCACCATTTTTTCTAGTGCTGGCCTTGCTTTTCACATATTGTTTCTAGTTGTTAAAATATCCCTGTAAGCCATAGGGTTTCTTTCCCTAATATATAGATGAAACAAAGGCTCAGAGGCCAGGGTTATATGGCTAGTGTGTAAAATGGCACAGACCTGTGAGAACTGGTTAAAACCAAGAGTGACTGTACATTTGCATAAATACAAAATACACATATGAAAAAGGGGGATAGTGCTGGGCATGGTGGAACCTGCGTGTATTCCCATCCGTTTGGCAGGAAGATCACAAGTTCAAGGTCAGCCTGAGCAATTTAGTGAGGCCATAAGCAATTTATCGAGACCCGTTCTCAAATATAAAAAGTGCTGTGGTTAGTGGGAACTACTGACTACTGTACCTGGATGCTCCTGTGGAATAGGTGCCCTTCAGTTTTTCCCTGCCCTTGCTGTCAGTCAACTGGATTGAACCCAGGACCTCACATGTAGTAGTTGAACACAGTCCCAGAAGAGTAATTTCAATTGGTTCAGCTTGAATTCCATGTCTGTATCACCCCAGTTTGTTTCCTATAAACCTGTACATGATGGAGCTCAGGTAGTTCCCCACAACAAAATTAGGGAACAGTTCAGTTTGCAAATGGACACATGGTCTCCGTTGCATTCGCTTGATCAGAACACTGCACTAAAGCCCAGTGTGAGAACTTGTTATCACATACAGATGTTTAGAAATAGTTTGTTTTGCTATGTGTGTGAGATAGGTAAATCGAGGACTGACATCGAGACGTGCAGTGCAATTTGTGTTGATTCATATGTAGCTTTCTTGGTCAAGAGGAGTGTGGGTAGAGGAGGTAAAATTATGATATATAATAACATGGCATAATGTGGGATTGTGTTTTATCAGGAAAGGAAGAAAGAATTTAAAATTTCAGTCTGACCATGGCACAGGCAAGAACCCTTTCATTTCTATTTAAAATTACATGAAAAATGAGCGCCTACTCCTTAGTTCCCTCCCTAGAGAGGTGCACTCCAAACTGCTGTGTTTACCTCCACAAAACCCCACTTTTTTTAATATTTATTTTTTAGTTGTAGTTGGACACAATATCATCTTTATTTTATTTATTTTTTTATATGTGGTGCTGAGGATTGAACCCAGGACCTCGCATGTGGTAGGTGAACACTCTACTCTACACTCAACCCCAGCCCCCAAACCCCACTTTTTATCTGCATTGTTTTGGTGCCTTCAAGCCAGCATCTGTTAGTTTTATCATCCCTAGGCAGCCTTCAACCATTCTTGGGTACCTGCCCCGAAGGTAAGCGTATTTACTGATTTAAAACAAACAACCAACAACAACAATAATGGCCATTTGATTTCAGAGTTGCATAGCTTTTTAGTAGTCTGCCCTTCACCCTGTAGTTTATATAAACCTCTTTATTTGCAGTACTGGGGGTTGAACCCAGGAGTGCACTACCATTCAGCTACATCCCCAGCTGGGATTACAGGCATGCACCATTGTGCTTGATGACATTTTGTGTTCCTTGACCAGCATCTCTTAGTCAGGGACTACTCACCCATAACTACCTCTGTCCCTGGTCACTACTACTAGGCCTTTCTACTTACATTAGATCAGTATTTTTAGATTTCACATATGAGTGAGATCATCATGCAGTATATGTCTTTCTGTGCCCAGTTTAGTTCACCGAGAAATATTCTCCAGGTTCATCATGGTATTGCAATGACAGGATTTCCTTCTGTTTAATAGATGAATAGTATAGTGTTATTTATACATACACACACACACACACACACACACACACCACATTCATCTGTTGATGAACACTTAGGTTGATTCTATATCTTGGCTCTCGTGAATAATGGTGTAATAACATGGGACTGCGGATGGTCTCTTCAACATACTGATTTTATTGCCTTTGGATGTGTAGCCAGTAGTGGTGTTTACTAGGTCATATGGTTCTGTATTTATCTTTATAAACATAATATTTGTTTTTTATAATATTTGTTTTTTAATTTAATTTTCACTTATTTTTAAATATATATTCTAAATTTTCTTGTTTATTGTTTCCTTTTAATAATTTTTTTTTTTTAATTTTTAAAAGTCTATTAATACAAACCTTCCCCAAAACTTAACTCTTGTTATAAATTAATTGAACCTGTAAATGAGTGAACCTAAAAAATTCTCTTAAGATATTTTAGTGCTGTGCCTAAACTTACCTAAGTTCCAACCTTGACCACAAATTTGAGTCAGTTACATACAGAGAGGCAGTACAGTATAACTGCTGTGCGTTTGTCTTTCATCAGTTAAACGGGTGAAAGAACTTTCAAGGGCTGTAATGGAGGTTTTCTACAAGCCAAATTATTTTAATTTATAAACAACAGAAACATCATATATATCTTGATTTCTTTTTTGTTTATTTTTGAATGGGCATCTTGCTTTGTTACCCAGACCCCCATTCAAAAATAATGGATTTGGTCTCCAAGTCCTGGGCTCAAGTTATTACAGAGGCCAGGTGTCCTGAAGAGTTCACAAAGAGAAGGAGAACTTGACTTAGGACCAGTGGGTGCTTAGAATATATGAAGGAAAAAAAAAAAAAAATCAGCACCAGCCAGAAGCATAGACAGAGGTTTATTTAGGAAAGTAGATGTACATTCAAGAGAAAATGTGGCCATCTGGTGAGTAAGAGATGCTGTTTTGGGGGTTTAGTATGGACAGCTATGTAGGAATGATATCAGTTTGGTGATCTCAAAACGGTTTCTATTGGGCTGGTCAGGTTCAGGATCCGTAGACTGACATGGTCTTTGTTATATGATCAGTGGATAGTTCTGGAAAGTCTCCTGATTTATAGGTTCTTCAAGATAACCGAACAATCTAATTATTGAGGGGTTTAGTGCACAGATAGGTCTACAGATTTCTCAAGGATTTAGGCCTGGAATGAAGAGATTAGGGAGTGATAGGCCTGGAAATATATGTGGAACTTCTGAATTAAAATCCTGTTATTTTGATTCTTTCCTCCAGTCTCCTTTCTGTTTTTTGTTTCTTCTATCTTACCTTGAATTGATCCTCCTGCCTTAGCCTCCCAAATTGCTGAGACTAGGATTACACCACTACACCAAGCCCGGTTCCTTCCTCCCTCCCTCCCTTCCTCCCTCCCTCCCTTCCTCCCTCCCTTCCCTCCTCCCTCCCTCTCTCCCTCTTTCCCTCCCTCCCTGGGTATTGATTGANTCTTTTTTTTTTTTTTTTAATATATATATTTTTAGTTGTGGATGAACCTTTATTTATTTATTTTTATGTGGTGCTGAAAATCGAACCCAGTACCTCACGCATACTAGGCAAGTGCTCTACCACTAAACCACAACCCCAGCCCCACTGTTAATCATGTGAAACTTAAAAAAAAAAAAAAATTACCCCCTGCTGCTAGGGGTTGAATTTAGGGCCTTATTAGGCAAGTACTATAACACTGAGCTATACTCCCAGCCCCCTTGTTTTTCCTGTAAGATACAAGGTCTTGCTGTGTTGTCCAGGCTAAGGATGAATGGTGATCTTCCTGCCTTAGCCTCCCCAGCAGCTGGGACTATAGGTATGTACCACTGTACCTGACTTCTTTTCTAAATCTTCACAGGGATAGAAAATGCATATCAATTTAAGGTAGCTAGTTACCATCCCAGTTGATTAGAATTACTTGATTTTTAATTTTATTTAATTTTTTGGTATTGGGCATTGAACTCTGGGGCACTCGACCACTGAACCTCATCCTCACCCCTATTTTGTACTTATTTATTTATTTATTTTAAGAAACCCGGGTCTCATTGAGTTGCTTAGCGCCTTGATTTTGCTGAGGCTGGCTTTAAACTCACCATCCTCCTGCCTCAGCCTCGCCCAATGAGTTACTTAATTTTTAATTCTTTTAGATTTAAAAGATATGTACCTCCTAAAGAAAGATGTTCACAGTTGCAGGGTCTTCATTATCAAAACTCCACATGACCTCTCACCTCACATTATCTGATTCTTTGACTCCAAAAGCCTGAAACTCTCTTAGGGGTCAATGCCCTGGTTTAAATTATTTATTTATTTTGTGATACTCATGGTTGATTCTAAAGACTTTTGAGCATGATGGAATCATAAGATGTTTGTTTCCTCTTAAAAAAAGAGATCTTTGAACCTGTCAGAATGGCCGGCATTCTTCCATTTTCTTAGAACTGTCTAATCCTTGTGGATATTTGTAATGATCTTCAGTGGATTGCTTGCTAGTTCTCAGTCTTGTCTCACTGGTGATGTCATAGGGTTCTTCTGGAAGAAGAATATGGCATTTCCAGGGTGAATATAGTTCCATTTGGAAAAAGTACTTTTATTGACAGTATTTTTTTTTAAAATGTGCAGTTCTGGAAATATTTGTCATCACTGATCTCATAAAATGTATTGAGTTTTCAGCCAAAATGACGAATGTGACAAGAACCTTGGAGACATGATATTGCAGGTACTCTGTTATCCTTGTGAAGGCATTAGCTAAAAGGTCTATTTTGTATGCTTCAGGCCAGTGTGCCTAATTTTAACATGAAGAGAGATTCTTTTTTCTTTTGGTAGATGGACACAGGCCTTTTATTTTATTTATTTTTATGTGGTGCTGAGGATCCAACCCAGGGCCTCACATGTGCTAGGCTCTTCCACTGAGCTACAATCCCAGCTTCTCCATGTAGAGAAGTTTTTAAGCAATCTATTAACAGATGGTTTCTGAGCATGTATCTTTTACATCATTAGTCTTCTATGGTGTAGATTTTTACATTATCAATTGAGCTTGTTGTTTAGTGAGCAGTGCCAGAATAGCACACGTTTCTGTTGGGGGCAGGTAGTCTCTTGTGCAGCTACTCAGCTCTTCCCTTATGGCAAGAAAACAAGAATGGATAATATATAATGAATGGACATTACTTTGTGCCAATAAAATTTTATTTATAGACACCAAATTTGAATTGTATGTAATTTTCATTTGTCAGTAAATATTACTGTGTTGACTGACTTCCTTCCTTCCTTCCTTCCTTCCTTCCATCCATCCATCTTTTGTTGTCTTTTCTTTCTCTTTCTTTCCAAGAAATACAGAACCCTGTCTTCTATATAGTAAATTGTTTAAAAATATTTTTTACATGTTTGTGTTGATAAGCTCATTTAGGTATTAAGTTACAACCTGTTCTGTTTCCTCTCAAGCTCTACGAGGCATAGAATGGGTGCCTTATTCTTATGGCAGTTGGGATTTTCCCTGATTGATTTAGCATAAATTCTTCATAAGAAGCTGGCTAGAGAAGAAACCCGGGAAAACAATTGCCATTCCAAAAAATGCCTCTTTTAAATCCTGTATGTTTATTTTTGTATTTCTTACAATAGAGTATAAATATATATCCTCTACCTAGACTCTGAACAGAAACTAATGAAAGAAAGTGAATTATGTTGTAAGTATTACAACTGTGGCAAATCATGAGTGTATCTTCGGAGAAGGTACTGCCTCACAATGATTCTTCTGTGGGTCTTCTGGCAGTTGTAAAAGCCATCTGACAACCTTTGGGAGCCTTCTCTGTTCAGCTTGGAACTTGTGATTAATACACAAGAATGGGGAGAGACCACAGAGGGAGTAGGCGGTTCTTTTGTTTGATTTTAGTATCCAGCTTAGAGATTCAGTCTAGTGGACTGTGACGAACAGAGTCCCAATCACAGTGGAACAAGATTTATGTTTACCTAGAGTCTAATTGGACTGAGATTTCCTACAGTTATGTTCAGATCCTCTGCCCTTTTGCTTAGTGAGCAATCGTTGAGCTCCTAAGCTCTGGGGGTTTAGCTTTTGCTGGCTCAATTAATTGTTAAATGTTCCCTTTATTATAATTATACATTGATGCCTTGCTTTGTAATAGCTGAGGAAATTGCTTAAAAAAGTTGTTTAATCTGTTATACACTATTAGTTTTGTTTAAAAAAAAAAAGCTCGTTTTAGAAGAAAACAATTTTGATTTTGGTTTGAAGTGACATGGTGGTATTTGAGTTGGATAACATAATTTAAATTGAAATGCAAGAATTTGACTATTCTTGACAGAGGTTGGCTTGTGTTTGATATTGACCCATGTGTTTGACGTGTTTCCAGATATTGTCTTCTGTGTATTCCAGACAGCTCTACCAGCTTAGAAAATTAGACTTTCTGGGCCGGGGCTGTGGCTCAGTGGTTGAGCACTTGCCTCACATGTGTGAGGCACTGGGTTCGTTCATAGGCACCACACACAAAAAATAAGTACATAAAATAAAGATACTGTATTCATCTACAACTAAGAAAATATTAAAAAAAAAAAGAAAATTAGACTTTCCAAAATTTGTCTCTGAATTTAAAAATGGAGCAGTATATTATTTTGTTCAATTATGTAACTGATGTGTGGCTAAGAGTGATTCTCTTAAAGAAATATTTCAGCCTAGCACCTTAGATGCTTATGCACGTGAATTTTGCTTTGGAGATATTAAAAAACTCTAAATACTAGACAAAATAAATACATGTGTTTTTATTTCTTTGGTTACCTATGTTTGTGTTAGTATGGATTTTGTAATGGGTATGTTAAATGTCAAAAAATAGATGGAAGAAGATATATTAACTTTTTGATTCTTGTAAGTGAATGTTTAAATGCCTAGAAATGAACACACTTCTAAAGTTTACTTTACTAAGTCTATTAAATTCATATATAATAACTACTTACCAGTCTGTATGTATTGACTACTTATCAGTCTGTATGTATTGACTACCCAGCCTCTATTAATCTTTTTTCATTATTTCACTGTTAAAAATGTGCTCAAGAGACTGCAATAGTGCATTTTACATGTAAATGATATTCCACAATGCACTCATCCAGCCCCTACATTAATTTTTCCCCATATCTCTGTAAGTTTCCCCAGTCAGCTGCCTTATCAAGGCCTTTTTCAGTAATGTCCAGTGTGATAGTGTACTGTATGTAATGTGTAAAGTGTACTGTAAAAGGCTAAGAAATAGTGTTTTGTTTTTTTTTTTAAATCCCTTTGAAGTCTGCAGGCACTGTTCAGGCTTTCTTTATGTGCTAGGCCCATGTCTGCGCTTGACAGATGGAGTGTTAGTGTCTCATTTCAGACTGATCAATAGGCATTGATAGTAATAAAAAAAAGGGAAAGTATTGATTATGGCTATTATGGGTAAATGGAGTGAGTTTATAATATAGATTTTAAATATTTAAGTATGCATTTCATTCTCAATTTTCAGATTAACATTTTAATTTGTGCTCTGTAAAAGCTGTGCATAGCTCTTGGCTCTCAGGCAGGGTATCATTGTTATTAGATGATATTTAGTTTTCAGACTTTACTTGACCTGGCATCCCTTTGTGTTGGTATTATAAAACATAAGCATCGTACAGTTGCCAGATCAGTTGTGAGAATGTTAATACTGTGTAAAATTGTAATTTTTCTTCTTTGGTGCAGGGAAGGGAATTGTCACAAAAAGGTCTTACTTGGTGTGTTGTATTTGTATATCATCTGTAATAGTTTAACTGAAAAATAGTGGTTTAATAATCAACTATTCCATAGAGTAAAAATGCACTTAAGGTTTTGAAGTTTGCATTTGAGAATTATTCTAGCAACACTTGAACTTGGATTATGATTTTTTCCTTAGGAGGTATTTTATGTCTCACCTTTCAAGAGAGACTATAGAGACCTGATTTCCTGTTTGTTCTTTGTATTAGCTGGAAATCATTTTAAGGAAGAAAAATTTTGGTGTTTTTCAGGACTACAAATTAGAATGATTTCTTTGAAGTCTGTAGCAACTATCCAAAAAACAGATACTGGTGATATGGAGTACAGTCTTTTTAAAAAATTGCTCTTGATGTTCAGGTCAGGTTTGGTACCAGGCTAGTTATTTGTAGAGATCATCAGTTTTGTCACATATTTAACTTTTGTTATCTCCCAACAGTTGGGACTGTGAATGTTAAGGTGTCTGATACATGGACATATGGATTTCCAGTTCCTCTTTCAGTATTGTTTTGTAATTTGGTAATGATGAGAGGGTCTTCATTTTTATGTTCTCTCCCTTGAATTCATGTACTGCTCCCCCTGTCACCCTTAGAGGTACATTTATAATATTTGGGAATAGACCTTTTTTTAAAAAATATGCCTCCTCCATTTCCTTCTTGTAGTTTTCCTTTTTAGTGAACAAATAATGCATTTTTTTAAGAAAGAAAACTGAAAAATTTAGATAAGCGAAAGTAAAAGTTAAAAATCAGAGAAGCGAATCCCACTGTTCACATTCTGTTGTATGGCTATTTAGTGAACATATGTGGAGTTATGCTTTTTGCAGCTTTATAGTTATAAATTTGAATCATTATTGCAGCTTTACATACCATTAATGCTGGGAGTTCATAATCTGGAATATGTGACCAACCAAACAAACTATGAAAGAATGTAGGGAACTGTTTACTTGAATGGGGGAAAAATGTATTTTCATTAATTGATTAAATTTCAAGCGACATTCAGCATTTCATGTAATTATGAAGGCAGGCAGTAACAGTGATAGTGGTGGTATCTGTGACACCAATATCAGTTGCACATCTGTCACATCATATAGAGGAAAAACACTTCAAAATAATGTTCATATGCTTCATTGTTTTGAAACTAGGGAGGTTATTAGGGAATAGTCTCTTATAAATTTTGTTATTTAATTAATCAATTAAGTACATATATTGCATATTTGTATTTCTTACATGATAAGTATTTCAACATATTATTTCTGTGCATTTACAAACTTTTTTTTTTTTTTAAAGAATGTCTTACTCTGTTGCCCGTGATGGCCTAGAACTTCTAGGCCCAGGCAATCCTTCTGTGAACTCCTGAGCAGCTGTGACTATAGTCACCTTTAACTTAGAAGTGTTGTAACGTCCAGAAAAGGTGGTTATCAGTAGTCCCTGTGTTTTTCTGGAAGGAGTATCCATGAGTTTTCTGTCAAGTACTAAAATCAGATCCATACAGAAGTGGAAAAATAGAGGGAGACAAGTGCCAATTAACCTGTGCCAGCCACTCTGCCAGCCAATTTGCAGGAAGAGAAACTACGGTCCCCTATTGCTACTTGAAAAATCTTGGTGTGGAATTGGGCTAGAACTTGGCTTAGCTGTAAAGTCTCTTTAGGGAGGAAGCTGTGAACTCGCTTTCATCTGCCTCTAGGGGTTGATTTTTAATTTATGCTGAAAGTAATGGATAAGGCTATTTCATCAAGCTATTCCAGTCATTTTAAGTTAGAAGCTGTTGGTACTGAGGATTGAACCCAGGGCACTTTACCAGTGAGCCACATCCCCAGTACTTTTTGAGGTAGAATCTTATTAAATTGCCCAGGCCAGCCTTGAACTTGCCATTGTCCTATCTCAGCTTCCCAAGTCATTGGGATTACAGATGTTGTACCATGTGTTGTTTTTTAAGAATACTTTCTAGGGCCACCTGTCCCTAGCTTTTTCTTTTTTGTGGTGGTGTGGGCTAGGTGGGTAGGTACTGGGCCTTGAACCCAGGAGTCCTTTACTGCTGAGCTAGACTCCCCAGCTCTTTTAATTTTTTACTTTGAGATAGGGCTTTACTAAGTTCTTGACGCTGGCCTCAAACTTGCTATCCTCAAACTTGCTATCCTCCTCTTTCAACCTCTGGAGTCACTGGGATGACAGACATGTGCCACTATGCTTGGCATGTTAGCTCTCCCTGTTTAAAAAAACCCAGCCGGGACTCAGTGACACACACTTGTATTTTCAGCTACTTGGGATGCTAAATCAGGAGGATGGAAAGTTTAAGGTCAGCCTGTAAAACTTAGTGAGGCCCCTGTCTTAAATTAAAATTTAAAATTAGCTCAGTGGTAGGGTGTTGCTGAGCACCCCAAGTACTATGGAGGCATGGAGTATTTTCTCCAAATTAGTGTTCTGGATGTTATTCATGAATGTAGTTTAAATATTTTGCCCTATTTTTTAAAAAAGTAAGGATATCTGAGTACAGCATCCAAAAATGTAGAATTGTGGATCAAGAGATGTGGATTCTTGGCTTGGTTCTTTAGCTACAGTCAACCTTTTTGTTATCCCATTGCATGGCTTCCTTCCTTGTTATCTCAGGCTCCATCAGGATCTTGCTCCACCTCCAGCCTGTATGTTTCCTTTCAGGCTTCCAAGAAGGGTAGGAAGAGCAGGGTTTCCTGAGATTCTGTTTCTAGAAGTTAAAGTAGTACAGATCTGCTTGCATTCCATGGGCAGCTGATGGATGATTAGGTGAAAGAGTTAATCACCTAAGAAGAAAAGTCACTCATAGCATTGTGTTGGCTGCTAAATAAAACACAGAAGGAAATTTCTTGTACAAGCAGATTCTTAGTCTCAGAATTCTTAGTAATTCAGTTCTGTATATATTAATATGTGCCATGTGCTTCATATGTCCAGATCCAATTTGTTATTTTTAGTCTACTTCATAATAAATTTCATTTTGTTTCAAGTTGACATTGTGACTAATTTGGAATGTGTAAGAGAAACATCCAATAGTAAAGCACAAAAGAAGAAAAAAATTTAAGCTTCAATTTTGATAACTTTAAGAAATCCATAGTATTAGAGCTACTGTCTGGGAATCTGACAATGAAACTTATATTTCTCTACACTTTGGTTATATTCAAGTTGTTCTACCTCTTATGCAAAGTTGAAAGTAAATGTTTGAATGGAAGGAACTATTAACTGAACATTAGTGTTATAAGAAAGGCATCCAAGATATGTGAATGCTTATAAAGCACAGAAAAATAATTGGTATGGGAAATTTTGATGCTTGAACTTGGAACAGTTGCTTTTACAAAATTGAAAACTGAAGACTGCAATTAACTGTCATTAATTTTGTTGAATAAAACTATGTTCCATTTACTGTACAATCAGGTCTAGGCTTGAATGAGTTTAAATAGATGAAATCTAAATTATACTGACTGTCCATTAAACAGTAGCAGAAAATCTGTATAGAAAATGGATTCAGTATGATACCAGTTTATAACAGAATCATTTGCCAAATAAGAATTATAGCCCAGGCATTGTGAATTCTCCTGTGTATTTCCAGTGAGCACTGCAAATTGGTTTGAAGCATTTATTGCAAAGCCCAGGCTCCCAGTGTGTTGTTTTCTAAAACAGAGCAGGCCATGTTGCTTAAAATCTGCCCTGCAGGATGTGACACCAGATCAGATAAGCAATTTGTTTGTTGTCAGCCATATGGGGAGAGAAGAATCTTCCCACCAGCCTACCTGTCACTGATGATTTTTTTCCTATGAACACTGGACATAGTGTTCTGCATTGTTTTCCTAAATGTACATTATGTCAGCCATGTTCCACTTTTAATCTTAGAGTGAAAGATGTGTTAACATTTTCATTAGTGATCACCCTTTATTTAATAAGGCTTTTATAGCAGAATTAAAAAAAAATTTCATATAAATGCTTTGCTTCCATAGGTAGGTGGCCATCATCACCTTTTAAAAATTTTTAATATTTATTTATTTGATGCCAGGGATTGAACCCATGGGTCCTTAACCACTGAGCCACATCCCCAGCCCTTTTTTATACTTTAATTAACAGACAGGGTCTCACAGAATTGCTTTGTTCCTTGCTAAGTTGCTGAGGCTGGCTTTGAACTTGTGATCCTCCTGCCTCAGCCTCCCTAGCCTCTGGGATTACAGGCGTGTGCCACTGAGCCCATCTTATTTGTATTTTTTACCCGGTGCTGGTGCTCAAATTCAGAGTTTTACTTATGCCAGGTAAGCTTTTTACCATTGAGCTTTGAGACCCCAGACCCATCACCAATTTTTAAAACACACTTTCCCCCTTAGACTGTCTGCATCTATTTTTGTTTGACATAAACACTATATAAACACAAGTTAAAATAGAGGTCCACATCACTCTACTGGGATTTAGCTGTTAAATTGGGTTAGAATCGTTTTCATAGTAGGGCTTTTATTTTTTAAATTTTTGCTGTGCTAGGTATCATATAGAGCTTTAAATGTGCATTACATTAAAAAACCATTAAATATTTTTTTTTTTTTGAAATGGTGGGTCTTACTATGCCCAGGCTAGCCTTACATTGAGACTTTTCCTGTCTTAACCTCCTGAGTAAGTGGGATTACAGACACATACCACCTCATCCAGCTATAACAGGGGCTTTTAAAGTAACATTTCCCTAATAAATTACGGAGAAGAGGGTGCTTTCAGTGTTCTTTGCTTGGGAAGTGCTGCAAATGTAAAATTATGGCTGATAATTGAGTGCATCAGTATAACAAGTTTTCTGATGCTGGAAGGGTGATCTTGCTGTGTCTTGTTTTATTGAATCTTAAGCCCATGTAACATGATTGACTTGGGAAGGATCATATTACAGCAGTTATACCAAAACATCCACTTCTTAAAGCCAGAGAGATAATGAGCTAGGGTCAGTTTTTAAGCTTTTGATGCACTGAAAGTTTTCCATGCTTCTAGAAGAGAAATGTGGAATTCGAACAAAATTCCATTTAGTTAGTTTATTATAACCCTATTTCCCACCCTTCCTCTCCAGCATTGTTGTTCTCATGGTTTAATTTTCCCTGTGAGCAGTAAAGACAGATAAATGTTGCCTAGAAGCACGTGATATTCTGTTTAGACAAAAGCCCAAGTAAGCTTTGTAGCCCTAATTAAGAATCATCAATGTTTCAGTGCATGTGACTGAATTTTCATGATATTGAAGAAGGAAGGGGCTGGTGACATATGTTTCCTGAAATTTTTTTTTTCCCAGTGAGTTTATCATCTTCAAGATGATACAGCCAGTTTTGGTGACAGCTGATAAGAGTCAAAACAAGATAAGGGGCAGTGCTGGGAAGGTGTTCCCTGCTGAGGTCCTGTTTTCATGCCTGTTTCCTTTTCCCTTTGAGCTCTCCACTGTTACCAGACACTTGGCTTCTTATTATTCGCAGAAAACTATAACTGAGCTTGCCTCTAGTCAAGTTATTGCTTAAATAAATATTAGAAAACAGCATTCTTTTCGTTCATAGTGCTGTTAATATAGCAGCATTTTGGGATCCCAGTCAGCATCTGTCTTCATTCATTCGTTCATTCATTCCTCATATGATTTTTGTGTTTACTATGTAGAAAAATGAAAAGTTAAAATTTTTATATATATATATATATATGGAGGGGGAATAGGGGTGGTGAGATTTGAATTCCGAATTGTTTCTTAGAAAGTATTCTCTTTAGGGCTGGGGATATAGCTCAGTTGGTGGAGTGCTTGTCTTACATTAACAACACCCTGGGTTCAGTCCCCAGCACCACCACCAAAAAAAGTATTCTCTTTAAAACTGGGCATGGTGTGGTACAGTCCTGTAATCCCCAGCTATTTAGTAGGCTGATACAGGAGGATTGTAAGTTCAAGGCCAGGCTCTGCAATTTAGTTAGGCCCTAAGCAACTTAGCAAGACCCTGTGTTGCTTGGGATATAGCTCATTGATAAACGTGTCCCTGGGTTCAATCCCCAGTACCAAATTAAGAAAAAAAAAAAAGAAAAAAGAAAATAGTCTCCTTTAGATGGATCACTTCCCTAGCTCCCTTGCAGTATTGTACTAGGGATTGAACCTAGGGCACTATACCACTTAGCCACATCCCTAGCCATTTTTAATTTTAATTTTTAAAAAATATTTTTTAGTTGTCAATGGATTTTTTTTTTTTTAACTTTATATGTGGTGCTAAGGATTGAACCCGGGCCTCACACGTGTTAGGCAAGCACTCTACCACTGAGCCACAACCCCAGCCCCTTTAATTTTAATTTTTATAAATTGCTGAGGCTATCCTTGAACTTGGTACCCTCCAACCTTGGCCTACAGAATCACTAGGATTATAGGTGAGCCCCACGGTACCCTAATTTTTGTAGGAAGGTTGTGGGAAGAAAAATATGTCTCTACAGTAATTTCGTATTTTTATTTAAAAAGTAAATGAGAGAAATCAGGTCAAAACAATGCAGCCCCCTTTCCCTGCCTCGTATGGTATGTTGGCATGGCTTCAAAAATTTTAGTTCATACCATCTCTGATCTTATTGGTGATTTAGTACTATTTATGTCAAATAAACTCTTTAAGTTTTGTCACTTAATTTTGTAGTGAGGTTATCTGATTTTTTTGAATATTTCAAAGCACTGGTAGAGATGATTTGACCAGATACTGTTTTTGCAGATTGTATATTGAGATCTCACGAGATCATCCTTTTGGATCACTTTGGGTTGCCATGGTAGTTTTTAAACAAAAAAAGATAGTTTTTTAATCTAGGTGCAAGGAAGGCATTGATAAGTCATTGTGATTATTCCAAATGCCAGGTTTGAGGATGGGCTCTTGTTCTTCCTGTTCTCCAGGCAACAGTCCTCCATGTGTAAGAGTGCAGAGAAGAGTTTAGCAAGCAGAGATCAGGGGCTGCCTTTGATAGGCCAGCAAGTTCCTTTCCTTCCTTCTCTTAACAGAATTTACCCCCTGGTATAATTTACAGGTAACCATTCCCTTGAATGTCACTTTGCAGTAAGAAATTAAAGAATATAGCTTCTCTGGAAGATTTTTTTATGTACCAGCTAATAGCTTAGCTGCTTTATGTCTCACAATAAGAGGGGAAATAAGATAAAAAAAGATTCTTGATTATGAAAAAAAATATAAAGCTTTTTCCTGTGTAAAATAATGACAAATTTGTACCTAGTCCTCACTATCTAAGCATCTGTTGTTTAATTCAGTGCTGTCTTACTTTACTCACGCTAAAGCTAGAAATGGCTTCTTGGTGGGTATAGGGAATGGAAACATGAGTTTTCAGATTCTGTAAGATTGAGATCAGAGTTGTATGCCCTTCACTGTCCACATTATAGTGAACAAATAACTGAACAAACAGGGAATGTGAATTGCTAATGTTATATAAAAAAGGGAGGTGTTATTTGTGAGATTGGTATGACCAGAAGGTGGTGGAATGAAGGATGAAAGACAGTTTGGCACAGATGGGACATGGGAGTTGATGTTTCTTTTGGAGAATGTAGCCCAGGGGAAGAGGGTGGCATTTATTTGCATGGGACTGAGTCATTGAAATCAGCACATTACTTTTTTTTTTCTTTTTCCTTTTTTTGTTTTTTTCTTTTCTTTTCTTTTTTTTTTTGGTGTTGCTGGGGATTGAATCCAGGACCTTGTGCATGCAAGGCAAGCACTCTTCCAACTGAGCTGTATCCCAAATCCCAGCAAATTACTTTTGTCACTTGAACTTTAAAAGGTCAAATCATTAGTTTGTGACCTATTCATTATTCATGTTGAAACCAGTGAATAGTAGCTAGGCTAGGATGACTTTCTGTCATGAAATTGAAAAAGATAGCTTTCCATAGGAAGTGATTGGAAGAAGAGGACATTGTAGATTGTGGTTTGTGTTTAGGTTGAGTAAGAATTATATAACTGATACCTAGAGATTTGAAATGCTGGGAGTGGGTACAAGAGGGACCAGAGGGGCACAGATATGAAGAACTTGGGTCATCCCGATGTCATGTAAGTTGGAGCTACAGTTTTTATCTAGGGAATTCTGTTTTTACTTGAATATTATATTAGGGGTGTGAAGACAAAGTTTACCCTGGTGGGAAGAGGCCTCTGGCTTGTTAAGAAGTTGTTGACTGAATGTTGAAGCAGAGTTTCTTTTTCTTTTTCTTGAGCTTCTGGGACCCAGATTAAGATAGAAAGTTCAGTAACTCATTTCTGAGCTGATGTTGTGCATGGATTCAGGGATTAAGTCTCTTGAATTTGCTTCTGAGGAGAGAAATCAGTTGGGGAATTCGGGCCGACACAGTGATGCATACGCATCCCAGTGGCTCAGGAGTCCCAGGCAGGAGGATCAAGCCAGCCTCAGCAAAGGTGAGGCACTAAGCAACTCACTGAGTCCCTGTCTCTAAATAAATTACAAAACAGGGCTGGGGATGTGGCTCAGTGGTCCAGTGCCTCTGAGTTCAATCCCTGGTACCAAAAAACAAAACAAAAAAAACAATAGTTGACATTCAGTTTTTATTTCTTCTCCTTCCTTCTCTTCTTCTTCTTCCTCCTCCCTTTTTCTTCTTTCTCCTTCTTCCTCTGTCTTCCTTCTTACCCCCTCCTTCCTCCTCCTCCGCCGCCTCCTCCTTTCTTCTTCTTCTCTCTCCTCCTCCACCACCACCACCACATCAACATCCTTCTCCATGTTCTCATCGCAAATCACCTTTGGATACAAAATCCTGAAGTCCTGCACATAGTTTCCTGGAAAGGTGTGTTCTATAGAGAGGGCTTTCTCGTGATCTCTCTGTGGAGTTTCTGGTGGACTGAACTCTCCACTGGACGAGGGATGTCTCCAAACAGCTGCTTCTTTCTCTTTCTTGGCTCCTAACATGTGTGAACAGTGAGGCAGTAGAGGAATTTGTCAATTGTCAAGAACATTCTGAAGGGTCAGGAGAAAAGATAAAACAAATGGCATTTTCATCATGGCATTATGAGCAGTCTCCCTAGGAGGTTTGATTGACTCTCATACCTTTCCTTCTCAGTAAATAATCTGTACATTTTCTTGTCCTAAGCTTTATGATGATTGTCAGTTGTAACGTGGAAGGATTTTACCTTTCTATAGGTATTGCTTTCCTTTTTTAAATCTTAAGATGCCATTTAAAAAAAAAGAAGAAAAGAAAAAACCTTTTCTACTCTAGCTGTTGATTTTGTTGGAGTTCAATATCTTTCTTGCTTCCCTTCTCATCTAAAGGTGGGGTTGTCTGTTGTTTGCTGGTTATCTCCACCCTCAGGATGGTGAAGGTTATTAGGGTGGGAGGGTTGGTCTTGGGGGCGGAGCTCCTGGAGGTGGGATATAGCACTTGCTGGTCCCTGTTGGGAGGCTACACCCCAAGGATCTCCTTTGGGGCTGCTCATGTGATATGGGTTCCTGGTCTTATCTCGTTATATTGCCTGTAGACCTCACAATTCCTGGTCTCTCATTTATTCTTTAAACTGTATCTCACTTACACCACCTTCCTTTCTGCTTCTCTATCATGAATCTCTCTCTCTGGAGGTTTTATGGGCTGTGCTCTGGGGGCTGCGCACCTGCAGCGGAGAGCTGTTTTGTATTGGGCAGTTCACGGCTGGGCTTTTTGAGCTATGGACTGGCCTGGTAGCTCGCAAACACTGTTCCAGGTTAGCGGTTACAAGGGAGAGGGGGGGAACTGGGGACTAGAGGTACCTTGATATTGCTTCTAGGCCCCAGCAGGTATCCCAGGCTGGGAGTTGCCCCAACTAAAGATGGTGTCAAAGGTGTCCCAAGATGGAGGTGGCTGTTTTCAGAGATGGGTTGTTGGGTGGGGTTGGGCCGGGTTGTGGCGTTGGGTGGCATTTTCAGAGTTGTAGCTCTGTGGCATGAAGTATTGTCACTGGCAGCTGTCTCCAGACCCTGTCCTGTGTCCCCAGGTGCAGGCTACCCCGAGTTGGGCAGTATGGCAGTGGTTGCAGTGTTCCAAGATGGAGGCGACTGGGGGAGCCCCATGTTGGTAGATGGGGGTTCATACAGGAGTGGTGGCCTTGCATGTGTGCAGTGGCCATGTATCCTGCATCGGTGGGCAGCCAAGTCCCACACAGGTGTTGATGCCAGCGGTCCTGGGTGGGTGGGTGGCCGGGAGTTCTGAGCTGAGGTCTGGAGACCTGTGTTGGAGCAGCTTTCAGGATGGGGGGATCCTCTAATAATTCGCAGAGAAAGAGTATCCCCACTACCAGAATCCTAGGTCACAGAGAGAGACAGAATGCAACCTCATTCTAGCCCACCATCTTGGATCCGGGTCTACTCTAGCTGTTGAGAGTAAATAATTACCCAACCATTGCCATATCAAATGCAGTTTAAGAAAGTGCTCTTTTTTCCCTGAAGAAAATGTAATTTGGTTTACTTTATTCCATCTCTGATTGGTGGCCATGGTTTTCTTTACAATTAGAAAATAAATTATGTTTAGGTTAATATTTAATAGTTATCCACAAGAGATTAAATTAGTTTTCTATTTTGTGGTTTAAATGAAAAGATCATTGTATAGCACATTCAAGTGGTTTTCTTTGAATTTTTTTTTCTTTCCTCAAAATGTTTATTGAGAATAAAGTAGCACTTGGCAAAATCATTTTTGTGAATGTGAGAAACATCTATCTGAATAAGTTATTTACAATTTTGACTTGCTGTGTAATCTTTAAAAAATTTTTTTTGTTATACATGGACACAGTATCTTTTATTTTCTTTATTTTTATGTGGTGTTGAGGATCGAACCCAGTGCCTCACATGTGTGAGGCAAGCGCCTCTGTCACTGAGCCACACAACCCCAGCCCCTTTGCTGTGTAATCTTGAGCAATTAATTCCTTTTTTCTAAACTTCTTCATGTGGATATGGATAGTCCTATGGGATCCCCCTTTCCCTGAAAAAAATCAGGTTCTTTAAATTATCAAGAAGGTTGTCAAAAAGAACCAAAGGGCAGTTTTCCTTTAGCTTGAAGTTATTTATAATTTAATATTGCCTTTGAAAAGAAATTTTTACTATGAAAGGTATGCGCTTTGTCATTTATTTATGCAGTGCCTTTTATGGGCCCTGTCTTTTGTTCCCTTAAAGGTAAATGCCATTGTTTTAAATTTTCTTTTTCTTTTAAAGACTGTGTGTATATCGAGAGTCGGAGGCCAAACACACCGTATTTCATCTGTAGCATTCAAGACTTCAAACTGGTAAGCATGCTTTACTGTGCCTCCTCTGCTCTGAGCCTCTTGTGGCCAGCCCCACTGCTCTCTCACTTTGCCCTCACCCTTGACAGGAAGCAGTCAACAAGGCAGTTGCTAGTTTCATCTTTTCAGTTTTGCGACATGGTGTGATCATGTTTTTATATTGTAAACAATATGTCTGAAGTATTTATTCTTTTAGTAGCTGTTTTGACAATTTCAGAGATATTCTTTGAGTTTCTGAAATAGTTTGCTTTTGCCATTATTAAGAGTCTGAGGTAAATTTAGGAATTAACAACTAGGAAAAAAAATACAAATGAGCCAGAGACAAGTTTCTTGTGAAGAACTATATATTTCTGTGACATTTTGGTGGGTCTGGAGTGTACCTCGAATCTGGTTTTGGGCTTTCCCAAATGTTGTAAGAAGGAAGTCTGCATCATGCATGGTCCAGCTATTGTCCTTTCTCAATGGGGACTTTCCCACTAAGAATGTTAGCTGGGCGCCTCTTTCCTATTATGAAGTCTCTTGGGTTTAGACTGGTGGTTTCCACAATTTTGTTTTTGGATCCCTGGATGTTGAAAGATTTTTGCACATGTCTGCAAATTAAGCATCCTCAATCTTGTGTATGTAAATACACTTCACATGTCTATATATCTTATTTTTCAAGTATATTAATATGCTATTTTGATATTTCAAAATTTATGAGCAATATGCAGTTAAAAATCACTGTTTCGTATTTTCTTCAAAAGCCTGATAAATGAAAATACTGTGGAAGTAGTATCATTTGGGAGTCTTTTGATATGTTTTGATCTTAGAATGGGATCCTTTTGCTTAAAGGTTGTGGACCACTGTCTGCACTGTTAGGTAGAGAAATATCCTGATTCTTTAGCTTTGTAGAGGATGTATATCAATTAGTACCTGTGAATACCCCATTTCCAAAACCCATTGAAATTTAACAGTATTTGTGTTCTGACACACATTTCATGAGATATTTCAGTCTAAAGAAAAGTAATGTAGTCTGAAAAGTTCTTTAACCCCTCATCTCCCTTGTTTCTTTTTATCATCTTCAGCGACCCAAACATCTGGTTTACTAACAAATATGTGTTATTTATTTTTCCTTATTAAAAAGTTATTACATAAGTAACACATGCTGACTGATTTTGAAGAGAGTCAACTGTGCCATTTACTTCTAAGATTTATTGACTCTTTGCAGGCTGCTTACAACTTCCCTTGCTGTTTTGCAGAGGAGCATTGCGGTTTAAAATTGGAAATTAAATGCTTTATATTCAGTTTCATGCCAGGATGACTTTTTACCATTTTTGGAGGTCTTTGCTCTTTATTGTATATTTCCTTACAAAGTTTTTTTTTCTCAGATACTGCACTGACACTGAAATTTTGGGAGGTGGACTTGTTTCCAGAAGAGTTTTATTTTGGTGTAGTAGCTGCTGCTACTGTTCTCTTCTTGCTTATTATCTGTGTGTGTGATTTTTACTAAACCAAATGCTTGTGTACCATGGAAAGTACATGGCTGTGAAATAAAATTGTAAAGATTTTTTCTCTTACCTGTTAAGATTCTGAGCTCCTTTGTACAGTTTTTTGCACATTAGCAGGTGCCTTCATGTTTGAGCAGTGCCCCTTACAAAGGGCTGATTATTGTGTGATAGTTGCTGTTCTGGGCAGAGACTTCTGCTGAGATACAGTAATTGCTCAGGGTATTAACAGCAATAAAAGCTGAATCTTCTGTTGTCGCTGTTGGTATAATACAGCACATGTAAAGCTGTCTGCAAAAACAAGTGGAAAGTATGGTGTAGTGTGTTTAGACACCTTTTTCGGATGCATACACTGCTATTTTTTGTGTTTTTGTTTGAGGTTCTGTATTAGTACATACTTGTGATTGTTGCATGAGAATAATAGAGATGGTGCAGTATTGATCCTGGAAAAAAATGTAGTTATATTCACTTTATTATTTTTGTAGTTCTGCATACTTCTTATGAAAAGATAAATAAATAGATAAGACTTTCCCTCCCTTCACTTCACCCAAGCAATAAGGGGAAAAGATGAACAGAAGGAAATATGCTTTTGTTTTTTGCAAGATTTTAAAGATTGGAGTTGGTTTTGCCCATAGCAAATAACATGGCAACTGAAGCAATGAAAATGAAAGAAAAATCCAATAGCTTTGTAATGTTGTAATTAGATATTTTATCTTTTTAGCTATTATAAAGCAAAAATTTGGTTTGTAGGTTGTAACTGAGAGATGTGAGATATGTTTGTTTATACCAGAAATGAGAATTAATCATTTTACAGTTGTGGGTTTTTGAGATTAAGATGTTGAGTATAAGGGGATTGTAAAAAGAATTTGCTGATTGTTCTTTATGGTAGTGTTCCAATGGTAAGATTAGTCTAAGATAAACTTACTAATACTAAGTTATTGAACTGTGAGGGTCTTGGGTAACATTTCATCAACTAACCCTAACTAACCCTAAGGAGAACCTTTGGATTTTATGTGGGGATCTGGGTTGTCTTCTACACTCTGCTATTACATTCTCTTAGAATCTGGGTCTATAGTACAGAACAAAACTACTTTTCTGTCCTGGCTTATGACTTAGTGGCCCAGCCAGAGTATTTAAACAGTTTCCCCTTTCACTCTCCATAGTGTCTCAGTTTGGATGATAAGATGTGGGCCTTTTGTTTGGGGTAGGGCCCATGGCCCCTGCCTTATTCATATTTAAGCATCAGAATACGGGCATCTGGCACTGCCAGGCATATTTATAGCACTCATTTTCAGAGAGGGTGGAGGCTATGGTGGTACAGAGTAATTAAATTTCTAACTGTGCAGAGGTTTCTAAAGGTAGCATTTTCAAGGGAAGTGAATCATGTGTTCTATTAGGAAGCTTTCTTACTCTTAGAAATTATTCATTTGATTTGGCTTATTTCCAAACCAGGAGATCTGGTTCTGTTTGAATACATCAACCAAACTTATCTATGGAACAAGTCTTTAAAAGCAGGGGCTCAAGAGAGCAGATGGCAGTATGTGCTTAATTGGGAAGTAGGAAGAAAAAAGGATCAACAAGAAAGTAGGTTTCTGCACCTATCTCATAAATAATAAAACAGTTGGCAAAATCTTTAGTTCTTTAAAACAATAATCTGGAGTGGCAATCTGTGATCTTTGTGGCTTGACGTGAAAAGATGAATTGAACTTTTTTTGTTGTTGTTTTTTAAAGAGTTTAGATTTGGAAAACCAAGGCAGTTAGCAGGGTTGCAGGCTAAAAGGATGAATCAAGAATTGCCTGAGTGTTAGATGGCAAACTGGTAAGCTAGAGGACATCTGTGAAAGTAGAGGACCACCCAAGGAGGCTGACACTTCTGTCTTGGGTTCTTAGATCATCCTTTTGCTCCCTGTCTGTAAAGGACTCTTTACTTGGACTAGATTGAGTGGATCTCCATTAACTGCAACTGAAGGCTTGGTGTGACATCTTTAACCCTTTCTTCCGCTGCCCTCCCCTATGTTCTGGGTTACCATGCCACTTAAATTGCTTGGAGAGTTTTGTTCGTGAAAGAGTCAGGATCATCAAGGAGTATTCTATCCCAGAATGCAATTAGGAGTGTTTTGGGTCATCATCAGTGCCTCTGACTGGCATTTATTGAAAACCTGCTTTGTGGTTTTTGTTGAGTGACCATAAAGGGCAGTTAAGAAGTGTAAAATATTGGTCCTTCTCCCAGTGATTGAATTATAATCGGACAGACAGTTTGTGGTATTATTGATGTTAGGTTTTTCTTTTTTTTAAGAGATTACTCAACAGGATTGGTGGAGGAAAAAATCATTTATTCACTTTTTGTTCTAAAAGAAAGATTTCTTTCTTTTACTAAAAACTACAATTCTATTTTTATAAAAATTCAAGTCTTAAGTATAATAGAGATCTAGTTTGCTATCTAGGAGTAATAGAGATCTAGTTTGCTATCTAGCATGGAGTCTGAGAATGATTCCGTATAATAACAAGGAGTTCCTTGTAATAGTTCCTGCCTAATTCTTTATTCATAGATCAGTAATCAAAGCTCTTTCTTTAATATTCTGCATGGGGTTTTATGTGGATTCTTGAGTTGCCATCACTCTTACACTAGAAGGAAGTATGTTTTTGGTTTCCTAGTGGGTTTTTCAGCTGTTACTTAGGCCAAATGAGTTTTCAGGAAAAATATGTAATTATTTGAATACCATTTAAGATTCAATTGATTCATTTTATTAAAACTGGAGAAATCATCCCTCAGATTGAACTTGGTTTAAATAGTACTTAGAGTGAAGAAAGGTCATTGAGGATGTTATAAAGTGGACTGTGAGTTGCCTGGGTGCATTGTTAACAGTGATGCATGGAGGAGTGTGCTGTTGCACTGTCCATCCCAAAAGAGAGTACATTTTCATTGCTGGTTGTGAGTATGGAATAGCTAAGAATATATATCACTCACTAGTCACCTTGGAGGAGACACATCTCCATTTCTGCCATGAACGTGGAAGCCAGGTTATTCATGGTTTAATACCATATCCCTGTCTATGTTTCATTGCCATATATGAGCAGCCGGAGTGGGGAACATGAACATTTCTCCATGATCTCTGGTCTTTACTCACAACTCTACTCCAAAGTTGATTGTTACCTGTCAGTTCTTATTCATGTGTTTCCTGATAGTACAGCTGAAGAGAGGCTGCAGAGAAATTATCTTCAGCTTAGGTACTGCTTATGGAAACTGCCCTCCCTTCACCAAATTTAGCTGCTCAGAAGTGGATTAAAAGCAACAAGAAGCTGTTTTACTTCTTTTAAAATGAAAACTTAGTAATTAAGGAACATAGGAGATGTCATGTAGAGGCTTCATTAACAAGCACTCTTTGGGTACACATTCACATGTATACATAATGATTTATTAGACACATGTATTACCTATTACAGTTGTTTAATTGCAGTTTTGTTATTGTGACTGTGGAGCACAGATTGTATGGTATATATATGCATATTATGAAATGGGCATTCATTTTAATAATAAGTAAATCTTGTATCGGAGTGTTTTTTCAGTGGTGGGAGAGAAGATCCCCATTAGTACGAATATAACTAATTCAGAATTAATCAGGGATACGTAACTCTGGGACTGATGGACTCAACATTGGGCTGTCTGGGTTCCTATGCTCCGTCCTGTGAGTTGCTATCTTTCATGATCTTGGGCAAGACACTTAACCAACTTAACTTTACTTTATTTACATATGAAGTTGGGGTAAAAAGACCTACCTCACCAGGTAGGTAGGCTGTTTACAAATCATGTAGCACAGGGCCTTCCCTGAAGGATAACAGTAATCATGATGTTGATATTTAGTTGGTACTCTTTGTCTGTTCTGTTCAGTGATCAATATTGTGTGCTTAGCACTTTGACTTGACTATAACATCCATCCTAAATACTAAACATTGACTGAGTAACATTTCAGTGGAAAAAAAAATTCCCTGGATAAGTTTTGAGAAACTTCAGTAGTAGTAGTTTGAAAAAATTCAGGCATTAGTGCTGTGTCTGTTGAGTATCTCTGTGGCCAACAAGAGTTTCTGGTAAAACGTAAATGCTCAGTAAATATTAGTTGAATGAAAGAGTTTTGGGGGGAAAGACTAATCCCAAGAAATTTGATCATTTACCTTTACTTAGCCTGTAGTAGTATTTAATGTATTTAAATGATGAACCTATTCCTTTAAAAATATTTCTCTAATTTTTAAAAAGTAGTTTCTTATTTCCCTCAGGGAAATGTTATGCCATAACATATTTTAGGTGTCATTATATTCTGTTTTAAGTTTTCAATGTGACTGGCTTTTAGCAAAATTAAATGAGGCTTAGTCTTTGTGTGAACATACCAGAAAAGGCCACCTGCTGTGAGAAGTGCCTCAGGGTGGAGAAACAGCTTCTGAGGGTCAGTGGTGGTTTGGATTGTGTTTCTGACATCCCTGGGATAGGCCTGAAGTCCATGTTTCTTTCTGTAGTTCCTCCCCTTTACCCTCTTGCTTTATGCCTTATAAAAAGTTCAGTACCACTCAGTTACAGCTTTGTGGTATGTGTGTTGTGTTGGATGATGAAGCAACAGTTTTCACATTTGTTACTGTTTCTGTTTTGAGGGGTGTGGACCTGCCTGTCATTTAAAAACAAATAATGAATGGACAGTAGGATGCTTCTTTCAAAGAAGTTGGTCCTTTCGGTTTGGTTGCTCTCATCTGTCAGAAGTGAGTGCATTCATGTGGTTGTACTCTAGACTGCGATTTCTTTTTTTCCTTCATTTGTTTTTTTAAGTTGTTGCATACTAATTGTACATACTTATAGGGTACAGTATGCCATGGTTTCTAAGGTAAGAAATGGTGTCCATTACTGAACTGGTGCCAGAATTTTAGAGGCCATACTTTTATTTTTCTTTGTTTGAAATAAAGGTCATCCTTGCTTATATTAGCCTTGTTAAAAAAAAAAAAAAATAGAAGGGGATATTAGGTTTACACCAGACTATTAAGTGCAAGGACTAAACATTCTTTGTATTTGTAAACTTGAAGTTTATAGTTTCATTTAATCTTTTAAGAGGCACAAGTTGAAATGAAAGTTCTTAGCTCTGAGTTGGATGGATGTATAGTTAAGGTAAGGTTGTTGGATATCCGAACCTCATACCCTCTCAATTACCAGAGCAGTGCTGATAGAGTCTTTGACTAAAACATCCTTTTTGCATTTCATAGATATCAATTTAGAAATAGATAGCGAGATGTTCACTTTTTTTCTTTTAATTTTTTTAAAGAGAGAGAGAGAGAGAATTTTAATATTTATTTTTTATTTTTTGGTGGACACAACATCTTTGTTTGTATGTGGTGCTGAGGGTCAAACTCAGGCGGCACGCATGCCAGGCGAGCGCGCTACCGCTTGAGCCACATCCCCAGCCCCGAGATATTCACTTAACTGGAAGTTAAAATGAAGTTTTGGGAGTAAATAATCTCAGACCATTCTGTTTTTTTTTTTTTAAAGCTCCGTTTTTCTCTGTTTCTCAGCAGTTGGTTTTACTCTTGGCTGCAGGGCAGGATGGGCCCCTGGAATCTAAATTTTAATGGTACACAAAAACTGTGAATTTGGGTAATTAATTTTCTCCTGATTCATTTAGATTTTAGGGTTCCAAGAAGTCGTTTAATTTTTTTAAATTATATATATTTCTATAAAATGTTTATCTGAAAATGTTATTTACTTATTATATGTATGTGAAACTTTATGCAGAAAACTAGATATTCTAATTTTTGTTTTTCAATGCACTTAAGAAAGTTGGGACAGTCTGGTCTTTTGCAGATATCTGCTGTGCAAGAATATTGATGAAGTCTTGTTCAAACTTGACTCCTTAGAACTGGAAATTTGTAATTTGTGTATGTATATATGGGTGTTTGTGTTAAGAACCAACTCGGAATAGTACCAGAAAAAAACAGGAAAAGTGCTTGAGAGAAAATTAGGAAACTGAGATACTGTCAGTGTTTTCTGATTCATAAGAATAATGATTTGCTTTGAAAAGGCTTTGATTTTAAGGCCTAAAATGTTTTAATCATTTCTTGAACTTTTATTACATATTTTAAAATAATGCCGAAGTGTTTAGAAATGCTTCACTGTGTGTTAAAATTTTAAAACTTTTAATTTGAATGTTTTATTTGAATTTAAATTCTGATTCATTGAATTCCTAGTCAGGACATTAAAGAGGAATTCATCTTTGTTTTGATGCTTATGGTGAAAAATATTAAATATATTGTACATTTAAATGCACACTTGAGTTTTTACTTGAATTTGAATTATAGCAGGGGGAGGAGGGAAGTGTTTGATGGAGGAGGCTATTTCTGATGACACAAGACAGTCATTGATATTGTCATAGAGGCTCTGGTGATCAGAGACCAACTGCAGAGGTTTACTATGAGGAACTGAAGATACACTGTACATGGTGATCTGTAAAGAAAGAAAGGAAAAGAGCATGATCATGATAAAGACATTCCTAATAGCTTATTTTCTTGATTTGTCTTGGGGGTGTTAAGAGACATAAAAATAGTAGTTAGTGGATTTTATGAAAATCTTGGTTCGCAGAAGTATTTTAGACAATGATGGTTTCTCAAAAAGGATCACATGTAACAGGGAACCTTATTGATGATTTAATATTTTAAAAAGTTGACTTTCTGTTACTTAACCATCTTTAAGAACAGAGGTTCTTATATGTATAAGGATTTGGCTTACAGATTTCTAAAGTTTATAAACCACCACATGAAACTGGATTAGTTGGTTAAAAAAAAAATGTTATATGCTTTCTAGAATATTTGAAAGGGAACATATTCAAACTATTATTGTGACATCTTTCCTGATACTCAGAAGGACTATACTAGCTTTCAGAAGTGCTTTCTAATCTTTTTTTTTTTCTTCCTAGTTTTAAACGTTTTCAATGTTTAGAGAGATGGGAGAGGGAGGGAGGGAGGGAGGGAGGGAGGGGTGGTACATGTTTAACTGGCTTTGCCCCCAGAAGAAATAACTGTCTTGAGCTTTGTGCTCTGTGCCTGTTCATTAGCCTCACCTTGTGGGCATTTTGAGAAAATTAAATCTCACTTTGAATGTCCTCATCTTTCCTCTGTTTTTAAGCCAATGTCTATTTATCTTACCTTCATCTTTACAAAATTAAAGTAGTACTTCAAGAAAATGACAGGATCTCTGTTTGGCTGCTGTAATGCCTAGACTGTTTATTAAATATACGGGCTTCAGCATGTTGCATTAGAAATTCTTCTGAAAGCTGGGTTGGTCTACATGTGATTTAGTTTCACTGTTGTATTTACATAATAGCACTGAATATTTTGTTTTTATTATAAGCAAAGCATGCCATTATTACTGTGCTATTGCACTGTATCACATCTTTACTTGGTTATTTTGAGGGGCACACACCATACTTTTTATGAAAGGACCTAGTTGAAATCTGGAGCCAGAAGTTTGTTCACACAGAAATAAGGAAACAGCTTTGATTAATGCAGAATGCTAACTCTAGTGACAGAACAAAGTCTCTGAGATTTCAGAGGCCATCTGCTAAAGGATTTTTGCAGATACCTGCTTGTGTGCTGAGTGCCCCCAATAACCAGGGCATGAGGGGGCATTGGGCACGTTAACTTAAAACTCTTTTCTTTTTTAGGTCCACAACTCCCAGGCCTGTTGCAGATCTCCAACTCCTGCTTTGTGTGACCCCCCAGCATGCTCTCTGCCGGTGGCATCACAGCCACCACAGCATCTTTCTGAAGCCGGGAGAGGGCCTGTAGGGGTAAGGAGAATCCCGTTTTTAAAAGCTATCAGTATTTTATATCCCATAGGGTATAAAATAGGAATATTACCTCCCTCCCCAGAGCCCCTTTAAAAATGTGCTGTATCATATGTGTTTTTAAAGGAGTAACAAGTACATGCACAGCGGAAGCAAAATACGGGACTTGCCTTACCCCTCTAGGACAGTTCCAGAAGTTAGTGGGGTTTGGTGGAAGGGTATTTTGGCACCAGCAGAGAGCATGCTGGGCTGCTGCAAGGAGCAGGAGCTGGCAATCAGCAGCGAGTATGGATGTTGGCAACTGAAATGGGGGAAAAGGGGGTAAGTTTGAGTGCAAGTGTGGAATGTGCATTTTTCCGGACTCATGGCTCACGGATATAAATCGATTGTTCTTCTCTCAGAGGATGTTTTGTAAAAGGCTGTTCAGAAGCAGTAAGGCTTTATGGTAATGCTAGATATAGGATAAAGCTCTACCTCTCCCAGCTGCTTATTCTGATAATTGCTGTCTTGATGATTACACAGGAGGTGTAAGATGCAGCAAGATGCAGTGACTCACGTGATCCACCCCTAGAGCACAGGGATCTCCTGATGGAGATCATAAAGGCTCTTCCTGTGTAGTTCAGCAACCCCTCCTTTTTTTTGTCTTCTTTTCCCTTCTTACTTTTCTGAACAAGAGGTTTTTATTCTTAAACTGGGTACCTAAGACTGCTGTTAATCATTAAAGAAGTATAATCCAAGTGTAGAACTTAAATTTGTACTGAATTAGAAAATTATAGCCTTCGGTGCTCTTCTCCTCACCTCAGCATATTCAGAGTACAAGGTGCTGTCGATACATGATGAGTTGTTCAGCTGCAGTGTACAATATTAGCATCTTGGCACTAAGAAAGGATAGTTTTCCAGATGGGCTATAGCACTTGTGGAGGAGTTCTGTGAAGGTAGGTTGGACTGAGAAGCTGGGTATGTTTTTTGACACTTCAGTAAGGTGTAGACAGGCAGAATGGAAGGCTTCCAGGTGCACCTGTCTTCCTATGTGTATAAACAACGCATGCTGTGTGCCTGGTGAGTCTGAGTAAGAAGATGATCTACAGAATGTCACTGAAGAGCGCAGGTTTGTAGGTCTTGGGAGGTAGAGGTGGGAATATAAAATGGGGCTGGTTCACAGAGGATCTTACAGATAAAACAAATTGAGATTTTTATGCGATAGGCAATAGAGAACTTTTGTAGCTATTTTGTAGACCACTGCCTCAGAATATTCCCTGGACACCAGTATGCAGACATTAGGATAGATGTCCCTGTGTTAAGATGGAGACAACCAAGACAGTAGAGATGGGGAGTAATACCTGTATCACTATGACAGCAAACATAGTTACCATAATTCCTCAAGCACTGGACCCAGAAGAGGGTTCACATTATGGAACACTTGACTTCTTGAAATAATAATCATTTACAGTGGAAGATAGAACCCAACATAGGGGTAAACATCTGATTATGATCCCTGGAGCCGTATATTGACATTCTAAGGGGCAAATTAGTCCAGTCTTGACTGCTTACTTTTAAAACTTTAGCCTTTACTAACTTTGGAATATGTGTATCTAAAGAATGGGTTTATTTTTCAGGTTGATGCTTTAGAGACAGACTCTTGCTAAGTTGCTTTGGGCCTCACTAAGTGCTAAAGCTGTTTTGAACTTGTGATCCTCCAGCCTCAGCCTCCTGAGCTGCTGGGACTAGAGGTGTGCTCCATTGCCCTCAGCACTGAAAGGCTTTTAAATTTTGCCCATAACACTCATTTTTAATGAGTTTTCTATATTAGCATTAGCGATGACCAGCATTTAGTTTTGTAGTACTGGCAATTGAACCTAGGGCTTCCCATGTGCTAGGCAAATGCTTTACCATGGAGTTACACCCCCATTCGTTTTATTAGCATTTTTATTTTGAGACAGTGTCTGGCTAAAGCTGCCCTTTGACTTGTGATCCTCCTGCTTCAGCCTCCTGAGTAGCTGGGATTATGGTTGTGCACCACTGTGCCTGCTGGTGTTTATTTTTAGTATTCATGTCCACGGAGGATTTAAATTCGCGATTGGTGGAACTCTCAGATTTCATCCTATATGGGTTATAGAAGATTCTGTATAAGATGATAAATCTTTTAGTCAAGATGATGCTGCGTAAAGCAACTGTATTGATTATTTCTTAATGATGCTTTGTGCTGCCAAAGTCATTTGTGCTGGATCTGAATTGGATCCAGTTGGCAGAGCTCCCTCACTCTTATGTGTGGAACTCTCATAAATTCTGCAGGCACACAGATCTAACATGGTGTAATGAGAGAGCTGCTGGGAGAAAAAAAAATTGATTACAGGGTTGCAGACAATATCATTAACGCTTCTTGCCACGAGATACCAGTTGTCTTCCCTAATAGACTATTTTTGTTAATTTAGTTTTTATAGGATACCATTGATTGTTTCATAATTTAACTTTCTTTGCATATTCAGGTATATGTGATCTATACCTGAATTTCTACACTAACGGTAGCATAAACTCATCAGATTTAATTTTATAAGTGTTTAACTTTTGCGGAGGGTGGGGTCAGGTGGGGACCAGTACTGGGGATTGAACCCAGGGCCACTCTGCCACTGATCTATATCCCCAGCCCTTTATATTTTTAAACAGGGCCTAAGTTGTTAAGGCTGGCCTTGAGCTTGTGATTCTCCTGCCTGAGCCTCCTGAGAAGCTGGGATTACAGACGTGTGCCACAGTATGTGGCTTTGATTTATTTTTGTATCAGTTCTGGAGAGGCAACCTTTTTACTTGTTACTGAGAATTTGCTAGCTTGGATGTTTATCTAACAAAAAGTACTGTGCTCACTGGTTGGAGGTGGCAGTGGGGGAGGGAGGAAGGAAGACAAAGACAACATGGCCGGATCCTCCCTGGATTGGTTAGAGGTGACCACCCCCCACCTGCTAATTTGAATAGAAACTACTTGGCAGTATGGCAGAGGGTTGAGCTAAAGAAGGAAAGATGCTGCCATTTCAAGGGGACTTAAAATGTCCATTTCTTTTCTGTTGTCATGGATGTGTTCCTGCAGGCCATGTGGGCGGTGCCTTTCCGCTTCCTCACTAGGGGATGGAGGGCTAGTGCATAAGACCTCTCCAGTATGGCTAATTAAAGGCAGTACTCTAATAGTGGGTTGAACTGCTTTGTTTTTAGTAATTTAAAAAAACAAAAAAAACAAAAACAAACTCCTATAGTTTTGTTTTGGGTGCATTTTCCTCTGGGGAACGTTTTTCCTTTTCTTGACAGATTCCTGTGTAACACATACATAAACAGAATTTCTAACCCTGAATTTTCTCATTTGTAAAATGGATATAATTCTATGTACCTCAGAGGGTTGTTGCAAAAATTAAATGAAATAATTTATTTTTTAATTTGTTTTCTTTTTATGTGGTGTGAGGATCGAACTCAGTGCCTCTTTATGCATGCTAGACAAGTGCTCTGCCACAAAGCTACAGCCCCAGCCCATGAAATAATTTATAAAATTTTTGAGCACATTGCAGTCTATATGTCCCCTTAATGTTGGGGATGTGTTCTAAGAAATGCATCATTAGGCAATTTTGTCATTGTGAAAATATCATAGAATATAAATACCCAGCTCTAGGTTATATGGACTTCAGACCTGTACAGTATATTACTGTATTGAATGCTGTAGGCAACTGTACCATTATAGTAAATGTTTGTGTATCTAAACATAGAAAAGGTATAGTAGAAATACTCGATGATAAGAATTATCTTGTTGTATTGTAATCTTACAGGACTGTCACCATATATGTGGTCCAATGTTTGGTACATAGCTGTACTTAGCTTACAACAAACATGTATTAATCATTATCTGTTTTTACATTACATAATATTTGTGATTTATACAAATTCTGGTTTTAAATTAAATTAATAGTTTTCTAGACATCCTTAATTGATGTCCATATAGACTTCTGATTTCTGAGTTTGAGAGCATCTGTGAACTTATTGAAATTGTTTGCAAAGTCTTAAGTGTATATTCATTTTTCTGGAAAGAGGATCTGGAATTTGAGAGGTAAAATATATGTATATGCATATATGTATTTTAAAATACTTTTAGCTGTACATGGATACAATACCTTTATTTTTTTATTTTTTTATATGTTTTATGTGGTGCCAAGGATCAAACCCAGTGTCTCATACATGCTTAGGCAAGCACTCTACCACTGAACTACAGCCCTATCCTTATATTTATTTTCTCATGAGTACTAATCACTATATTCCTAAAATAGGGTAGAGCTAGGGTTGTGGCTCAGGGGTACAGCGCTTGCCTCACATGTGTGAAACACTGGGTTCTATTCTCAGCACTGCGTATAAATAAATGAATAAAATAAGTCCATCAACAACTAAAAATGTTTTTTTAAAAAAACAAAACAACAAACTAATAGAACCACTGTGGAAAGACTCTGTTGTGGGTCATTTAGAACTTCAGATCAGCTAGCTGTTTTCTCAGGAAGTAAACAGACTGAGAGTTTGTTTACTTTGTGCCCAGGCATTCTGTTGTCTTTTGATATTACTGCTTTTCATATTGGGAGTTGGTACCACGTAATAATTAAAAATGAATGAAAGCTTATTATAAAACACTGTCTTAAAAATGAAGCTGACTGGACAGGAGATGTGGCTCAAGCCGTAATGTGCTCGCCCTGGCATGCGCGGGGAGCTGGGTTCGATCCTCAGCACCACATAAAATAAAGATGTTGTGTCCACCGAAAACTGAAAAATAAATATTAAAAAAATTATCTCTCTCTCTCTCCCTCCCTCCCTCCCCTCCAAAAAAAAAAAGTAAAGCTGACTATGTTTGTTACTTACTCATTGCTTAGAAAGAACTCTAATCTGCCTGTTCAGCTGTGCAGGAGTTTCAGAGGCTATATGACTCTCTCATTATTTACTGTGGCTTCCCCAGTTGACAGCAAGTATGGCAAAATAACCTTGGGAAAAATCATAAGTCACGCTGTATTTTATATCTCGGTATAGTGAAAAGTGTTGATATGACTGAATTTTCGGAAGAATTGCTAATATCAAAGCTGCAATTAGTCCAACAAACCCAAATGAAAGATTATTACTAGCTATTGAATTTTATTTTATTTTTTTTTTATTTTTAAATATTTATTTATTTTAGTTTTCGGCGGGCACAACATCTTTGTTTGTATGTGGTGCTGAGGATCGAACCCGGGCCACACGCAGGCCAGGCGAGCGCGCTACCGCTTGAGCCACATCCCCAGCCCCTAGCTATTGAATTTTAATGTAGCAAATTGTAAAAAAATTCTCAGATACCCAGATGACCTATACGGCAAAAGCCCACTTACGGTGGCATTAGAGAGCACACATCAGTTGTTTTCACCAGAACAGTTGGTTGTCATAACCTGCTGTCTCATAAAAGCTAATTGTCAGCCAGTTTCTCTGAAGGCTGCCGTTGGTATTGATATCCTTTTTACCCAAAGGGGGGCATTAAGTCACATTTTCAGAAAATGGATTTCAACAATCCTACTCTTTTATTAACTGCCGTAAGTACAGTGTTTTTTGTTTTTTTTTTTTACTGTGGGTCAGTGTTGAATTTAATGGTGCCATCCAGGTTTCATTGAGCCGTCTTTTCTTTAAGGGCAGTGCATTGCCTTTTATCACTTCTGGGCATTCTCAGGCCTTTCAACCCTGCCTTTTGGGGGTTTTTCCTACTGCTGGACTGGAAAAGTATCTAAACAGCTATCTGTTTATTCCAGGCTTTGCAGGTTCTCCAAAATTGCTTTTCCTGACATAATTGCCAAAGACATTTATCCCCACAGAAGTCAGACTGCTTTTGTTGTTGTTGTTGTTTTTGGTACCAGCGATTTAACCCAGAGACACTTAACCACTGAGCCACTTCCCCAGCCCTTTTTATTGTTTATTTTGAGACAGGGTCTTGCTAAGTTGCTCAGGGCCTCGCTCAATTTGTTGAGGCTGACTTTGAACTCATGATCCTCCTGCCTCAGCCTCCCAAGTTGCTGGGGTTACAGGGATGTGCCACCATGTCTGGCTAATTTTTTATTTTGAGACTCAGTCTTAAAAGTTGCTGTGAGTCTTGCTGAGTTACTGGGACTGGCCTTAAACTTGCAACCTCCTGCCTCAGCCTCCAGAATTGCTGGGATTGGAGATAGGGCCACTGTGCCTGGCTTATCTTGAAATTTTTAACGTGACACATAATGTAGATTTGAAAGCAGGTAGAATTCTTGAATCTTGAAAATAGAAATTTATGTCAAAATGTATCTGGATTAATTAGGGTTAGTAAAAGCCCTTTGTAAAGACATTTCATAATATCCATGTTTCCTGTACTGAGAGCACAGGAAAGTTTTTCAGGGCTGTGATTATATCAGGTTTTGTAGGCCAAAGAATATTGGCCTCACTTTTCCATGAGTAAGAAAGATGTTTTGGCATAGCCTACCTCTTCTTTTGCCAGCAGACATTGCTGAATTATTTTAAATTTCTGATTCCAACCATGTTATGTTATAATTGGTTTAGAAATAGTTGACAATCAGTTTAATCTGTATAATGTTAAAGTTACTTCTTGCTGCTAGTGATATAGATCAGTTTACTTGATCATTTTATTTTAGTGTTTCATTTAAAATAAGTTGAATGAATTGATTTACCCTGTTTTTAAAAGGAGTATCAGTAGATTTTACTCATTGAAATATTTTAGAGACAGTGTTAAAAGGAAGTCTGGAAAATGGTAGATGTGGTTTCTTGAGACAATTTCACATTGATTCATTAAGATGACAGAAAGTGTCAGGTGTCTGGATGGCATGTACTGTTCTTGAGATTTTTTTTTTTTTTAAATTAAAACAAAAACAAAAAACCCCCCTCAAGTTCTGAGTTTCACAGAATTTCTTTACTGAGGCTTGAATCCAGGGGCACATAACCATTGACCCACATCCTCAGCCCTTTTAAATATTTTATTTAGAGACAGGGTCTTGTTGAGTTGCTTAGGGCCTCACTAAGTTGCTGAGGCTGGTTTTGAACTTACAGTCCTCCTGCCTCAGCCTCTCGAGCCTCTGGGAGTACAGCTGTGCACCACTGCACTTGTCTTGAGTTTCACAGAATTTCTGGAGACATTATTAGAACTCTGCCATAACAGTTTAGCATAGAAATATGTGTTTTATGTAGTAAAAGAAAAGTTAAGAAATGTGTCATCAGTTGTTCGTACTTCAGTATGCTTTCTCCACGTAAGTAGGTTTTCTGGCAAATTCATAAATGATAATTTGAGTTTTTAATGAATCAAAATACTGAAAGACTGCTTTCTGTATCCCCCATTGTAAGCACTTCTAGACTTTTCTTTCCCTCGGACCCCCTCCCTCCTCCCTTTCCTTTTCCTTTGCTTTCGCACTTGCCATCCTGTGGCCTGGGACCTCCTCTGTAGCAACCTCCCACCCTCCTCCTAAAGGCCTGCCTGCAGTCCTTGTGCTACTTAGTGCTTTACATTTCCTGTCCTACTTTCACTTCTTCTCAGCCTGTTCTCTGTTCTTATTTTTTATTTCTAATTTTTAAAATTTAAAATAGTTTTGATCTTACTGAGTAATTGAAGGAACCGTATGAAGGCCTGTGTGTGTACCCTCCCTAAGGTCAGGGAGGTGGCTGGAAGCCATATATTTTACTGTTGAAATAATGGTGTTGGTTTG
Organism: Marmota marmota marmota; assembly: GCF_001458135.2. NCBI lineage: Eukaryota > Metazoa > Chordata > Mammalia > Rodentia > Sciuridae > Marmota > Marmota marmota. The sequence continues at coordinate 3,183,146 of NW_026000102.1, forward strand.
AATTGTGTTGGCAGTATTCATTGGCTGTGTGATCAGAGGCTTAATCTCTCTGAGTCTCAGTTCACCTGTAAAACCAGGATAGGGATTCAGTTGTTCTGGAGTCAGGCCCAGGGATCCACCCATGTACTTGCCTAACCTTTCCCAAGAGATTCTGATGGGCAGTGACTTTACGAAATGGAGGTCTGCTCTTTCCCTGGGAACCCTTGTGAAAACACTTGTAGTCTTGTCCTTTTTTGTGGGATGTGGAACTACTGGTACAGTTCTAGGATTTCTTATGCTTCTCAAATCTGAGAATATCATGGACTCAAGAAAGAAATTATTTTGTGGCATTCCTGTATTACTTCCTTCCCCAGTTAGGTATAATGGGTGTACTTATAGCCCCAGAATAGCTGTAAAAGGCAGTTTACTAATTAATTTAAAAACCAAATTGCAAAATCATTAAAATCCTTCCGGACATGGGGGTACATGCCTGTGATTCCCAGTAACTTGGGAGGCTAGGGCAGGAGGATTTCAAGTTTAAAGATAGCCTTAGCAGTTTAGTGAGGCCCTAAGCAACTTAACGTTTCAAAATAAATAAGTATGGCTAGTGATTTGGCTCAGTATTTAAGTGACCCTGAGTTCAATCCTTGGTACCAAAAAAACATAAAGCCCCCCAAAATGATAAAAAGCATTAACATCCTAAGTACCAACAGTTATTCAGTAGGATGGATGGTGATGTTTTTCTGAAATAAAATAGCCACGCATGGCAAAAATTTGTTCTTGATTGCTTCCATCCCAAGTTCTTGGGAGTTGGTGCAGGCTGTGGCATGTGTAGATCACTTGTTTTCTTATGATAACTCAGTTTTTCTTTGACTTCTCTTATTTGTTATTGTTGCTGAGAAACCTGTCAGTGTAGGAAGTGGCTTTGCCTTTATCTGGCAACGCCATGTAGGGTTCATCTTATTTACTTACTAGCCTTTGATAGTTACAGTAGTATTTATTTAACTGTATATAAGCTTATTTAAAGTCAAAATCTTGGGCTGGGGATGTGGCTCAAGTGGTAGCGCACTCGCCTGGCATGCGTGCGGCCCAGGTTCGATCCTCAGCACCACATACAAACAAAGATGTTGTGTCCGCTAAAAACTAAAAAATAAATGTTAAAAAAAAAAAAAAGTCAAAATCTTGAACTGTGTTAATGAAGCTATAAAATATCTAATCCAACAAATGAATGTTAAGATACACACTTAAATTAAGAGAAGAGACTGTGCTTTATGTTTTTGTTTGCAGTTCCAAAAATGGTTTCTGGCTCTGATAGGTTGGATTAATAGTTTGTTTCATTTATAAGACACCCGCCCCCCGCCACCAAAAACAAAACCACATTAATAAAAACATGATTTAAAAAAGACAAGTGAATTTTTAAAAAATTAAATACCATTGTCAGAGACTAACTATCAACACAAAGTGTAACATTTAACAGGAGAAATCTTGGCCAGTACTAGCTAGAGTTAGATGCTGTTTTTAGTTTATTTTTTAAAAGATAGTGACTGTTGAGTATCTCTCCACTGCCTTCCACCTCCATAAAAAGGAAGTGAGTGTGGAACCAACAGTGTTCCTGGCTGTAGTGTCAGTACATTGCTTCAGTTTAATGTTTTTCCTGAATTGTTAAAGAGTTCCTGTGGATTTGTGTAGCTCATAAAGCATAAACCATGTATACTTTCTGATTGGCCTAATAACTGTGCTCTTGAGATATCAAGCAGATTTGTTAACAAGATGGAAATCACAAAATAGCTTTTGCCTTGTGAAAATTACTTGTAAGAAAAACAGTTGGCTATTTGCTGGGCATGGTGGCACATGGTTTGTAATACCAGTAGCTCCATAGGCCCAGGCAGGAGGATCTTAAGTTCAAGGCCAGCCTCAGCAATTTAGCAAGATCCTAAGCAACTTAGAAACACCCGCCCCTCTCAAAAAAGGGGGTGTGGGCTGGGGAATGTAGCTCAGTGGTAAAATGCCCCTCGGGTTAAATTTCTAGTATCCAACCCCCCAAGAAAAAGAAAAAGATCTGGCAAGTTATTATTGACAGATGTGTTTAATCTGTAGAACTTGAAATGCTGCTATGAATACTGTGGGTTGAGGAGGGAAGAACATCCATGAGACCAGGGATTTTCTAGAAATGGATGAACAGTGACAGAGAATCCCAGGGTACAGTTGAGAGTTGTGTGGCAAGAAAGGCACTGGGATTAAATTCCCTGATGTTGTCACTGAGCTGTAAGGCTGAAGACAGCACTCTCGTGCTGCCGAGAGCAAGGATCAATGCCTCTCCTTGATGGGCTAAAATTATTAGAAAAGAAGAAAGGGGAAAAAAAGCCCTTCTTACAGCGTTTTATTATCTGGGATTTGTCTCAGCTGGTGATTGTCTGAGGCATAGGGAGATTTGTGAGGCATTTTGTATTGAAATTAGTAGCTGGCGAATCCCTTTGGATAATTCCTTTCCATTTCATAGTGCTCTTCAATAGATTTGTGGTTTACTTTTGCATAAGTGATTTTGGGGGGGGGTTGTTTTGTTTTGAATTATTGGTTGAGCACATATACATATTTTTTTCCTTTATCCTGTTTTTTCTTTGTTTTGTGTGTCTTACTCACTGTGGATGCCTGATTAGCAGATTGTTCTAATATTAGCCTTAGCAAACATTGAGTGCATTTGGTGTATTATGTTAACCTAGCACATTGATTAACCTATACTGAGCCTTATGTTCTTTTCTTATGAAGGGAGTTCTGTGAGAAGTTGGGTTGACTTTTGTTTTTTTGGTGGGCAGGTGTGGGGGTATTAATTTGTTAGATAGCAGTATGTCAGCCAAACATTGAAAAAGAAAAGCAGGGCTGGGGATGTAGCTCAGTGGGAGAGTGCTTGTCCAGCATGCAAGAGGCCCTGAGTTCCATCCACCACCCTGCTTTGGCACCAAAAGAGAGATACTAGGGGCAGGGGTTAAGGGGAGGACTACCATTGAATTGTTTGGTACTGGCAGTGTCACTGCCCATCAGGCTGGGGAAGTTAGTTGGAGGTCTTTTCTTGTGTGAACTTCACACCAGGCACTGTGGCACACACCTGTAATCCCTGTGACTCCTGTGGCAGGTGGAAAGAGTTGTGCTGCTTTGAATAATGCAACCTCCATGCTCGCTCCCTGATGTTGCATGTGCTGGAGGGCTGGGAATGCCCCTCCTGTCTCACCTGTCACTTGCTTCACGCAGCCCTGTCTTCCTGCAGATAATCTTTTTGTGTGTGTGTGTGCTGCCTTTCTGCCTGACTGTTCATTTGTTGTGCTGCTTTTTGAAGGATATTGTGAGTGGATTGCTTCCTGTTTGTTTTGGAATTTGAATGCATTTTGGTTGAATGAATAAGAGAAGGACACAGGCTGTGTAGTCTGTCTGAAGTGAAAGAGAGGTGGTCTCATAGCCCCAGTGAGGAAGTCTAAGATACTTGTGTTCTGTCACAGTAATTTGGGGTACATACCCAAAAGTTTAAGCTTGTTTTATTTAGCTGCTCTGAATGCATTTGAAATTCTTCTGAGCATCTTAACTTTATCTGAAAAATAAAAAAATAAAAGGGACAAATTACATTTTTATGTTTTGGGGAAGAAGACAGAAGGACTGAAACCAAGACAACCATTGGTCTGATTTTCTGCTTGAATCAAGTGTCACTTTCCTTCTGTTTCTTAAGGAAATATAGTTCCCCTCCATTGACTGTGGAGCACACAAGGCAGTTAGTTGAGCGGAGGAATAATATTTTTTCTACAAGGCAGCCCAGAAAGTGGCCAATAGAATTGATCTTTATGAACAAAAAGCTGGCTCAGTAGTGTATGCCTGTAATCCCAGTGACTGGGGAGGCCGAGGCAGGAGGATTGTAAGTTGGAGGCCAGCCTCAGTAAGTTAGTGAGAACCTATCTCAAAATAAAAAGCACTGGGGATACAGCTCATTGGCTCTATTACCCCGCCACTCGAAAAATCTGGTAAAATTTTTGTATAAAATGTTAATTGAAATTCCCTTGCTTTATAGACCTGATTATTATCCACATCAAATTTGGTCTTCCTGTGTGCATCCTTTCCTCTATATCATGGCTCTGACTCTTAAGGGAGAAGGCCTGTGCTGCAGACTTCCTTCCTTCCTTGTGACTGTAACCACAGGGCAGGGTCTTGTCTTTGTTACATTGCAGGGTAAATTCCATCCTATTTAGATCTTCTGCTCATGGAATTTTAACACGCTGATTGTTATTCTCACTTACTCTTTCAATCCTCTGTCTTTTCCTCTTATTCGCTCTTATTTGGCTTGTCATTATGGAGACTTGGTTTAGCAAGGGGCAACATGAATTTGTTTGAAAATTCAAATTTGGTTAGAGGTTAGGGTCAATATAAGTTAAATGGTAAAGCACTTGCTGTTTTATCTACTAAGAGAAGCATTGAACTTTTTCTTTTATCGCCTTATGCCTTAGGCATCTGTCATGTTTAATAATGCTTTTGGTCTTAGGGATTGTTGAAGCTGAAATTTCTCTCAGGTCATAGAGGGCTTGCTTGAGCACTGTCAGGTGTTCAATGTCATCATTGTTTCCACTATGCCATGAATCTGTTAATCTGGAAAATGTATTTCCTTACTCAAACTGGATTTTTCTCTAAAGAAAAATACAAGTGCAGTTCACTAGATTTTCATCATATGACTTGTGTCTGGCAAACTTGTTATGCTTAGGTTTAGCTTTTTTTCTAGGCAAATCTTATCTCTTTTGAGCCCAGGCTACATACACAAACCCACCAAGGTGTTTATGAGACAAAAGGCTTTCCCTGCGGGTTGCTGTGGCACATGCCTGTAATTCCAGTGTTCCAGGAGGCTGAGGCAGGAGGTTTGCAACTTCCAAGCCAGCCTCAGCAATTTAGTGAGGCCCTAAGCATCTTAGTGAGACCTGCCTCCCTGCCCCTCCAAATGTTTGTATGCGTGCGTGCAACACACACACACACACACACACACACACACATAAAAGGGCTGAGGATGTGGCTATGTGGCTCAATGGTTGAGTGCCCCTGGCGACCCCTCAACCCACTCTGCTGCTGCTGCCAAAAAGAGGCTCTTGTTGGTTTCTAGAGGAGTTCAGCTAGCTCATCAGTAATTTATTATTGACAGATGCTTTTTTGCATCTGGTACAGAAACATTTTCTGTAAGGGGCTGGGTAGTTTATGTTTGCACCTTTGTCTTTTCTGTGGTAATGATTCCACTTGGCCACAGTTGATCCTCAAACACATGTGCATGACTGTGTGCCTGTCTTTCATCAAGATTTTATTTACAGAAATAGATGGTAGCCCAGGTGTGACCTCTGACCCTGGTTTGCTGGCCCTGAGCTAATATAAACTGTCTAGGATTAGTTCCCTGCCAGAGTCCCTCCACAGCTTGCTTTCCCCCACTCTAGCTCACATCCCTGTGATGAGGGAGTGTGGTTTGCAGAGTTAGTAGGGAAGTAGGTATTTTTTCCACCTGTATTATTTTAAACTGGTGAATTCTTCTGTGTCTGTATCTACACCTGTGCCTGCCTCTATCTCTCCCCACCCCATCACACTTAATTGTTTTTGTATAGTGAGCTAGCAGATGCAAGCACTGATTCTTATTAATGATCTTTGAAGATTTTTAAATACCACCTATAGATAGTGGGAGCAATTAAATATGTCTTTTCAGCTCATTTTTTCTTTTGCAGTTAATTTACATCTTCAGGGAAAATATGAAAGGTTAAATGTGCAAAATAAAATAATGAAATTCATTTCCTGATTTTTCTTGTTTTTAAAAAATGTAAGAAAATGTTGGTGACAGCAGAAAAAGTTAATGATAAGTATGACTTTTCTAATTTAGTATTTAATAGATAAGTCTTAATATGGGCAAATCATTAGCATTTTTTCAGGTGAAATAAAATGTTTGATGCCCACAGAGGCAAAGGAAGTTTTCCAAAGAAGTTAGTCCAGAGGCACAAATGACATGGCTGATGTGAACCAGCAGCTTTTAAATAGCACATTTTTTATCATAAGGGCATGGTGGGGAGTGAGTGGTTCAGAACTCATCTGACAGTGGTTCTCAGAAATCTTATTTATGACAAGGGACAATACATATTTATTAACATGCCATTATTCTCCAGACTGGTTTTTAGAAACAACATTATTACTCACTAACAGACTGTATCTGGATCCAATATTAGTGTTTCATATTTTATTCCAGACAAGAATTTGTGGATTTGTGTCCCAGGCTAAGTTAATGTGCTGTGTTTTTTACTCTTAGTTCAGTTGCTGTGTTGCTTAGTGAGTTATTAACAAACATGGCTCTAGGGAGGGCCCCTTAAAAACAAACAAACAAAAAAAAGCTTGCAGTTCCTGAGTCTCCTTCTCCTTTTCCAAAGTGCTTTGTTAGTATTGTAAAATGTGGGATAATCTCACTATAGCTGTTAAATCTGATTTTTTTCTTCACTAGTTGACTGTGGCCTTCACGCCAATTGTTGTGAGTACAAGTCTCTTATCATTTATATTTGTATTGTACATATGATCCTGATAGGGTAATTTCACCTCACTGAAGTGTAGGTTGTTCCTGTGGAACATGTACCTGGCTGGCTTCTGTTTTCCATTTCATACTGGCTGACTGTGTCACTGAGACAAGCTATTTAATCTTCTAGGACATTATTTCCATAGCTGTCAAATCGAGATAATACTCATCCTGCTTACTTCATGGGTTATTTTCATTTGAGAGCAAAAAGCTGTGATACACTGTTTTGAAAAGTTTGCAGTGGTTTTCAAATGTAACTTTATCAGTTGTTAGGATTGGCTGTATGTAATAAAATCCTAAGTCACAGTGGTTTAAGATAAATATCTGTTCTCATAATAAAAGAAGGTGTCTTCCAGGTTTCATATGGTGGGAGAGTGAACATGACCCTCAGGTGCATGTTTTCCTCTCAGCGGAGTGCTGTAACTTCACATGCAGTGTGCTCAGTGCTGAGGTCAGTGTGACTCAGATCATGGTTCGCAAACTCAGCTGTCACTAGTCCACTGTAAGAGAAGTACAGAAATGGAAAGAGATTGTTCTGAAACTTCTAGCTGTTTGATATTCCCACAACATTTTAATTGTATTTTATAAAAATACTGCTCCAAGGTAGATTAGGGGATACTGATCCTTCACCATAGCCAGGCCGCTGAAGGTACCAGCCCTCAGGCAAGAGCTAGGTAAGTCTGTTGCTGTGCTTTCCAGTGGCTGTATTTAACAGCTCTGATTTCCATAGCTTCTCCATCTTCAGGGGAGATAATGCTCCAGCAATATAAGGGCTCTGTTGTTGGGGAAAATGGAGTTGAGTAGGTAGTGAATAGTCTGTGCCACAGTAGGACATGTCTGAAACCAGTCAGCATTATTCCATCACAGAGCCAGATCCAAAAATACAGCCCATCTCCTGAGTAGTAATGACCTCAGGGCCCATTGCTTGGGATTGGGAGAACTATTGCTTATCTCACATGGAAAAATATGCCAAGAGTATCCAAATCCAGTAAAAGTAGATAGGAGATGACATGGTTATTGCTCGTACAGTTGAACATTTTCAACAGATGTGGTATGTGTGTTTTAATGACTTAGAATTAAACTTGTGAATTGAATTATCATTCATCCTCTTGAACTAACATGGGTTATCTTCACGCAAATATGATTAAATCTGATTGTCCTATATAAGATGTAGGAAGATTAACTGGGTGTGGTGGTTCACACCTATAATCCCAGCAGCTCAGGAGGCGGAGGCAGGAGGAACATGAGTTCAAAGCCAGCCTCAGCAAAAGCGAGGAGCTAGCAACTGATTGAGACCCTGTCTCTAAATAAATTACAAAATAGGGCTGGGGTGTGGCTCAGAGGTTGAGTGCTCAAAAAGATGTTGGAAGATGATTTTTAAAAGGTACCTTTTCATTAGTTTGAAACTGGCATGAGCCTTTTGTGTGTGTGTGTTTTTTTTTTTAACACTAGGGATTAAACCCAAGGGTACTTTACCACTGAGCCACTCCTCAGCCCTTTTTATATTTTATTTTATTTTTTGGTACTGAGGATTGAACTCAGGGGCACTCAACCACTCAGCCACAACCCCACCCCTGTTTTGTATTTTATTTAGAGACAGGGTTGCACTGAGTTGCTTAGTGACTCACTTTTGCTGAAGCTGGCTTTGAACTCTCGATCCTCCTGCCTCAGCCTCTTGGATCATAGGCGTGTGCCACCGTACCCAGCTCCTTTTTATTTTTAAGACAGGGTCTTGCTAAGTTACCTAGGATCTTGCTAAATTGCTGAAGCTGGCTTTGAACTTGTGATCCTCCTGTTTCAGCCTCCTGAGTCACTGGGATTACAGATGCGTGCACCATGATACCCTGCTTGGCACTAGCCTCTTGTGATCTTGCATGTAAATGCATGCAGTTTGAAGGTATAGGGATGGTTTTTAAACGGGTTTTATAAGAATGAATTGGCTTGTGATTTAGAAGAATTATTTCTTTGTCCACTTTCATTGAGCAGGAAAGTACTATAACATGTCTTTACTCTGAATGTAAGACATGACATTAGCATTGCAATGCTTTTCCAGATATGAAAATTGTTTTCTTCCAGTATATTAAATCAACATTTATTAAACCCTCATATTGTATAGCTTTTGGTACTAGGCACATTAAAGGAATAGGTAAAAAAACAAAGAATCCCAACTATAAGAGAAGATCTAAGTTCTTACCTTTAGTATGTGCAAATGTTTGGGGAGGTGTAGGCATAAGTCTTTAGAGTAGCTAGAGAGAGTGTGGTTGCCATGGCAGATGTGCTGTGCATTCTGGAAAGGACACAACTCGTGTAGTGTATCACTTGGTAATATTACCCAGGAGGGGCCTGGGGGGTGTGGCTCAAGTGGTAGCGCGCTCGCATGGCATGCGTGCGGCCCGGGTTTGATCCTCAGCACCACATACAAACAAAGATGTTGTGTCCGCCGAAAACTAGAAAATAAATATTTAAAAAAAAATTCCCTCTCTCTCTCTCAAAAAAATGTTTGCATCTTTTAAATTCATCAGAAATCCCTAAAAGGCACCTGGGTTAAGAAGTCCTTAGGTCCACCCTCAACAGGACTCCCTGTCAAGGTTAAGTTGTTCAATCCACTCTCTTTTGGTGGCTACCCTTTCTTTTATACGGCTCTGACCTAGAACATACACTAATTGTATGAGGAATGGCCACCTAACCCAAGGGGGCAGCCAAATCCTGGGCAATAAAAAACATCCCAGACCCAAGATGATAAGACAATCATACTAAATTCCTTCAGCAACATGAAACAATGGCAACTAAGAACACCAGTTAAAGCAGAGCTCAAGAAGCAAGAGATGCCATGAGGGTTAGAGACCAGCTTTTTATCTATCTTTCCAAATCCTTTATTTATAGTTAGTTCTAACAGTGTACTCATCAGTTAACCTTCCTCAAGATAGGAACATGGGCCACAGCTGCCCTCATGGAACCACCCTCTGACCACCT
>NW_026000102.1:3192750-3223839 GCF_001458135.2 Marmota marmota marmota
AAAAAAAAAAAAAAAAAAAAATATATATATATATATATATATATATATATATATATTATGCAGGAGGATTTGGGGGTGAGTTTGGAGTTGGCTTAGACAGATCAGAGCAGTGCAAAGGAAAAGAAGAAAGTGGGTTCTAGGTAGAGAATCTGTTACCTATGAACTTGTTGGTTTACAGTGGTTCTTGTCCTCTGCAGTTATCATCATATGGACAATTTTTAGTCATAGTGACTGAATTTAGAGTATGGGAAGATAGTGTGGGAGATGCTCATTGATAGACTTATGTAGACAGTTTTGCATTGAAAATAGTTGGTGCTTGGATTTTCTTCTGAAGGCCTAAACTGACATTTTTATTTTTACTGCCACTAAGCAAAGTCAGTGCTGGCTGTTTTACAATCATGGTCAGTAAGAAAACCAACGTAATTGGTCCCAGTGGTCAGTGGCCTCTAAGAGGGTTAAGGCTTTTCTTGCTTTCAGAACATCTTTTCTTGACTTGTTGAATATGTATTTTTTTTCCATTTATTTTATCGTAAATAAAAGTCCTCTTTACCACTAGGTTATTCAGAGAGAAAAACATAACTTGAACTTGTCTGGCAACACAGGTGACTTGATGTTTATCTTGTTTCCTTTTGGAGGTTGGAACAAGACATAGTGGATCTGATGACTGGCCACAGAAAACTTGTAGCTCTCCCTTCAGAGTCTCAGTGGGAAGAGGTTTACTGGCTTTCTTCCTTACAGTGAACATTTGTGAAGCTCAGGCTCAGTTCCTAATATCTGAAACAGCTGAATCACCTTCAATTACTCTGTGCACTGACCGAAGCATACAGTTGAGGCAGGACAGTTTGTAGATTAATTGGCTGACAGCTCTTTCCACTCAGCAGTTCTTCAGCTGTTTCTGGAAAAAGAAACTGCTAGAAGATTTTGGATGAGCCCAGGTATGTGGTCTCTCTGAGGAAAGCAACATCTGTGAATCAGCATGGCTGAGGAGGTTGCAAAAGTGGGAGGGATGGCTGGGGTATTATAGCTCAGTTGATAGAGTTGCCTCACCTGCACAAGGTCCTGGGTGCCATCCCCAGAACCACCACTCACCTCTTAAAAAAAAAAAAAAATGGTGGGATGGAAGTTAAGTAACCCTGAAGATTAAGTGAGGAAATGCAATTCAAGGACCAGATTTTCCAAAGTGGAATATTGAGACTATATTTACCTTAGTACTGAGAAGGATTCCTTTCATATTTCCTTAGATTTAAAAAATTCCAGGTTCCATTTTGGAAAGCTTAAAGGCATAGTTTGTGTACTTTTCCCAGCAGCATATATACCAGAATAATACTAAATCAACTAGCTCAGCCTTTGATGAACTTGACCTGTAGGCTGCAAAGAGGGACATTTCCCTGTCAGTCCTCAGGGCATCTCTGGTCTTCTGCTTGATTCTGAAGTTTTATAAAATTGTTCCATGAGTTAATTTACTCCCCACTCCAATGGAATTTGAATTTTGGGGGTGGATATTGGGGATTGAACTCAGGGACACTCAACCACTGAGCCACATCCCCAGCCCTATTTTGTAGTTTATTTAGAGAAGGACCTCACTGAGTTGGTTAGTGCCTCACTTTTGCTGAGGCTGGCTTTGGACTTGTGATTCTCCTACCTCCGCCTCCAGAGCTGCTGGGATTACAGGTGTGCCCCACTGTGCCCTGTGGAATTTGAACCCCTTGAGGAAGAAAACTGTGTTTTAAAGGTTTCTGACATTGTTTGTGGGTCCCAAGTACCTTCTCCATCATCTTGGGTTTTGTCCAGGTTGTTACAGGTTGGTTGGTTTGTTTTGTTTTAGTTTTAGTTCTTTTTTGGGGGGTGGTGGTGGTGGTGGTGGTGGTGGTGATTTTTTCCTTTTCTTTTTGGTCCTGGGCTTTGAGCACTCTACATGCACTCTACCATCGAGCTATATCCTCATCCTTTCTTTGTTGTTTTTATGGCACTGACCACTATTGAAAATCATCTTATTGGCAGATTTGCTCACTTGCTCTACCTTACCAAACTTGCAGCTGGATTCGGCCCACAACTGGCAGCAGTAACAAAGTTCAAACTTTGACTCAAACCATTTTAATTGGGGTCAGTTAGATTTCAAAGAAAGAGTCAGTAAACCCCAAGGGTGGTCAGGCCAAAGCATTTCTTTGGGGGATTTACAGAGGAGCTTTGGGTGGTATTGTCTTCACAGTAGAAACGTAGCGGAGGTGTGCCGCAGTCTGGCTGGGCACAATCAGGAGCCACTTGTCAAAAGAAACTAACTTTATTTTTAGAACCACACACGCCAAACAAAACAGCCTCTCAGGAAAAAACCCTCAGAGCCTCAACTGCCACCACCGGCTTTCCACAAGCCTCTCTCTCCCACACAAGCTTCTCTCCACCTCCCACCATCCTCCTGCTCTTGAGGCCGATTGGCTGGGTCACGTGGGCGGATCCAAAAAAGTCCCCCAATGAGCAGCTCCGTGGTCTGAAAGGGCAGGGAAACAGCCCAATGAGCATCACCGCAGAGGAGCCAATCAGCTAGATGTTGCTGGTGCTGCTGTGAGCCAATCATCAGCCGGCAGCTGGAAGTTTGCTGGCAGCTGGAAGTTTGCTGGGGCCCCTTCGGCTGTGGCTCTCAACAGAGGTGGCCTACATAGGTGTGTCCATAAGGAGGGGTCAGATCATAGAGTCTGTCTGAGGTTTTAGAGAATTTGCTTTAGAGTTGGGGCTAGCTAGTTTCTTTGAATTAGTCACATGTTTGGTCTTTCAGTGTTTGAGGTAACAACCTAAATAAACTTGAAATGTTAAAGGTACCAGTTTGGGCTCCAACCTGAAGGGAGAATATGCAGCTGGGAGGATCACAGAGCTGGCGGGCACCCTGGATTCCTAGTCAGTTCAAAGAGAAGAGATGGGTTCTGAGAGACTGTGCTCCTATTTACCTTCCCCAAATAGAATAAAAGCTCTTAGATAGCAAGGGCTAATTTATCTTATTCTGTGACTGTCACATGACCTCAGGGTCACTCCAGGGGAACTGGGCTGCCCGAAATAACCACACAAGAGACAGAGATACCTTTTTTTCTGGGGGTCCTGTGACAGCTCCTCTGACCTTAAAGGTCCGAAAAAAGAGAGCCAGCACCTGCGTACCCTTTTAACTGAGGAGAAGCCTTTCCAATGAAGCAAGGGGTCAGGTTTCAGGGAGTTGAGTCTAGCTTCCTGATGTCTGCTGTTAGGTTGGTTGACATCTAGAAAGGCCACACCCAAAGGCAAAGCAAGAGAAGGGGATACACAAAGGGCGTTTCCATGGAACATTCTATTCCAAACAGGGCAAAGGTGTAATATCATAAAGGAACAAGTGAGAGCAATTCAACCCATGGGGCTGCAGGAAGGCACACATACGTGTCTGAAGACATATTCTGCTACTTCTAGGATCCCAGGCCACTAGGAAAATAACCAGATTACTATGAAAGTGACGGACAGAGCCTCTTCTAATCATGGGAAGGAAAATTCAGTGCAACGGCCTCCCATGGGACCTAGCATTCGGATAGTCGATAAATAGGCATTGAATTCATAAGTGAAAATGTGAATAAAGATTTGCAGTGTAGCAGACCCTATTTAGTTTTTTGGCTGGGTCCATGTTTTCCCAAGCTAAGCTACATTGAGGTGATGCCTGTGGAAGGTGGTCAGAGGGTGGTTCCATGAGGGCAGCTGTGGCCCATGTTCCTATCTTGAGGAAGGTTAACTGATGAGTACACTGTTAGAACTAACTATAAATAAAGGATTTGGAAAGATAGATAAAAAGCTGGTCTCTAACCCTCATGGCATCTCTTGCTTCTTGAGCTCTGCTTTAACTGGTGTTCTTAGTTGCCATTGTTTCATGTTGCTGAAGGAATTTAGTATGATTGTCTTATCATCTTGGGTCTGGGATGTTTTTTATTGCCCAGGATTTGGCTGCCCCCTTGGGTTAGGTGGCCATTCCTCATACAATTAGTGTATGTTCTAGGTCAGAGCCGTATAAAAGAAAGGGTAGCCACCAAAAGAGAGTGGATTGAACAACTTAACCTTGACAGGGAGTCCTGGTGAGGGTGGACCTAAGGACTTCTTAACCCAGGTGCCTTTTAGGGATTTCTGATGAATTTAAAAGAGGCAAACATGTTTTTGAGAAAGAAGTAGTTCTAGAATATGCCACACTTGCTGATTAGATCTTAGATGAGAGTATTCACTGATTTAAAATTTCCCAGTGTATTCATTGGTCTTTTAAAATGTCTCCTTTAAGTTCTGCTGACATTTATTAAATGACTATTATGTGCAGAACAGTCCATTGTGCAGGAGCAAAGAGAAGTGAATTAGTCTTCCCCGCCTCAAGAATGGCCAGCTTTAGGAGGAGAGATGTTTGCATACTTTGTTCATTGCTGCAGCTCCAGGGGTTTACAGTGCCTGGCAAATATTAGGAGCTTAATAAATATTTGTTAAATGTAAGAATATGAATAAAATATGATGTTGTACTTGGAGTGGTTCCAGGTGAGCTGGAGAAAAGAAGTGTGCTTGTCATGTGTTTCTCCAGATCCTCAGAGAGTGGAGCTTGGAGAAGCTGAAGGTGAGTTCCACCGGGAGGACTGCAACTGAGGATGGTACTTCTCAGGTGTGGCTCAGAGGGCTGGAAGGATTTTGACTGGAGAGCAGAAAAAAGCCTTTTAGGCAAAGGTTGGAGGTAGACTGTATCTGTTGAATATGGAAATTAAGTTGATTTAATGAAGTGATGGTTGCAGATGGGATTGAAATGCAGCACTGAGCTCTGAAAGCAGAGAACCTGGATTTTATTTGTTAGTCATTGGAGACTCGTGGATGACTTTTTGGCAGATGACTATGTGATCAGAACTAGGGTCGAGAAGAGGTTAAAGATAGGATTGGTTAGAATGCTGTTCCTGCCTACTGTATTCATTATGAGTGAGAGAACCAACCAGTACAAGTCTTCCCATAAGCTTTCTTGTTTATATTTCAGAGTAGCCTTATATTTTGGTTTCCGGGCTGTGTTTTTTTTTTTTTAATTGTTGTGGTTCTGGGGATGAAATCCAGGGGTGCTTTGTCACTGAACTGCATTCCAGTCAGGTCCTCAACCTTTTTAAAATTTTAAATTTTGAGACAGTTTTACTGAGTTGCTTTGGGTCTTGCTAAATTGGTGAGGCTTGCCTTGAATTTGTGGTCATTCTGCCTCAGCCCCCTAATTCACTGGGATTACAGGCATGTGCCACTATGCCCAGCCTTCTGTACTGCATACCTTGGGGGCTTGGGAGTTAACCAGGGATTGAACCCAGAGGCTCTTAACCTCGAGCTACACCCCCAGCCCTTTTTATATATTTATTTATTTTTATTTTTGAGACAGAGATCCTCTAAATTGTTTAGGGCCATGCTAAGTTGCTGAGGCTGGCTTTGAACTTTGGATCTTCTTGCCTCAGCCTTCAGAGCTGCTCAGATTTTAGGGGTGCACCACAGCACCTGGCCTGAGCTGCATTCTTAACCTAAGGATTTTCTATTGATTATGAAGCAGCTATTCATTCCTTTTGTAGAATCCTATTGACATTTCCAGCTGCTTTTTTATATATTATGTCACTATCTTCATGCATATATTTTCTAATTTAGTTCTTTTGGTTTGGTTACTATTTTTTTTCTTTTAACTGGAAACTTCGTGTATAAATTTGTGAGCATTGGTAAAACATCTTTATCTGCTGCATACAGTGCATTTGTGAAATCTGAGGAATGAAGTTCATTTTTGTCCTGGTGGGTCTTGTCTTTTAGGTGCACTCCCCCTTTCCCAGGTTCCTTCTATGGTTATCAGAGCTTTAGCTGATGCCTTTTAGAAGCAGAATACAAGTAAGGCTGGTTATTAATGCTTTCTGTTTTTTAAAACAAAGATATGCATGATTATCCAAAGCATATATATACCTTCATGAATTATTATAATGTGTAACTACCACCCAGGTCAAGAAAGAGGACTTTGCAAACTAATCCTAGAATTTCTTTGTAAGAACAGCTCCCCCCCACCACAAAAATAACCACTATTGTAACTTTTATAGAAATCATTTTTTTGTTGTTCCATTATAGTTTTCTCACCGAGATGTGGATCCCAGGACACTATAGTTTTGTCTAGGATATGCCTTCTAAACCCGTTATATAATAATCTAGAGGTTTTTTTCCCTTCATTTTTTCATTTATTTACTTAAATTTTGTTAGTTGATGAACCCAAGCTGTTTGACCTGTAGTGTCTTAAGATATTATTGGTTGCAAAGTTCCGTTAAAAGATATGCCTTTGTCCTCTGAATTTCTAGTGTATTAGTAGCTGGATCCAGATGTTAGATGAAACTTAAATCTAATTTATGTGGACAAGAACATAATGTGATAAGCTTCAATTTTGAAGGAGGTGCATCATGTCTCATTTTATTTTTGAAATGTTTTTAGTTTATATATATTAATTCCTTGGAGTTGCAGAACTTTTTTTTAAATTATTGATAGACCTTTATTTTATTTATTTATTTATAAGTGGTACTGAGAATTGAACCCAGTGCCTCACACATACCAGCTAAGTGCGTTAACACTGAGTCCCAGCCCTGAGTTGCAGAATTTATAAGAATCAAATTCTGTCATTTCATTTTCATTTGTTAACTGGAATAATTTTTATATGACTGTACTTTCTGTCACCTACTCTGGCTATCCAGTTGCATATATAGGAAAAGCTTGAAGAAGGCTTGATTCTTTCCTGCTATGCAGTTTTCAAATAATAATGAGTACTTCTAAACATATTGGATGGATTTCAATTAAATTTTTTAATTCCTCTTTGTATGTGCATGCGTGCATGTGCTGTGTACATGCCCATGTTTCTGATTCTGGGCATCAACTCCTTGGGCACTGAGCTGTATCCCCAGCCCTTTTTGAAAATTGTTATTTTAATTTTGAGACAGGATCTAGCTGAATTTCCCAGACTGGCCTCAAATTTGTCATCCTCTGGGCTCCAGCTAATTTTTGTAATTCTTAACCATCATAGATGCTACATTGTCCAACCATTGGTTAGTGGAAACACCTCTGTAGGTTGATTCTTGCGTCCTTTTGATATGATTTTGGAATCTCTGGTGTTTCCTTGTGATGTCCAGATTTTACATCCTTGTGTACATTTCCTGCATCAGACTAAAAATCTGCATTTTCTGCAGAACCTCTGGTTTTAATGGGAAATGATATTTACGGAGCATAATTTAGGACATTTGGATCTTATTGTTGCTGGGTTGTTTATTCTAAACTTTTTGATTTATTTATTAATGATGTGAAAATGTTTCTACAATTTCAGTGGACAAAGCTGGGAAATATATACTATACCTTACCTAGTTATAATCATATTTTGTATTGAAATCTAGGATCACTGAATTTTTATTTAACTTCAACGGAATTCTACCTGTATCTCCTTTCACTCAGAGACTCATGGTTCTCAAGGACACTAGGGGATGGTAAAATTAGAATATTTCGTATTTCTATTGTCTTATCTACCCATATAATAGTTTCTGAGTAATAATACTACTGCCACCATCATATATAATTTCTGAAACCAGTAAAGGAAGAAAAAATTCTTCTTGCACTCTCCATATTTTCTCCCTGTTTTAAATGACAGCAGTATATCTATATATTCAAAGTGTATACAATGCTCTCTCCTTTTTATTTCATTTTAGATACTGGGGATTGGACGCAGGGACACTTAACCAGTGAGCCACATCTCCAGCCCTTTTTAATTTATTTTTTATTTTTTTTAAGCTTTTTAGTGAGTTCATCCCATTTATTTTTATTTTTTTTAAAGAGAGAGAATTTTTTAATATTTATTTTTTTAGTTTTTGGTGGACACAACATCTTTGTTTGTATGTGGTGCTGAGGATCGAGCCCGGGCCGCACGCATGCCAGGCTAGCGCGCTACCGCTTGAGCCACATCCCCAGCCCCTTAATTTATTTTTTAAAAACTGAGAATCAAACCCATTGCCTCGCACGTGCTAGGCAAGTGCTCCCGACACTGAGCTACAATCCCAGACCCCTTTTTAGTTTGAGACAGGGTCTCACTGAATTGCTTAGGGCCTCGATAAATGACTGAGGCTGGCTTTGAACTCAAAATCCTTGTGCCTCAGCCCCCCCAGCTGCTGGGATTACAGATGTGTGCCACAGTGTCAGGCTTTCCTTTTTAATATATATATGTACACAAAAACACACTCATGTGGGGGCTACTTGGGATTGAACCAGAGGTGCTATACCACTGAGCTACATCCTCAGCCCTTTTTATTTTATTTTTATTTTTTTGAGACAGAAGGTCTTGCTGAGTTGCTAAGGCTGGTATCCAACTTGGAATCCTTCTGTCTTGCCACCATGCTGTCACTTTCTTTTTGGCCACTTTTTGAATCCTTTTAATACTTTATATTTCTTTTGGCTGTTTAAATTTTTCTTCTGTTGGCTTTGTTTTTCTTAGGGCTTTGTTAGCTATGTTTATTCACTGCCCTGCCCCTGTTTAGCTTTCATTTCTAGAGTGATTTTTGTCTGTTGCTTCATTTCTGAATTTTCCTGTTTGATTTATGTTGCTTTCTAATTTTTGGTATCATTTATTTAATAACATCTTTGGTTTGTTTTGAAATAGTATATTATAGTTCTGTTTCAGAGGGGGTGTGTGTGTGTGTGTGTTTGCTGTGCTTTTTTTGGTCTCCAGGGTGTTATTCTGCTCTTCATTGTTTTTTTTTTTTTTTCCTAATAGTAACACTGTTTGAAGTTTAACATCAGTATTTTTCATTTGCTTGTTTTTTTTAATATTTATTTATTTATTTAGGTGGACACAATATCTTTATTTTATTTATTTATTTTTATGTGGTGCTGAGGATCAAACCTCCTCTGCAGCTAGTAACTTGTGCTGGTGGGGAGGTCTGGTGGTCCAGTTTTTCAGAGTTCACAAGTGACTAGGCTATCCAGCCTCTCTAACCTTACCTGGTCGCTGTATGCTAACCTCTTGGTGCCTGTAGCCCTCAGCACATTAGCCCATGTCCTTGCCTAGTACCTGTTTTGGGATTCCCTTCCTCCACAGTGCTGTATTCTGTTCCCTTGTAAATGCTTGGACCTTTAGGCTGTAGTTATTGGTAGTTTATGCCTTCCCATCTGTTTGTAGTTTGAGATTGTGAAGGTACCGTGTTATTTAATTTTGTTGCATTGTCTTTGACCGTCTAGTAGCTCTTTTGCTATGTGAGGATTTAGGAACATCCATCAGCTATGCTGCCAAGTGCCATCTTCCCAGATGCCTTTATACTAACCTCTGGACCACAAATGCTAATTATTAAATCCTGACTTGCTGTCATGGCTGCCATTATTCTAGCATAAACTATGGTGGGATTGGTGGGAGGTGTTGGTATAAAAGGCACGTCCAGACAAAGGAATATTTTATCTCTATCACTGGCTTTTATCCCTTAATCCCATTACAAATTTCTCCACATACTGGTCAAGCCTGTGTCAGAGGCACAATTATTTAATAGTTTCTAGGCCACATTTAGATTCTTACAAGAGACTCCCTGGTCCCATTTTCCATAGATGCCCTGACAGACCTGTGAAATGTTACCATTGGTGAGAGTGCATTTTCTACACCACCACCCAGCCCATTGCTTGTGTCAGGTTTGAGTTTTCCTTTTCTGTTAAAAGTATGTCTAGTTTTTTACAGGTAGCTTGAAATAGGTTAGCTTTTCAGGAAAAATAAACAACTAAATTGGTGGGTAGGCTTGGATATTTGAGGAAATGTGTTACTCTGTACTATTTCTGTTGCATACGTTTGTCTGATGTAATATACCCTTAGACAATTACATCTGAATTTTTACATATTACAAACATAAACTTTACCCCTTTTAGGTGTCATGACAGTTTCAGCATATGTGCATACATACTAAATATAAGTGTTTATGAAATGTAATTGCATACTTCAGTGGGGGAAAAATCTCAATGTATAACCATTGGGTCACTATTACTGCCTATTTTATTTAAATATAAAGCATTGCAGTAGGAAAAAAATACTTTGCAATATTGGAAATACCAACATAAGGAAGAATAAAATGCCAAGGATCCTATGGACTAAGATGTACCCTTTATTTCATGAATGCAAAATATATTATTGTTATTTTCAATGGGAAAAGGAAAATATTTTTCAACAAATGTGCTCTAACTACTGGATATCCTTATGGAAAAAACAAACAAACAAAAAACCCCTACCTTGTGCCATACATAAAAATTAATTTAAGATGGATCATTGATCTAAACATACACTAAAAACTATAAAGCTCCTAGAAGAAAACAGGGGAGTATTTTACAGTCTTGATTTAGGCAGTTATGAAAATTAATTAATCTAGAATTCATAAAATAAACCTGAATCAACAGCTCATATAAGTCAATAATAAAGCCGCATCAGTTTTTTAAAATTTTAGTTTTGAGTTATAGTTGGACACAATGCCTTCATTTTATTTATTTTTATGGTGCTGAGGATCGAACCCAGGGCCGCACATGTGCGAGGCGAGCGTTCTACTGCTGACCCACAACCCCAGCCCCAAAGCCACATCAGTTTTAAGAAGTAGACAGAGTTAAGCAGAGATGTGAATGGCAGATTAACACATGAAAAAGTGCTTAGTATGGTTAGTCCTCAGGAAAATGCAAATTAAAGTAAGCTACCTCCTAGCCACTAAAAGTGGCTAAAGAGAAAAGGCTGATAACTCAGAGTGCTGTCAAGAACGTCAGCACATATAAGAGAATCTTTTAAGTTCTTGTGGGAATGAAAATAGTACAGACATTTAGACAGTTTGACAGAATATGCATCTCCCTGTTATTAATCTATTAGAGAAATGAAAATTGTCGCTTCATGTAGGTGGGTTGGGAGTTAGCTGGGAAAGTGGTTGAGAACTTTCTGGTGTGGTAGAAATGTTTTGGATTGGATTTAAAGAAGGTATATAACTTTATAAAAACTGAACATATAATTGAGTATATTAAAATTTCCACATTTCATGTGTAAATCATTATAAATTTCAAAATACAACACAGATTAGAAAACATTTAATGTATTTTTGCAAGTATAAACTTTTCTTTAGAGTTGAACTGTAATCAAAGGTTTTACATTTGCTTTTGCTCACTGTCTGACAGGCACTACTGTAGCATGTGTGATGAGTTCCCCTGAACATGCACTGGTTATGAGATAAATATAACTAAAGGGTGTATGGTTGTGCTATGAACTGTTCAAAATCCTCCACTCAGTGATGGCTTTTTCTAGATGTTCAAGATATCTTCATAATAGCTTGTAGTAATGAAACTCTTTTTTTTCATGAACGTTTCCCCCCTCCCCCCACCAAGGGGGGCATCCTTCCATTTTACCATTTATATTTGATTAGGTTTTTATGGCACTGGGGATCAAACTCATAGCCTTGTGCTCACTAGAAGAGCACTCAACCACTGGACTATGTTCGAAGCCCAGTATTTGGTTAGTTTTCAAATATCCTTTGTCCTATTTTATGGTGGAAGAGCTGTTTTTATGTCTTAGCTATTTTGTTAATGTTTATATAAAAAATTCAAAGACAAAAGAAGTTTTCCTATGTAAAGTTTTCAGTTTTATGAGATTTTAAGATAAAATTATAACTTTTATGGATGCTTATGAAAAGTATGATCTTTTATACATCTGTTTTCTTGAAATTTGTCTCACATTTTTTACTGAATTTGTTGATATAATTATAAATATGGATAAAAATATATCGAGATAAACTGTTCTTTGGAATATTGTCAGTGGACTAAATAAAAATATTGTAGGCTCTGTTTTCAATACTTTTGGGAAAGGGGACCAAGAAGACATTAATTTTTTGTTTATAATGAGAGATGCTTGTTCTTGTTTTTTACCTTGAACAAATGGTTCTTGTTTTTTACCTCGAAAACAGCCACAATACTGAATTAGAAACAAAACAAAACAAAACAAAACAAACAAAAAAAAACAGTCCAGTCTGACTTTAGGATATGGTAAACAGATTTTATAAATAATGCATACAAATAGAACTTGTATAATTGAATCCTTTCTTTTAAAGTTACTGGTTATTAAAAACTTTGTTGGAGCCCGGCGCTGTGGCACAGGCCTGTAATCCCAGCTGCTCAGGAGGCTGAGGCAGGAGGATCGAAAATTCAAAGCCAGCCTCAGCACAAGTGAGGTGCTAAGCAACTCAGTGAGACCCTGTCTCTAAATAAAATGCAAAATAGGGCTGGGGTGTGGCTAGTGGTTCAGTGCCCTAAATTCAATCCCTGGTAACTCTCCTTCTCCCTCCCAGGGAAAACAACAACAAAACTTTGTTGGAGCTCACGTGTGTTAACAATTGCCTAGGGGTAATCTTTTTTTTTTTTTTTTTTTATGAATTGTTGAAAGTGAAACATTCAAGAAATCCTCCTTGCTTGTGTGCTATTAAAAAGTGGGGGAATAGGTGGATGGGTATCTGATGATAGTATGCAGAGGCAGCAGACTTCACTAGGGTAGAGCCAGGTAAAGGGTTTTAAATTTAATATTATCTCTTTAGACTATGGCAACTTAGTGTTTGTTGTTTTGGGAGGTTAGAGTACCTCTTGGTTTTTTTTTTTTTTTTGGTACTGGGATTTGAACCCAGGGATGCTTTACCACTGAGCCATGTCCCCAGCAATTTTTTGTTTTGTTTTGTTTTGAGTTGGGTCTCCATAAGTTGCTGAGGCTGGCCTTGAATTTGCCAACCTCCTGCCTTAGCCTCCCCGGTTGCTGGAATTACAGGTGTGTGCCACCATGTCCAACTGGTTATATCACATTTTTATTTTTTATTGCTAATCACTCATTCATTGCTTTTAGTTAAGTGTCTACTGTGAGCAAGGCATTGTTTTTACTCCTGGGAATAGCTAGGAACAAAGCCAATGATAAATGCTGCACTTGCTGATTTTAGGTTCTCTTAGGGTGCTGGGTAAACATACAGACAGTAAAAAGCAAATGACCCATTGTGAAAGGCTGCATCAGATATGGTGGTTCTTAAACTGGGAGCATGGGAATGCTAAAGACAGTTGGGCCATGGTTTAAATGGCATGCATACTTGAGAGAGATTCAAATCTTGGGAGAGGTTAGGAACCTTTGTTCTGGAGCCTGACTTGAAATGGATATTGATTTCTATGTAAATGCAAAGAGGCATTAGGCTCTATGAATTCGCTAGGTAGTTGATTCCATTGTAACCTCTGATGGGTGATCAGATTAAAAGGGGGAGGGGCAACTGTTTCATTTCATATCCCAATAATTATAGCTAATTAGAACTCTGACAAGTTTCTCTTGTTAGTCTCTCTGACATAACATTGATGATAGAGCTAGAAAATTATTTCTTACAATTCCCTCTATAGTTATTTTCACCACCAAGTTACAGAATATGGTAATATTATACACAGGTAAATGGGGGCACTATTACATGTTAATTGTCAGCAGTCTGCTGTGAAAGTTTTCTTTTGACAGTAAAAGCTTTTCTGAACACAAAGGATTAGGAAAATTACCTTGATCCTTGTTTTGAAGATTTTCAGTTGATGAAGTAGGCAGAATCTAAATGTGTTTCTACAAATCTATGAAATTTCGTTTGTACTAACCCTTGTGACTGAATGAATCACTAAGATGGGCACAGAGGAGCAGAGTTTTGTGCTAGATCACCGCTTTGACTTTAGGGCTCCAAGCAAGAATTTAAGAAAGGTTTCTTTGTTGGTAAGAATTGAAATATTAATAGATCTTCAACATAGAGGGCTCCCTAATTTCTGAGGAGGTACTTGCGGGGGTGTGGGGGGGAAACCAGGGAGTCTTTAGGGACAGGAATATAATATTTGTTAGTAACCTTGACAAAACTCCCTTTTTAACATATATTTATTTTTCCTATAAAGGCTCTTCTTCTGTTTTATATTTTAACACAAGGGGCATATATCTCTGGCACTGAGCTGGGCTTTGCAGCATGTATGTCTTTTGAATATTTCTTTCAACTTGGGCAGCTTTCTGTATTAAAAGGCCAACACCCTTAGTAAGATATTCTGGGAAAGAGGACCCCTTGATATTTGAAAAGTAAGAAATCCATTTAAATCATGATGACTTCCAACACAATCCCACTGCTGGGTTTGCTTGTTTTAATGTAAGTGATAGATACAGTGGTTATTCCAGTTCAGTAATTGGATGTGAGTTCTGTAATATAAGTGACATTTCATGGCAAGCATGTGAGGACCCTGTCGATGGCCTTGTTTTTGGTGTTGCCTGCCTTTAGGTTTAAAGGCAGAAACCTGTAATGGAATTAATTATCAGAACATTTATTCAAAGATTAGTGGGATGCTTTGTAGTGCCTTTAGTTGTTAGGTGACTATTTGGTTATTGTGTATGACACAGAATGTGTGTGATTTCCACTGCTAGTGTGTGCAGTGAGCAATAGAAATGCTAATAAGGCTGCCTGTAAAGAGTGCCACCATCAATACCTTGTCAGCAGTTTGCTGCTAGGTAGTCTTCTTGGAAAGACATAATCTGTAATCAAAGAGGAGTTTCTGGAAATAGCAAACAGATAGAAAAAATGTTATAGTAAAACGTAGTGTTTATTGCTTGCTTTCTCCTGGCTTCAATTACACTGTGTTAATGAATTTCTTCCTCCCTTTTTAAGTGTACACAGCCTCAGTGGTATGTTACAGTATAGGTGGGATTTGGTTAATACTCTGTTTGCATTTCAGGACTTGTTTATAAGGTAGCATTGAGTGGAACATCTTAGGATCAGTTCTTGACTCTTCAGCTTTCATATTTCAGTGCTCTGTCCCTCTTTACATTTAGGAACACTGAGCATTTTTGAAGCAAGGTCTGTGTAGGGATAATATGATGTGAATGGAAGGTAAAAGAGTATGTGACTTTATCCTGCAAGCAGTTAAGGACATGTGTGACTGCTCTATATGTTTAGAAGTTTTTAAGTGTAAAAAATTGCTCACCAGACTGTTGGCACAGATAACTATAATTATTTTGGCTTGTTCCTTGTTATATGATGGGTGCAGGTTTTGACTCTTAGACATTTGTCATCCACTGGAAAGCTACTGTATATGGAAAAGAAACAGTGGAAACATACCAGGGTGGAAAGAAAGGGTGAGAGAACAATACCCATTGTGCCAAGGCATGTGACACAAAGCAGCCTGGGTTTGTTTTTTTGTGAAATTGTTATCGAATAGATAATATGTTTACATGATTCAGTAACCAAAATATATTAGAAGGTACACAGACAAGTTAGCCTCCAATTCTTGGATTTTTATTTGCCCAAATTCTTCTTTTTCAAACCTCACCCAAGATAGGTAATCATTGTTAATACCTTCATATGTTTCATTCCGAGTGACTCTATGCTTGTAGAAGTAAATACAAAGGTATCAAAATAGGCATATTGGTCTGCAGCTGGTGCTAAGGAAATTCATGTTGTAGATTGCCCTGAATGTATAGAACATTTCCTTCTCTTTAAAAATATACAGATGGATAGTATCCTGTTATATATATAGATGTTTTGTAGTTTAAATAAAATAATTAAATAATTAGTGCTCTATTAATCCATATTGGATTTGCTGCAGTGAATAAACTTGTTCATTGTTTTGTGTATGGGTAAATGGTGATATTTTAGTATGTGATGTTGCTAGGGAAACAGGTAAATATATTTCTAATTTTGATAGGTTTTTGCCCTGTTGCCCTCCATAAGGCAGTTGTGCTATAATTTAATGAGAATCTGTTTATTCATGACTTGACCAGTTTGGTTATTTGCTGGTCTGAACACTACATTCTTTGTGTAATTTTAATTTCCATTTTTCTCATTATATGATTTTACTTTTTTTCTTTTTTTAAATATATGTATTTTTTTTAACTTTATTTTATTTATTTATTTTTTATGTGGTGCTGAGGATTGAACTTAGTGCCTCACCTGTGCTAGGCAAGTGATATACCACTGAGCTACAGCCCCAACCCCATGATTTTACTTTTCATGTTTTAATCTTTGACTGATTTATTTAGAATCATTTTTGCGTAAAGTATAATAAAATAGGAATAAAACTTTTTTTTTCCCTCAGCTGATTTCCCAGTAATCTCAGTGGAATTTATTTAATACTTAAGCTTTTCTTACTGTTTTGAATGCCATTTTTCCTCATAGATTAAATTTCTGAAGATGATTTGTAAACTGACAGTAGCATGAATTATCCTTAAAATTACATGTTGCACATCTTCCCAGCTTTAAGTCTGAATACTGTCACAGTGGTTTTTAGTGCCTGTGCTTATGTATATTTATAATTGACATTAGAATTTATTACCCCAGTCTTTTTTCTGACCAACCCCAATGTTATAGAAAATTGGAAGTCTGGTTAAAAAAAAAAACAACCTTTTTTCTCTATCACTTGAGAAAATGTGGAACAAACAAGGACATTTTCTGTGTAACATGAAGTCAATAATCACACCTCAAAATTAACATCGATGCATTATTTCTGTCTAGTCTTGGGTCCCAGACTTTTGTTAAGTTTTTCCATTATCTTCAGTTATGAAGACGATCTAGTTCAGAAGTGGATGTTATATCTAGTTGTCATAGTTCTTTTTTTTTTAATGTTTATTTAGTTGTAGATGAACACATAGTATCTTTATTTATATTTATGTGGTGCTGAGGATTGAACCCAGTGCCTCACCCATATGAGGCAAGTACTTAACCACTGAGCTACAGCCTCAGCCCTTCATAGTTCTTTATACATCTGTAGTTTGAAGTTTTTTTGGGGGGGTGGGTGGGCGGGTGGGGGCTATTACCAGGATTGATCCCTGGGGCTTTTAACCATTGAGCCACACCTCCAGTCCTTTTTATATTTTATTTTCTGACAGGGTCTTGCTAAGTTTCTTAGGGCCTTGGTAAGTTGCCGAGGCTGGCTTTGAACTTGTGATCTCCTACCGCAGCCTCCCAAGCTGATACAGGCATGCGCTACCAGTAATATTTTATTATTACTTAAGAAACGTTTGGGCCAGGCATGGTGGTATGCACCTATAATCCCAACGGCTGGGGAGTCTGAGGCAAGAGGATCTCGAGTTTAAGGCCAGCCTTAGCAAAAGTGAAGGTGCTAACTCAGTGAGACCCTGTCTCTAAGTAAAATACAAAATAGAGCTGGGAATGTGGCTCAGTTGTCAATGCCCCTGAGTTCAATCCCCGACCCCCCGCCCCTCAAAAAAAAAGGTCTGACTGGGCACTGTGATGCTTGCCTGCAATTGTATACACACACACACACACACACACACACACATATTTAGTTGTTGAAGTTGTTGATAGACCTTTATTTTATTTATTTATATGTGGTGGTGAGAATCGAACCCAGTGCCTCACACATGCCAGGCAAGTGCACTATCACTGAGCCCCAGCACCAGCCCACGATAAAGAGTTTTAAAGAAAAATAATGAAAATCAAGAAAGAAGGTTGGACTAGTAGTGTGCTCTGTGGTATAGCACTTGCCTGGCACATGAGGCCCTGGGTTGGATCCCCAGCGATACCAAAGAAAGAAAGAAATGGAGAAAGGGAGGGAAGAAAATAAGAAATAAAAGTAGAAGGTAGAAGAACTGGGAATTGCAAGAAGCACACTTGGGTTTCTTCATTGTTCCTGTAGGAGGGAAATAGGTGTAGAAATTTGCCAGTTACTTATACCCTTCTGTATATGAAGCAACCAAGTCATAATACGTGTTTTCCCACTGTCTTCAGTGCTTCTTAGACAACCACTAATTTTGAGGAAAATAATACCAAAGGGATTAAATACCAGTGTAAACAGATGTTACTTGCCTAGGGTATGTGGTTAATTAATGGGGGATTTCAGTGTTTGGAACATTTGTTTTTTTGAAGCACTTAATATTTATGACTTAATTGGGGGGCTGGGGGGGGGGGCTTTTGAGGGATTGGGAAAGGTCCTATTCCTCTCAGAATGCAGTCTTAGGGCTTCTCTGCCATTCTTGGTGACCATCTCCAGCATAATACGTGGTAGATGTTTGGTAAATATTGATTACATGATTTGAGACAAGTGTATCTTAAAACTAATTTGAAATTATTATTCATTTATTTTTCATTACTGTCATTATTATAACATTTATGCATGTTCTGGGAATTTCAAGAGACCATATTGTATCTTGACCTAGAAATTTTACCCAGTAAAAAATTTGATTTTTCTTCTCTGTGATAGTCTCTAGCAGTAGGCAGAAGTGTCACAGCTTGCTTAGACATTTTTTGTGGGAGTGTGTAGGGTGTCCAAATTTTCAGTGTGTTAAAAATGGAGGAAGGAGTTAAGATTAGAATGTTGTTTTTCTAATAGTCCCTGCAGTTGCCACCTTTTCATCATAGCAGATCTTGATTTTAAAAGCTCTCTCTTTGTGGTAATTGAAATGTTCCCTACCTTGATTGTAGCGGTGGTTACACAACTTGTATACATTTGTCAATACTAATTGAAATAATGAGTGAATTAATTATATTCTGGGTAAATTATGCCTCAGTATTAAAAAAAAGAACTCAAACAAGAAGTAAAATCCAAAAGGTAAAACTTGATTTTTGGGTAGGGTGGGGAATAGATGACCAAAAAAATTTTAAAGGAAAAGTACTTACTGCAAAAGATATTTACATATATGTTGATTTGGGTGCTTGAACATAGTGGAGAATCTTTTTAACCTAAATTAACTTAATTTAAAATGGATTTTGAGCCTGGTGTGGTGGTGCATGACTGTAACCCAGAGACTCAGGAGGCTGAGGCAGAAGCATAGCAAGTTTGAGACCCAACCTCAGCAATTTTCTCAAAAGAAAAATATAAAAAAGGGCTGGGGATGTTGCTCAGTGATAAGTGTCCTTGGGTTCAATCCCTAGGATTGAATGAACGAATGAACAAACAAATAAATAAATAAATAGATGTTGGCTGTGATCAATATACTCCTTGATTTCCTGTTTTGTACAACAGCACTTTCCCACGTCAGCTCACATTTGGCTTTCCATTTCTCTCCAGCATGTCATTGGCCTTTTGTTGGTCTGGCATGTGGACTGAAATAAGCTATCCAGGGCATGTTTATGTGGGAATGAACAATTATAACAGATGGATATTAAAGGTTACAAAACGTGTTTTTGGCTTAAAGCAAAACAAACAAAAACAAAGACAGCTAATTTACATAAAATAGAAAAGTGTGAAAGTTATTTTTTTTTCTCTCCAGTGTTTCTACGATTTTCCTCTTTCTTACCTATTTGAATTTGCTTATTGGCAAATTGGAAATATTTTCTCCCTGTAATTCTGATTTTTATGCAGTTTTTAAGTCAATAATAATTTCTAAACCTGTATCACTAGTGTTCCTTAATACTGCAAATACCCATGCTGCTAAAAGTTTTTATTTTATGTAGTTATCAGCTCAGCCTTCTTGCAGTTTCATTCAGAAAGCAGTGTTTGCCAAGAGCTCATCATGTGGAGGGGGAGGGAATTTGTTAAATTCATACAAAATAGATAAGGTTTGTCATCATGATAAAACATGATCCAGACTAGTATTTTAACCAGTGTCTTTTTTTTTCTTTTGAATTAAAAGAATTTGTGGCTGGGGCTGTAGCTCAGTGGTAGAGCACTTGCCTAGCATTTGTGTGGCACTTGCCTAGCACTTGTGAGGCACTAGGTTCGATCCTTAGCATCACATAAAAATAAATAAATAAAATAAAGGCATGCTGTTCATCTGTAACTACAAAAAAAGTTGATTTTGTTTAATGTTATCAATTTTCTCAAGAAGGAAGCAGTATCATTTTTTTGGAAATGGTCACAAAGTTGCCTGAAATTGCATATTACTGAACAAAGTTGTCCAGGATATTATTTTAGGCATGCTTTTAGCTTTAATAGGTTCACTATTGTTTTAAAAGTCCAATCTTGTTTAAATCAAACTTAAAATATTTCTTGATATTATGAGCTCAATCTGCATGCTCAAATAGATGCACATGTCTGTCCTACTGGAGATTGAACCCACTGGTGCTTTATTTACCGCTGAGATACACTCTGAGTTCTTTTAAGTTGCCGTGCCCTTGAACTTGTGATCCTCCTGCCTCAACCTGTGATGTCCCTAGAATTATAGGCATGCACCATCACTCCTAGCTTATGAGCTCAATGTTCAGGGAAAAAAATGCCTTAAATTTGAGATGGAGTTTTTTTTATATAGATTTTCCACTTTTTCTTGTTTAACTTTCTGCTATTTACTAGAATGTTTGTATAAATAAAGGGAAAAATCTTTTTTTTTTTTTTTGTGGTGGTGGTGGTGGTGGTGGTGGTGGTTTTGTTTTTATGGTGTCAAGACCCAGGAAAATCTTGTATTGTTAAATAGTGTCTCATATCTAATTGAATTTGTACTTTAAAATGTTCAGTCATGGTTCTACTTGGGGAATGTTCTTAACATTATTTTATTTCAGCTGGAGATGTGGCTTGGTGGCAGAGCACTTGTCTAGCATGTGTGAGGAGGACCTGGGTTGGATCATCCCCAACACTGCAAAACAAAACTTTATTTTATTTCAACTACTAGAGTCTGAAAGGGGGTCTATCTGTGCAGTTTGTTCATCTGATGGAGCAGCTATTCTTCTTTTTTTTTGGGGGGGAGGGGGCGATACCAGGGATTGACTCAGGGACACTTGACCACTAAGCTACATCCCCAGTTCTAGTTTGTGTTTTAGTTAGAGACAGAGTCTCACTGAGTTGCTTAGTGCCTCATGGTTGCTGAGGCTGGCTTTGAATCCTCCTACCTCAGTCTCCCGAGCTACTGGGATTATAGGCGTGTGCCACTGCGCCTGGCTTAGAGCATCCATTCTTATGTATGGTTCAGCAGTCTGCAGGTTCATATTGTTTTTATAACAATAACAAGATATCATGTGCCTTTCTGCTCTCATTTACTCAAGAACATATAGTGCATTTTCAAAAGGTGAAATGATGTGTGATAACTCAAGAGATTAAATTTAGAAACAGATGTGAGAATCTGTTTAATTAAGTCAGACATAGGAGACTTACAAAAATAAAAGAATTACTTATTTACAAAATTTTGTTTGTTTAAAATTTATAGTTATGATGTTATTTATGTTAATGTGAACATGTAGTGAGTTTGTTATTGTTGTTCTTAAATGAATTGATAACTCTTTACATTTTTGTTTTCCAAAATAGCAAATGTGAACAAGGTATAACCCACATAAAAAGTTCTTCTGATTCTTCAGTAGCTTTTAAGAACACAAGGAATCCTAGCCAGGTGCAGTGTCTCATGCCTGCAATCCTATATTGGCTTGGGAGGCTGAGACAGAGAATCACAAGTTTGAGGCCAGGCATGGCAATCCTGTCTCAAAATAAAAAAGGGCTGGGGATGTGGTTCAGTAGTAGAGTGCTTCAGTAATCCCCCTGTGTCATTGTCATTGTCCATCTGTTCCCCCGCCCCCCCCCCCCCGAAAAAAAAAAAAAAAAAAAAAGATAAGGAATCCTGAATCAAAGAAGTTTGGGAACCACTTCTGTAAAACATGAATTGACTCAGTGAAATCTTTTCAGGATTTTAATTACAAAATCTCAATGATAATCTTTAAGCACAAATTAATGATTTTTTATTTTTAAAACAATAAATACAGTGTCAGATTTATTCGATGTTAAGTTTAGTTTGTGAATCTCCTAGAGAATTTTGGTAGCCTGCTGTCCAGTCATCTTCCTATTCCCCAGTATCTTGTTCACTATTGCAACATCTAAACCTGTGATTGGGGTGTGGCAGCAGGGCTTTGTGCTTTCCTGGATTTGTCCTGAATGAGAAACACAACCAACACTATCACTATCACCACCAAACAGTAATTTTAAAATGTCTAATTTTAAAATGTCTAATTTGAGCTTGATTTTTAAAGCTTGAATGTTTAAAGCTTTAATAAGAATGTTTAAAGCTTTAATAAGAACTTAAGCCTGAGTGGAGAAGAACTATCTTCAATGTGGGCAAGCACTATCCAGTCTGCCGTGGTCCTTGGCAGAGTTAACAGTGACAATTTCTTACTATGCTATGAATAGCTATTTTCTCTTCCTTTAATGAGAGAAATCTTTTGGCCCAAATAGAAAATTTGTGGTTATATGCTTATCTG
The DNA here is from genome assembly GCF_001458135.2 of Marmota marmota marmota. Taxonomy (NCBI): domain Eukaryota; kingdom Metazoa; phylum Chordata; class Mammalia; order Rodentia; family Sciuridae; genus Marmota; species Marmota marmota. The sequence continues at coordinate 3,214,905 of NW_026000102.1, forward strand.
ATATGACCATAGTTGCTGGATAGAAAGTAGGTTTTAGAAGAGAGTTCATTTAGTCTACAAATTTTGGAGATCCAAGTTTTTGATCTTACATGCTAAATTGACTCTTCACATCCTTACTTTGGAACTTTTAAAAGTTTGAATTTCGTGTTTAATGTTTTTGTCAGTTTATCAGACAGAACTAATTAGATAGAAGGATGGGTAGGTAGATGTAGGAAGATAGATGGGTGGATGAAAAAAAAAGATGGGTGGGTGGGTGGATGCGAAGGCATTTATTAAGGAATTGGCTCACACAGCTATGGAGATGATGAAGTCTATGACAGGCCATCTGGAAACTGGAGACCCAGAGAGGCTGATCATTTGGCTCAGTCCAAGAATCAGAGAAGCTTATAGTGTAATTCCCAGTCTGAGGCCAAAGGCCTGAGAACCTTGAGGGATCCCTGTTTTGAGCCACAGAGTCCAAGCTTTGCTGGAAAACAGGTAGTTCTGATATCCAGGGGCAGGAGAAGAAGGGTGTCAGGATTTGAAAAGGGAACAAAATTTCCTTTTCTCTGCATATTTATTCTGTCCAGGGCCAAGGCTGATTGAAGAAAGTTCTTCCCAAACTAATACACCAGTCTTCTCTCCAGAGGCACTCTCAGAGACACACCCAGAAATACTGCTTTGCTCCCCCTCTAGTATTTCTTAATCCAGCCAGAATACTGACACTGTCCATCACAGACAGGATGATGATGTACATTGTATGGTACACCTGTGTATTTACAGGAATGCTCATTAGTTTAGCATGTCTGTCCCGTGTTTGAAGCCTCCCTTTAAATAGAGTTTGTGTGTGTGCAACATTAAGGACAACAGGTTATCTAGACCCAGCCTCCTTGTTTCCAGTGGAGGCCAAGAAGGAGTGATTTTTCTATGGCTACCCATGTACTCATTCAGTTTTGATCTCTTCACTGCAAAAGTATACAGGGATTTCCTGAAAATGCTAGTGTTTATACACAGTATAATCCTAGATAGAACATGTTTTAATGAGTTTTGACTCATTAAGTTAGGAATTAAGACATGATTTAATTTTTCATGCATTTTTTTGGGTCCTACCAAAATATTGATTGATTTTTGTCTAGGTTGAATTAAAAATAATTTTTATAGAAAGGCAAATAAATAAGACTTCATCAAGAAACAGTGGTTTTGAAATTGTTTCTGACATACCTGAACTTTTGTTTCAGTGTATTTTGGGTTGCGTCATCTTTCTGGGGAACTGTGTGTAGTCAGTTATGTGTCCATCTTGGATGTAAGCATTTTAAGAAGCCATCTACCTTCCTAGAATTCCACCTTCATGCTTCACCATTGGAATTATGATGACTCACATCCTTCTGGATGGCTCAGATGCTGTCGTCTCTTGACAATAGTCTTTTGGATTGAGAACCACTCACAGAGGTCATTTTTTTTTTTTTTCTCCCCATTTTGGTTTTTAATTTAGAGACAGGGTCTCACTAAGTTGCTGAGGCTGGCTTTGAACTTGCGATCTCTTGCCTCAGCCTCCTGAGCTGCTGGGATTATAGGCGTGTGCCACTGCACCGGCCAATCAGGTTTTGAAAGGAATTAAAATTTTTTTTAATTGTAAATGGAGGTTATAATTGCCTGTATTTGTAGGGTACAAAGTGATGTCATACAATGTAGATACATGTCGTACATGTACATACAATGCAGAATTCTTAAGTGAATCTAATTAACATGGCCATCACCTCAGATACATATCTTTTTTGTGTTGAGATTATTTAAAATTTCCTCTGAGCAGTTTTGAAGTGTACAGTATGCTATTTTTAACTCTGTTCACCAGCTGTGCAGTAGATCTAAACCCTGTTCATCCATTCTGAGTCTTTGTGTCCTTTAACTGTTGTCTCTTCATTTCCCCATTTCTCTCTCTCTTTTTCTTTTAGTTGTAGATGGATACAATACCTTTATTTTTATTCGGATTGAACCCATTGCTTTACACGTGCTAGGTGAGTGCTCAGATCCCACAACTGAGCCACAATCCCAGTCCGTTTCTCTATCTCTTAGTCTCTGTAACCACCATTCTACTGTTTCTGTGGTTCATTATTTTAGATTCCACATGATGTGAAATGTGAAAAGTTAGTAATTGAAAAAAGTAAGTTAAAAGATAGTATTTGACTTTCTGTGCTTGACTGACTTCATTTAGTATAATTTACAGTTCCATCTACATTGCCACAATGACAGACTTTCCTACCTTCCTTTCTGAGGATGAATGGTGTTCATCCTATGTAGATAGGACATTTTCTTTATCTGTTTATCTGTTGGTAATCACTTAGGTTGATTCCATAATTTGGTGTTGCAGTTACTATGGGCACATAGACATCTCTACCAAATTGATGTCACATCTGTTGGGGTAACAACCAGGAGAGGGATTGCTGGATCTGATTTCATTTTGGTTGGTCTCATTTTCCCCATAGTTAGATAGAACCTATGGGAAGTTTGTCTTTATTTATTTTTTTTTTTAATTTTTTTTTAAGGAGGGAGGGGGGGAGAGAGGGAGAGAGAGAGAGAGAGAGAGAGAGAGAGAGAGAGAGAATTTATTTTCAATATTTATTTTTTAGTTCTCGGCAGACACAACATCTTTGTATGTGGTGCTGAGGATCGAACCCGGGCCGCACGCATGCCAGGCGAGCGCGCTACCTCTTGAGCCATATCCCCAGCCCGGAAGTTTGTCTTTAGATTGATTGTTTTTTTGTAGATGGTGATATGCTTGGAGTTGTCTTTGACTTTGGAAGAATAGTGATTTTGACTCCACTGATTTGCTCTTCCCCAATGTTGGGGATTATTGAAGCCACTGACTGTCTCCCCAAGGTCTTAGTGAGGTTGATGAATGCAGCAGTCCTTGGCTGTAGCAATTGTTGCAGCACACTCAAAGGGACATCATAATATTTTTGTAGAATTTCCCCTTCCTCTGTATGTGGAGTGTCCCTATCAGCTGAGATTTTATGTGCACATTTCTAAATTTTGTAGTAAACCTCTAATAATCATCTAGTTCTTCATTTTCCTTTTGCTGTATTGTGGAAATATTTGAGAAGTTTCTCCAGAAGATGTCTTTATAAGCTTTTCGTATTCAAATGTCAGCTGCTTATATTCCCCCATTTTTTTCTAATTTCTGGAAAAGCTTGGTTATATTGGCTTATGAAACAATAATTTTGTTTTTATTTCACCCAACTCTGAAACCAGGTCTTGCATTATTTGAAATATGACCCGCTCCCCATTCACTAAGCAAGAAAAAATTGAAGGAGATACTCCTATCATCTCTAGCAGATTACTCTTACTTGATAATTATTCATTTGATAACATCCAGATTTGTAGCCTGGCTAGCTTGTTCTTGGCACCTTGTTATGGGGCAGCACCAGCATCACTCAGGAGGAAGAGGCTAGGCTACAATGCTAGTTGCTCAAAAACAGAGTTTTGCTCCAGAAATATGTTTTATTTGAAGCCAGCTTTGAAAGAAGATTGAAGAAATTTATTGTTTCCAAAGTTACATCCTCAAAATCTCTGAAGGCTAATAAGGAGAAGAGGCAGATAAGTGAGACAAAAGGCAGGAGATGTACAAGAGATTTTTAGCTTGTGTTTGGCAGGAGGAGGGGGAATCTCACTGGGCTTCCCAGTTCCCCCTCCCCTGTGTGCAGTTGAGTTTGCTTCAGTGTTTGTCCATTAAGCAACACTGGAGGGACAGGAGTGGCCTCCTCTGGGGGATATGAGGGCTTGATGGTACCTTCCAGGAGCAGCACGGAGATTGAAAATGCCCTTTTCTTTAACCAGGTGAATTTAAGTTGCTGTTGGTTCTCATTCTGTTTTTCAGGCTGCCTCTGAGTTGTGTTGGACACCAATGAATGCCTTTTCTTAGTTTCTTTTTTTTTTTTTTTTATATTTATTTAGTTTTTGGTGGACACAACATCTTTGTTGGTATGTGGTGCTGAGGATCGAACCCAGGCCGCACGCGTGCCAGGCGAGCGCGATACCGCTTGAGCCACACCCCCAGCCCTCTCTTAGTTTCTTGATGATGATGATTATTTTTTAAAATATTTTTTTAGTTGTAAATGGATGTTTCATTTCATTTGTTTGCTTGTTTATTTATTTATTTATATGCAGTGCTGAGGATTAAGCCAGGGCCTCACACATTCCAGGCAAGTGCTCTACCCCTGAGCCACAACTCTGGCCCCCTACTATTATTTTTTAATTTGCAGAAAGACATTCCTAAGGAAATTAAGACCTTTCCTGGAAAAGACTGACTGCTTAAATCAATGAATGTACAGTATTAATAATCATAAAAGCTCTCTTGGAAAACACATTAGTTCAAAGCCCTTTACCCTGTGTCTGTGTATGGGAAAAAGGAAGGATCCACTGAATGAGCAGTGTGGCTGATAAAATGAGCAGGGTTGCCCTTGAATAGTAGTCTCCTGTTGACCCTTCATGTCTCCTTTTTCTTTCTCCTGGTCTGCTCTTGTCAGTCATCTTTGTTAGTTACAGTTTTGAATGTTTAATTCAGTTCTGACTTTTGAATTGGATAATTTGAGCACTTTTGTCTGTCATTCAAAGCCCTATAGAAATCATCCCTCTTCTCCCAAATACCGTTCCCCAAGCCCTGGTGGGAAAGAAGCGTGGGTTTTGTCTTCTATTCATTTCCTTAAATTCCTGTGTAGTTTTCATTTCCAGACCCAGGCCTGGGATGTGCAATCCTTAGTTAACATTGGAGCAGTTCAACCCTCCTTTCGTACAGAACTGCCATCTTGAAACCTCACTGGGAGATGTTCTCCTGTGAGGTGCTGTCTCTGGCTCTGGGTGTCCCAGCACTTGTTATCTTTCTTTTATTGTGAAAGTGAAATGATGGGAGATTACTTCCTGGTGGGCTCTTCTCTTTCTCTGGAAATATTCCCCAAGATCCTTTCACCTAGGAAGCTTCTCCTGCCTTCCCTCTTGGTTCAGCACTGTTTAAAGTATGTCATTTATTAACCCTTGACTTTTACGCCATCATTTAGTTACATCACTAGTCAATAATGAGTTATATTTATGCCTCACTTGATAGGCTTCTAGAATTTTTAAGACATGAAGCCAACCCCACAGCCAACATGGCTTGTATTTATATTGTTATTGTACCAGCATGATTTTGAATCTGAGAGGAGCACAGCCTGTAAGTGGCCTCTTGGTGTTTCCTGACTGATTCTTCATTTGTGAAACAGTGATAGTAATGCCCAGCCATTGAGAGCCAATCCATGCAGCTGATACTAATTTGTTTAATCCTTGTAATTTAATGAGATAGGGACCATGAGTTTCCTCCCACATTTTTTTGGGGGGTGGTGGTGGTGCTGAGGATCGAACTCAGGGCCTCATATGTCAGGCAAGTGCTTTTACCACTGAGCTACATCCCCAGCCCTCTTCCACATTGTATATTTGAGAGAATTGAGGTTTGAGAAAAATTCCGTACCCAAACTCGCATAGCTAGTAAGTTGCAAAGCCAGAATTCAAAAACCCAGGTGGTTTGGGTTAGATGAGATGATCCTAAGTTTATTTCTGGCTTTAGTTTTCTGTGATTTTGAACAAATATTTGACAAGTTAGGGGTAGGAATTATCATTAGTATTATTTAGGTACCAGGGATTGAACCCCGAGGTGGTGCTTAACCACTGAGCCACATTTCCAGCCCTTTTTAAAATTTTTTTGTTTTTAGACAAAGTTTTGCTAAGTTGCTGAGGCTGGTTTTGAACTTGTGAGCCTCCTGTCTCAGCCTCCCAGCCCCCTGGGATTACAGGTGTGTGCCACTGTGCCTGGCAGGAGTAAGATATGTGAGAATTTCCTGTGGATAACTTTTGTACCAGCCCAGTGTAGAGGTGATCTCACACTGGGAGAGGGGTACTCCCAGGACCCCTTTCTGTGCTTAGTGCCTCAGAAGTTGGCTTCCTCTAAAGATTTCACTTTGTCAACCTTTAGGATGGTAATGTTAGCCTAATTCATTGAAAAGATGAAGGGAAAGCATGAGGTATTTTCTCACATCATTTTATCTGTTTGGTTTTGTCTGAGCAAGAAATCTAGATCACATAAATCATCTGGTTTGATCCTTTCGCTTGACATGACTAAAGAAACTCACTGGAGGTGTGGCAGTATAGTACCTTCTGAAACAACACATTGCCTTCCTTTATAGATGTTTAATATTTAAGTTATTGGCCTGTTTAGAAATATTGTGCTTATTGCAGATTTAAATTTGTTTAAAATTTCTGTCTATCTTTGCTGTGTTGTATCTGTGGAATAAAGATGATTCTGGTTTTGTTTTTTTTTTAACACAATGCTGCCCCTGTCTGGTTATGTGGTAGTACTACATTAGGAAATTCAACAGTCCTTCAATTGCCTTGTAAAAAGTGTACTATTAGGAGTCATAAATCTAGATCAAAAAAACCCCAAAAGCATTGTATTTTTGAATTATTAATAAGCATTGGTGGGTCAGATGACAACTTAAAAACTATTTCAAAAGGTTGCCAGAGTTATTAACTTGGTTCAAAAAGAGAGGCAGTAGTACAATTGTACTAGATATGTAGATTTTAGAACATTGTTGCTAGGACTGCTAGTAGATCCCAATTCCTCTAAGCTCTGTGTAGTAGTTAGCATGAGCTGGGAAGTTCATTATGAGAGATCAGCACCATCCTCCATATAAAACAGTGTTCTGGTGGAGAAATACCATTTCTCAGCAAAGTTCTTGAAATTATTCTGTGAAGCCGTGGTTACAGTCACCTGCTTGTGGAGGATGCAGTATTTCTTTGAGCACTGACTCAGTTCCAGAAGGTATGTTTAAATTCTTCCAGTAGTTCTTTTGGGTTGGTGTCACTGTCCCCATTTTGCAGCAGAGGGGAGGTTCAGAGAATCTCAGTGCCCACAGTTCCACAGTGGTGAGTTATGGCACTTGGATTTGAACTAAAATAAGATTTACTGTATTATTTCCATGAGTCCGTGTTCCCTAGCCTGCCGGGCTGGAGCCAGGTTTCAGCCAGGTTTTATCCTTATCATCCTGGCCTTATTCTCCTTAAGAAACAAAACAAAATGAAAAATGGACCAGTGGTTTTCAACTGGAGATAGTTTTATTCCCACAGGGACATCTGTCGGTGTTCAGAGACATTTTTGGTTGTTACAACTGGATGAGGGATGCCATTGCATTTAGTGGTTGGAAACCATGGATGTTGTTAAATATCTAGCAGTGCACTGGACAGACCCCCAACAAAGATCATCTGGCCCAAATGTCAGTGGGTGCAGAGGTGAGAACGCAGGTATTAGTATATTTTATGTTAATGGCTTTAGCTTTGAGTACTCAAGCACGCTTTGCTCTTTCCCTGGGTTTTTAGTTTTCTTTCCACAGCGTGTAATCTCATCCTAATCCTGCTGCTTATCACTCAACCTAGGGAAGTTGCATATTTTTGGAAGAAGGAAAAATAATTGTTCCTGTATCATGAAACAATCCTTATGCCTGCCAGGAATATTCCTGGGTGGCATACTCTGGTCTCCTAGACCTTCTATCTGCGTTCCTCAGGCCTTGGTGTTTGTGCCTCTCTCCCGGTGTGCTCAGCAGTTGGAGGCTAGACCACAGAGAGGATTAGGTTCTTCTCGGTGTTGTGCTGTCGTCATGCAGGTGGACCATGTGAAGTGTGAATATGTCTTCTACTTTGTTTTTATTTATTTCTCAGGTCTCCTCCTTTGTTTAAAAAATAATCTATTGGAATCTCTAAGTTCTGAGAGACTTATGGCAGGTCCCCCTCTCCCTACTCTTTCAGAGTTTTTCTGGGTCAGATGTTACCTCCTCCATACTCTTCTGCTGAAAATAATTACCCCTTTACCCACAACATTTATTCTACTTATTTCTCAAACTGGTTTGTCCTCTTTCCACCCCCTTCCCCCCGCCCCTTGTAGAATAGGCAGTGCAGAATAATTGTTTTGTTTTGTTTCTGTGATGGTAGGGATCAATCCCAGGGTTGCATGCCAGGCAAGAGCTCTACTACTGAGCCACATCCCCAGCCCCAGAATAAGTTTCATCATTAAATTTTTCACTATAGAAGTACAAGAGGGATTAAAGACTAAAGACCGTGCATCATGTAGGATTATTCTCTGTATATATTGTCTATTTTATTAAAAAATATAAAAGGCATGCCATTTGACGCAGTTAATTGCAAAGTAAGATAATTGCAAAGTAAGATTCTTTTTGTATATGATATTGTGGAATAGACTTTCTTCACATTGGAATTCTGAGGGACTTATGGCAGGTCCCCCTCTCCCTACTCTTTCTGGTTCTTTTAATGGCTTAACTATTTTAGCAAAGGGTGTTTGGAACCTTCCTGGTCTTTAATTGTGGTCTATATTTATGATCTCCCATTAAAGCAGGAAGCATCTTCATTAATGAGGGCACTTAACATAGTTTAGGATTTAACCATCACTCATTCCTTTCTGACCAGTGGGCCCTGTAATGAGAAGGTAGAGGCTGCTAAGAGGCGCCATATTGCATTTACCTTGGGGAAGTAAGGTCCTGCACTTGCGTTGAAAAGTATTTTATGAAGCTTCAGGAAATCTTCATGCATTCCCTGTTGAACCGCTTCGTGACCAGGAACATAGACTAACTGTAGCTTAAGGCTAACTTAAGCTATAGCCCTATAGCCTTCAAATGGAAGGACAATTTTATCCCCATCTTTTCTGTTTTTTTTTTTTTTTTTTTTTTTCCGCTGTGCTTTGGGGTGGATGCCCAGAACCTCACTTGTTAGGACAGGCAATTATTCTGCCACTGAGCTACACCCCAGCTTTGATTCCTTATTGTTTGAATGAACTGGAATAAAGTTGACTTTTAGAGATACCATGATTAATTGTCCTACAAACATTTTATAGGAAGTAATGATCAACACTGAGTTCTCATTATTA
>NW_026000102.1:3225860-3227802 GCF_001458135.2 Marmota marmota marmota
CCTTTTTTTTTTTTTTTTTTTTTTTTTTTTTTTTTTGCTGTGCTGGGGTGGAGCCCAGAACCTCATTGTAGGACAGGCAATTATTCTGCCACTGAGCTACACCCCAGCTTTGATTCCTTATTGTTTGAATGAACTGGAATAAAGTTGACTTTTAGAGATACCATGATTAATTGTCCTACAAACATTTATAGGAAGATGATCAACACTGAAGTTCTCATTATTAACCAGTAATTATGTACTAGTGGTTCTATAACAATTCAAAGACAAATAAGACATGTGCTCTGGCTTCACAGCACCTTCATCACTACCTATCACCCCTACTTTGGCATAAAGCAATAACTGCAAAGTTCTGTGGCAAAACAAAGTAGAGGTTGACTCTGGTATAGTCTGCATGATAGACCTTGGAGATAGGGTGACTTAGTGTCATGTCTTGCTAGGTAAGTTCTTTCTAATCACTTGCTTTTAAAGAGCCTTATCAGTATGCTCTAATGATAATTACTTACCAAGACGATTGAGAAATAAGATAGAAGGATGTATTCCTATAGTATTGTATACTGTTGAATGAAAACACGATATTGAATGAAATAGTTATTCAAACTGGGGAGATACAGCTTCAGAATTGATCTCTTTTGTTTTCTGAAATAAATCCCTTTGAGGAGTAGAGTCAGAGGGGATTTTGGAAAAAATACACTTGGGTGCTGTAACTGTTTGTCCCTGTCTGCTGCCCGCTTCCTTACAGGGTTTCAATCATGGGTGTGATCTGCATTTTTAGACACCTGAAATCCTGTTTCTAATGCTGTTAGATTTTCCTTTTCAGAGTAAGAGGGACCATCTACTCATGAACGTCAAATGGTACTACCGTCAGTCTGAAGTTCCAGATTCTGTGTATCAGCATTTGGTTCAGGATCGACATAATGAAAATGGTAAGTATGTCCTTCTGATTTGCTTCTTATAAATCTTAGGTTTGAGTAAAGTTCTTTCTAAAAATCGTTAATAGTCATTATGTAAATTTTCTCTAAAAAAGAACTTTTTTTTTTTAATATAAATAAGAACATTGCTGGAATGCCCCTAAATCCTAGCTCTTTCATTATTTTTTACTTTTCTTAAACTTCTGAACATGTGCCCATAGTATCTTCATCTTAAACTTGGACTAAAGATAATTCTTCTTTGGAAATATCAGTAATTTCATTCTTTAAATTCCCCTTTTTCACCTCCTAGTCAACAAGTACTATTTTAAAATCCTATAGGATTGTCTTTCCCCCACCTCCCACCCTCCCAATCTGTGTTATTGAGGTTCCCTGTATTTTCAGGGAAGTGAATTTCAGTTTTCAAAGCAAAGTTTTCAGAATTATCTTTCAGAATTCAGTGTGATACCTGACTTTGAGAACAATAGGAAGGAAGATAGTTCTGGGCAACTGATTTTTTTTCTTTTCCCCCAAACATTGTAGTAACTTTATTGGCACAGAAGATACATACATAAAATGTATGTTACATTTGTATAGGTGTATAATAGCATTTTTAAAAATTGATTCTCAAGAAACGCTAGGCCTCATGCTGTATGATTGACATTAGTTACCCATGAATCCTGTGAGGCAGGCTTGTCCCTGTAGTTCCACATGAGAAAGCTGAGTTCAGAGGTGCTGTGGGAGTTGCCCAGGATATACATCTTCTCAGTGGTGGTGCTGGAGTGGGAGCAGGCTCTGTCTGACCATGATGTCTGGTCTCATCTGCTCTTGCATCGATTGTCTTTGCTGATAGTCTTTGAGTCCACAAACCAGTGATCAAAATGATTTTGAAGAATAATGTTGTTTTTGGTACCCTACTCATTCACGCCCCCCCTCCATCTTTGAAATAATAAAAACTCTGTTAAAGCAGTTAGATCATTACTCTTTATTAAAAGATAGTGTCTTACTCATTCTTTTTTTTTTTTTTTTTTTTTTTT
>NW_026000102.1:3227827-3333375 GCF_001458135.2 Marmota marmota marmota
TTTTTTTTTTTTTTTTTTTTTTTGCTGAGGGAGGGGGTAATGGAGATTGAGCCCAGGCTTGCTTTATTGTGAGCACTATCTCCAGGCCTTTTTATGTTTTGTTTTGAGACAGTCTCCCTAAGTTTGAGGCCCAGGCTGGCCTCAAACTTGAAATTCTCCTGCCTCAGCATCCCGAGTCACTGGGATTATAGGTGTGCACCACTGTGCCCATCTTGGTCATTCTTGTCCACTGAATCATTGTATGGCTTTATTCCATTCAGGAATATTTGAGGGTGAGAGGGAAAGACAGGATCACTAAATATTTAAGTATTCACAAATTGCTAGGATGTGTTAGTTGTTTGTTTCTGTTTACTTCTTTAGGTTTTTACTTATTAAATTAATTCAATTAATTCATTTCGGCAAATCAGGGACTTAGTAAAGGGTGTAACACACAGCCAACAAGATAATTTGTCAATTGTCTCAAATTGTATACTTTGTTCTTTTTGTGTATTATTCTCTGCACTGTTTTGCACACTTAAGACGTTGACCAGACCTGGCTATTTATTGGGCTTTCTTCAGTGGGAGGTGAATCTGAAAAAAATGTTGTACAAAAACTTTCTATCTCTTTTGGCGAAAATTGGCTTTAATATCCTCTTAGGTAATTAATTATTATTACTATATATTTTTTTGGACAGATTCTGGAAGAGAACTTGTCATTACAGACCCAGTTATCAAGAACCGAGAGCTCTTCATTTCTGATTATGTTGACACATACCATGCTGCTGCCCTTAGGTAAGTACTGGAGGTCTCCCATTATCTCTTTTGATGACCATTACTATTAGTCAGACAACTCTTAGTAAATGGTCTCAGTAAGCTAACACTTTAAGTAATTGAGATTTCAGAGGTTGCCAGTGACTTCATTAATCTGACTTAAATCCCTCTATATTTTTGTTCTAATTTATTTTTTTATACCCTTGCTCTTTTATTGTATCTTTAGCTCCTTGAAATTGAATATTCTGATATTATTTGATATTGAAGGTAAAATGTTCTGATTGTCTGCAGTTTACTTTCTAATGATTGATTCCCTACCACTATAAAAAATGAAAAAATGAGTGAAGCAAATATGGCAGTACACTAATTAATTTTCTCAGCAGAATTTATAGAGATTTTCATTCAGCTATTATTTCCATTTTATGTATATTGGAAAAATTTCCTACCAAAAAGTTTGGTGTAGGGGGTAGGGAAAATATATTGAAGATTTTATTTTGAGACAAAAATAAATAGTCTTAATATCTTAGGTAATTTAGCAAAAAAGTGCCCATGATCCTCTTCCTGTATATTTAATATCCTAATCAAGAATACACCCATATGTCTAGATACATTTTGCATATACATGGCAGACTTTGGACTTCTTTGGTAGCATAAGAAGTACAACTACTAATATTCTTAAAGTCCCTTCCTTGCTGAAAATAATAATAGTGCAGTAAAAGAACTATTTTCTTTGTTAAGGAATATGAGTTTTAAAAAACTAACTGGGATTTGCCAGCTTTTAGCTTCACTACAGTGGGGTAATTTCTGTTTTACAGTGCTCTCAAGGTATTCAGTAAAACATCTAAAATCTCTTGTGCACAGCTACACAGTTAAGGCCAGTTACTTCAAGGCAAATTAGGGCAGAACTTTTCGGACCAGATATATTTCACATGGCCTCTGCCTCAGCTATTCAGCTCAGCTATTCTAGCACAAAAGCCATAAGCAATATCCACATAAATGAGGTGGCTATATTTCAATAAAACTTTATCTATGGATACTAAAATTTGAGTTTCATTTAATTTTTCACATCAGGAAATACCATGTTTCTTTGATTTCTTTTTTCAGCCATTTAGAAATGTGAAAACTATTCTTTCAGACCATATGAAAACAGGTGGTAGGCCAGACTTTGCTTGCTGGCCAGCAGTTTGTTGACCCTTGTGATAGGGGAAGGAGTAGTTGTAGTTAGATTTGACTTCTAACAGGACTTTAGATTAATATATTTAGAGAATTCCTGTGGTGGTTTTTGAACTTTTTCTAAATCCATACAAGCTTTTTTATTTCTTTGGGAGGTAGCTTTCCATTCTTAAGCCTGTTTGCTGAACAAAGCAAGTTAATAGAAGGTTGGCTTGATTGATGGAACAGTTAGATTGTTAGCAAAGATAGGTAACAAAGCTCTTATCTGGCCCTCCCCTCCCCTCCCCTCCCCTCCCTTCCTGAGGTAAATGATGTTAAGGGATTTAGATATGTAACTCTTACTATTCAACCTATTTTGACATAATTGCATAAAATGGATACATATGAGTATTTATCAATGCTGGTCAGATTTGTAGAGTAATATTCATTTTATTGTAGCATTTTTAGAAGAGCCATTTATCTCATCTAATTCCAGCTGGATCCAGATAAATTTATTCTAAGTAGGTTTACACTCAGATACCTTCTGAATATCTGTAATGGAAGCACTGTCCTTACATTGGCCCACTGCAGCAGACACTAGAGATTCTTTTTCCTGGGTTTGATTTTTTCCCCCTTCCTGTGGCACTTTCTTTGAAGTTGTCATGAAAAGTGGTAGCTCTGTTATAAAATTTTCATCTTGTTTTGTTACCTTCAGAAGAAAGCCTCTCTTTGCCACTTTGTCAACTGGATTAAAAAAAAAAATTTTTTTTTTTTTTTTTTTTTTTTAGTTATTGATGGACATGATACCTTTATTTAATTTATTTATTTTTATGTGGCGCTGAGGATGGAACCCAGGCCTCACACATGTGTGGCGAGCACTCTACCACTGAGCCACAACTCCAGCTCCTCAACTGGATTTTTTTTCCAGATAAAAAGGTGATAAGGTACTCAACAATCTGGCTAGTAGATTCTTAGTAATACTTGTTGATGCGTGGGCTTGACTGGCATCTGTTCCTCACACTTGGTTCTTACTGCTGCATGGCAATCCCATCACTTTTTCAGCAGTAGTGTGCTCCCCATGAGAGGAGCTTTGGCTGGCCCTTCACCTCCCCTCCAAGAAAACAGAATGGAATGGCAATGCCCCCAGGAATGTCTGTCATCCCTTTTCTCCTCACCAAGGTTAGATTACTTTAACTTAAACCTGTGTTGGGGGTGATTTGAGTATTAAGATTCAACCTTTTTTTCCCCAATTTTGCTTTTTTTTTTTTTTTAAAATATTTATTTATTTATTTTTAGTTCTCTGCAGACACAACATCTCTGTTTATATGTGGTGCTGAGGGTCGAACCCGGGCCGCACGCATGCCAGGCGAGCGCGCTACCGCTTGAGCCACATCTCCAGCCCCCAATTTTGCTTTTCACAGTTTACTCACCAAAATTAGTTCTTTCTTTCTTCACACACATATAAACCAATACTGCCAAAAATAAATAAGTAGTGTGTGGACACACATAAGGGGTGGAAGGAATGTAATGGGGAAACCACAAGGACAAAGGAAAAGGTTGATAACACTGGGCTGATCACCCTTCTCTTCAAGTGTCAGAGGCTCAGTTCTATGGATTTATTTGGGCTCAGAGTAACTCTTGAGGGGCTCTGGCCATTCCATTCACTGGGGAGGTAACAGGTACACCTTTTTCTTTCAAGTTCTTACTAAAGTTGGGTTATAAAGGAGGAGTGAAAGCTTTTTCCTTTAGTCATCATCATCAAAAGGAAAACAAAATCCTTTGTGTCCTCTATGTGAATTGTGAGGCTAAAGCTTTTCCTTACCAAAACTAAACTATCCGCTTCTTCCAGTGCATTCTTACGTATTCATTTCTAGAAGTGACTGTGGACCTCTGTGGTTGTAGTGATATGTGATGAGGCAGCCTGAGCTGGCCCTCATCTACCTTTCAGCAAAGTTCCTACAGCTGCTTACTTTCATAGTTCATTACACTACACTTACCAGTAGCTACCATTAGTAAAGCTAGCATTAAAAAAAAAATTTTTTTTTTTTTTGTAGTTGTAGGTGGACAGAATGCTTTTATTTGCTTATTTTTATGTGGTGCTAAGGATCTAATTCAGTGCTTCACACATGCTAGCCAAGCACTTTACCACTGAGCTACAACCTCAGCCACAAAGCTAGCATCTTGAGTAGAATATTTCTTATGTTCTGCTTATTCCCAGGTAAGTATTTTTGGCCAATCTTGTGGTGTAATGGGGGAAAAAATGCTTGATTGAAATTAGAAGACTTTAGTTTGAATTGTGACTCAACCACATAGCTTTGTGACCAGTGTAAAGTTTGTTAACCTTTGAATTATCATTTTGATAAACCTGTTTAAGGTGGCATGTCTGAGTCACAGCATCCTGAACCAAACACATACCTTCTGATTTAATACTCACTGCATCAGGTGTGTGGAGGCCCCTCACAGAGCAGCTCATACTCAGAAACTCTCTTAGTATTCTCTTTCACAGTACTCTGCTCATTGAATCTGGGTTTGTGAAAGTGTAAAAGGAAGAAAATTAAAAGTGAAATTAATTTTGTGCTGAGTTAGTGAAGATGTGAGAACTCAGCATCCACTGATTTTGTTTTTTGGTGACCTGTTGGTTGTTGGATGAGTTCATTGAGTTTTCAGATTACTTTAGGTGTGTCTCCAGATGATGTCATCTGGAGATTCTCCGAAAATGGACAGACAAACCTCAAAACTTGCAGTTTGTTTGCCATGTCACTAATTTCCCCCTGTGGATAATGTTTTGTTGGTGATCCAGGGATCTGAGGCAGTTGCTTTGCAGTGGGACTAAAATTTTTTAGCCTCAGGTTTACTATCTGCTTCTTCCAGTGCATTCTTAAGTATTGGTTGTGTGGACAAACAGTACAGGAGATCAGCAGTGGCTTGTGGGTGGCAGGCTGCTTTCCAGCTTTCTGATTATGTGCTGCCTACTTCAAGTAGCCAGGAGGAAGAAGTCCTAGGGTAGGTCAGGCTACAGGTAATCACCTTACCTGTGATTCATACAATAGGAAGATGTCTTAGGGTGAGTTTTCTAGAAGCCCAGGGCCAAGACACCCTAAAAAACTATTTTGGGTTTCTAATCTCCTTATTAAATCCTGAATTAATTCATCTCCTATCTTGTTATGGGCAAATAGGAAAAATATATATGTGTGCGTGTGTCCCAAATACATATAAATATATATAAATACCTTATCTATATTAAACCTACGTTTATCATAATATTATAAATACCTTATCTATATTAAACCCACATTTATCATAATATTATATATTATGCATTATGTATATTATATATGTATTACATATATACAGTCCCTTAAAATGTGTGTATATTTAGGAATTTAAACAGATTAATTACATCTGTGGACTATTCTTCAACCATTTTTTGCCTGTTAAAAATGTACTTTAGTTCCTGTGAGTTCTTAGGAGTTTCATGGTGTCACCAAGCTCTTAGTTTTGTAGCTTAGGACTTATTTTCTGGCTTTACTCTACAGTTGTTTTATATGTGATTTTGTTTTTTTTTGTTTTTTTTTTTTTTTTGGTAACAGGGATTGAACTCGGGAGCACTCAACCACTGGGCCACATCCCCAGCCCTGTTTTGTAGTTTTATTTAGAGACAGGATCTTACTGAGTTGTTTAGTGCCTTGCAGTTGCTGAGGCTGGCTTTGAACTCGCAATTCTCCTGTCTCAGCGTCCCAAGCCACTGGGATTACAGGCGTGTGCCACCACACCCTGTTTATGCGAAATAATTTTCACTGTGTTGTCTTCACATGCTTAGTGCTTCACTGTTACCACATTCTGTTCTGTCAGTTCATTTATCCATTCATTATTTAACCACCTTATTGTCCTACTGGCCGATTGAGGGTTATCTGTCAGGTGCTGGGAACATGAAAAAGATACTCTGTATGTCCTTGGATACTTCAGAGTCATTAAAAAAATTATTTGGAGCTACTTTTTGACACAGAGAAAAGGTACAAGTACTGACTTTTTCATGTATTCTCTCTTAAACTCTCACAATGGGAGCATCTTCTTTTAATTATGGTGCAATGATGAGAACCAGGGAACTGACTTTAATGCAACCCATTGAACTAAGGATTTTCTTTCAATTTCAACAGTATGCTTTTTGTTGTTGTTCTTGTCTTGGGGTCATATTTGGCATCCCACATTGCTCTGCATTCTGTAATGATTCCCTAGTTCATTCTTGTCTGTCATGATATAATCTTGATTTTTTTTTTTTTTTTCCTGTACTGGGGATTGAACTCTGGAGTACTTAACCAATGAGCCACATCCCAAGCCGTTTTTTGTATTTTATTTAGAGACAGGGTCTCACTGAGTTGCTTAGGGCCCCGCCAAATTGCTGAGGTTGGCTTTTAACTTTTGATACTCTTGCCTCCCAAGCCACTGGGATTACAGGTTTGTGCTGCCATACCTGGCCAACCTTGATACTTTTTAAGTAAAGAGTATGGATTAATTATTTTGCCACACATTCCTCAGTTTAAGACAAATTGGTGTTTTCACACAGTTGCATTGAAGATAACACATTTTTTGCAAGAATACTACAGAAATAGTGTGTCTGAGCTGGGGATGTGGCTCAGTGGGTCCCTGGTACCAAAAAAAGAAAAAGGGGCCGGGCTCCCAGTAGCCCTCCTCCTTTCAAAGATAGCATGCATCACTTCCCTGGTCCCTAGTGCTGTCTTAGGGACCAGGGCTTTCACACAAGGGCCTTTGAGGGTCAGACTATGTAGCAGGAGCTGAGTAATTTACTCCCTGGTTTATCTTTTCTGCATTTTCTTTTCCCAGATGTGCAAATACATTTTCTTAGGATCCCCTCTCTCATAAAGGGCAAAATGCTATTGAAATCCTTTGTCCTTTGCATTGTTCACTTTGACAGTATGTTTTGGGAATTGCTCATATCAGTTCTTAGAGATCTCACTCATTCTAACATGTACAGTACTCCTTACATGAGATGGATTTCTTATGGTTTATTCCTTTGTTTTCCTGTGTATAGGTATTTAGGTGGTTTGTAAATTTTGCCGACGTAAGTGATGCTTCAGTGAATATTCCGTGCAAACATATTTTCTTATTGACTGTGCATATCTTCAGGGTAAATTTTATAGTAGTGGGATTGCTGTGTGGAATGGTTTATGTATATGTGGTTTGTTAACTATTACCAAATTTCTCACCAGAAGGTATGTACCAATTTGCATTTCCTCTGATGATGTACAAAACTGCTTATTTTCTCAACATTCGTTTTATTTAAAAAAATTTTACACCAGATCTAGTATCACATGATTGTAATCCTAATGACTTAGGAGGCTGAAGCAGGAGGATCACAAGTTCAAAGACCAGCCTCAGCATGGCAGTGAGGCCCTATGCAACTTAGGGTCTCAAATTAAAAAAAAAAAAGCGGGGGGCGGTGGGGGGAGCTGACGGCTGGCGACGTGGCTTAATGGTTAAGCACCTCTTGGTTCAACCCCAAGTACCAATGAATAAATAAAAATAATTAGTGTGTGTGTATATATTTGAATAAACACTTATATACACTACTGTCTATCAGGTTAGAAGTGTATTGGTAGTTTTGTTTTACTTTATTTCACAGTGATTTTGAATATGATCAGTCTTTTCTGTTGGGTTTTTGTCTTTCATTTTTAAAAAGTTCTTTATATGTCTGGTGTATATTATATATATGACACATTTTCTTCAACCAGCGCCAGTTTTCTTTTGATTTTGATTAGGTTTTTTTTTAAATGAACAACACTTTTATTTAATCAGATGAATCAGTCTTTTCTTTTATGAATGCCTCTGGAATTTAAGCCATATTTAAAAAGTTTTTTCCTATAACATATTTAAGGAAGAATTGTACTCAGTTGTCCCAGCACCATTAGTCAAGTTTATTTTTAATTTTTTTCCCATACTGGGAATTAAACCCAGACATACCCTACCACTGAGCCACATCCCCAGCCTTTTTAATTTTAAATTTTGCAACAGGGTTTCACTCAGTTGCTTAGAGCCTCTGTATGTTTCTGAGGCTGGCCTCACACCTGCAATAACTCCTGCCTCAGCCTCTGAAGTCATTGGGATTACAGGCGTGTGCCACCACATCCACTTATTTGTCTTTAGCCTAATAGATTGAAATACCAGCTCTGTCTGAATTATTTTCCATATATAATCTGGATTTTCTTTTCTTTCCTTTTTCTTTTTTGTTTTATTATTCCATTGTCTATTTATATGCTTGCACTATATTCCTTTAACTAAAGAAGCCTTATAGTATGATTTAATATCTGATATAGTTCCCCTGTTGTTTAGTTATTTGTTTTTCCATGTGATCCTTAGTGTTATTGCAGTCCATAATAGTGTGTTAGCATTAGTGGTGGGATTGTATTCAGTTTATTAATGAGGTTATGGAGAGGTACGGTGTTTGGTTTTCCTATTTAAGAGCAAATTGTGTTTTTCCGTAAGTCCTGCTGACTTTTGTGCCTTCTAGGAATGTTTGAAATTTTTCTTCATATAGGATATTACACATTTTGATTACTTTCTTCCTAAGCACTTATCTCAGACATATATTAATATATTAACCCTTAATAATAGACAATGTACATTCTTTTTTCTGCAGTACAATAGAGAAAATATCTGGTAATAATGCAATAAGCCTATAGTTTATTTACTATGAGCAAGACTGTTTCACCTGGAAATTTTCCAGTAGCTCCTGGGTGTAAGAGGAAATACAAGCTGAAATTAAGGAAGTTAAAAAACTTAATGTTGTATTGAATACAGCGGTGATCAGAGGGAAATTATTTGCATCAAACACATCAAAAAAATTGAAAAAATTTTAAATGAATGAAATTCCAAGATTAAATTATAAAAACAACAATGGAGTCAAAACAATGCAGTGTTTTTTGCTGAATGTGTGTAGAGCAGATGCATAAGTCAATTATATTTGAAAAGTGAGAAGGCAGAAGGGACCTAAGTGAAAGATTTCTAGAACTGATAAGAATGGATACTAGTGGATGTTACAAGTTATGTGTATACATTGTTATACTTAGAGCAAGCTTTAGGAAAACTATGCCAAGTATGTGCTCAAAAACAGTAAATATAAATCAAGATGGGATTCTGAAAAAAGTACCCCACAGGAGGACTACAAGGAAGAATGCAAAACTGAGGAAGTAAATTTTTTAAAAATTCTGTACCTGTTTCTAATCCCAGTGGCTCAGGATATCTAGACAAGATAGTGATTTCCTCAGTATTTTTCCTCATTTGTTTTCATGGTCAGGTAAGAGTACAGAAATACCTCTACCATGAGCATTCCGTGTGTGCTGGCATGTTCTTCACAAGTTTTTTGGGGGTTCGCCTGTGCTAGGATGTTCGAAAACTCTTAATTATTGGTGGCTTGTGGGAGTGAATATCTAGGTCATTGTTCCCATTTGCACTGCCTCCTTGCATGGTGAAATTATCTTCATGTCCTTCATTGTCACATGGCCCGCTCTGCCTGCCAGAGGACTCCTCCAGTAGCACAGTACCTATGGCATCTTCTGTACTGGTGAATGTCAGGGTACTGGTTTGAAGGGCTTCCCTGTCTTTAGTTATGTTGCTGTTGACAGTGAAGCATTGCTTTAGGTGGGGAGAAGGCAGAACCTTATAACCTCTGGGACAGATGTTTCAGCAAGGTGGGGGGAGCAGTTTTCTCTTAACAGTCCCACCTTATCCATTCCATGAAACAACATTTAAGTTATATCCTGCTTTTGATAGAGAAGAGGACTCAGGAGTGAAAAACAAAATGCAAAGTTTAAAATGGTACCTATACTACATGCACACCTATGCACATATTTCTAAATGTTTGCATTGCTTTCCAGAAAGGTGATATGAAGCAGGCACTTTGCCACTGAGTTACATCCCAACCCACCATTTGTTTTTATTTTCATGTGGATGGACACTTGAGTTCTTTTTCAGGTACTGTGAATGAAGCTGTTCTAAATAACAGCAGTAAGAGAAAAGTACAATAAGGGGAATAAAGATAAAAGGAGAAATTAAAGGGGAAATGGCATTAGAGGTAATTAATCAAATCCTGTTTTTAAAAATTCTAATGTCTCATTTAAAAATACATATATGAACAACTGGAATTTTTTCAAAGAGAGCATGTTGGTTCAGTGTCACAGACTCTGAATATCCTATGCCATAAGAATATATCTTAGGGAAGAAATCATATGATTTTCTCCAAAGCTAGGGTTTTGATTTGATTAAAGCTAGTATCATAATTAATGGGAACACGTAAGAGATTTCCAGTGAGATCAGAAACTAAATAACAGTGTTTACTCTTTTTATTACTTTCTGTATTGTACCAGAGGTATAGTGCAGTTAGAAGCATAAGAAAGGTAAAGAAGAAGTAAAACTGTGTTTCTTTGCAAATAGCATACTTGGAAAGACTTAAAGAATGAATGGTGAAACTGTGAACCTGGTGTGGCGGCTGAGAAGGAAGAATCACTTAAGCCCGCAAATCTACACCTGCTTGAGCAATATTGCGAGACCCTGTCTCAGAAACAAAACAAAACAAAACAACCAAACCAAAAACCAAAACCAAAATCAAAACAAACCTATATAATATAATAATGAAAGAATTCAGTTGAGTTGCAGGATATAAAGTAAACATACAAAGAGCAGAAACATTCAAGACACAAACAGTAAGCAAATAGAGGACATAATGGTAGAGAAAAACCCCATTGGTTGCAGTTTCATAGCCATTTATCAGATGACATGCTTCAATTCCTAATGTTTGACTTTTCCTAGCTAGTTATTTTGCCCTCCCCAGGAAACATTTGACAATGTCTTGAGACATTTTTGATTGTTAAAATATGTATGTGAGGGGCTAGGGTTGTGGTTCAGTGGTGGAGCGCTTGCCTGCCATGTGTGATTCGATCCTCAGCACCACATAAAAATAAAGAAAATAAAGGTATTGGGCCCACCTACAACTTAAAAAAAAAATGTATGTGATTATGCTGCTGGGTGGGGGACCCAGGGATGTAGCTAAATGTCCTAGTATTCATGGGAGTGCCCCTGACAGTATTAGTCAGCAACACTGAAATTGATAAAAGAATTGTTTTCTTTGATATTGAACAGTGATGGTAATAATAACTTATTCTTCATAGCATCGTAGTATGTAGAGTTTCATAGACTTTCTTTTTTTGTGGGGGAGTACTGGGGATTGAACTTGGGGCACTCGACCACTGAACCACGTCCCCAGCCCTATTTTGTATTTAATTTAGAGACAGGGTTTCACTGAATTGCTTAGTGCCTTGCCATTGCTGAGGCTGGCCTTGAACTCACCCTCCTCCTGCCTCAGCCTCCAGAGCTGGGGTTACAGGCATGCACCACTGGGCTCATAGACTTTCTCTCTGTGATTGTCTTAGTATTGTTCAAGGTAGGTATAATAGGTGTAATTATCCTGTTTAACTGAGAAAGGACTTTATTTGCCTCCTCTAAGCTCCAGTGTCTAAATCACTTTTGATGGATGGGTAGCTGGTCTCAGGGTGAGCTCACTATTCCATCTCAGTGACCTTACTTGCTGCTGCTTTTCCAGAAGCTTATGTTAGCTTTATTTAAAAATCAGAGGATAGGTTCTGGGCCTGGAAAGCTGACATCTGCTTTGTGTATTCTTTGAATTGACTCTTGATATCTACTTACAGTAGGAATGTTACAGTGCTTCCAGTAAAAATTCCTGGGTGACGGAAATGTTCTATAAATCTGTGCTGTTCGGTAGGAGCACCAGCTATGTGTGGCTATTTAAATTTACATTGATTAAGATTAAGTAAAATTTAAAATTCATTTCCTCTAAATTTTATTAAATTCTAAGTGCCTAGTCACCCTGAATTGTTTTCTCCTCTGTAGTTAAAGGAACTTTAATAAGCCAACAATGTCATTATTTAATTTAAAAAATGGAGGTGGTTTGAGCCATTCTTAGCCTCTGTTCATTACTGAGGCTTTGGTCATAATTAAGTCCTTGGGGAAAGGAAGAGTTTTAAAATTTCTTTGTAGGAAATGAAGGTACCCCCTCTGGTATCCCTCTGCCACTTTTTCTCCCTAGCTGTTGAGTCCGTTGTTAAGGTGCATATGGAGTGGATTCTAGACTCTGTAGACAGCCTGCTGGGGTTGGGGGTTGGGGTGAGCATGGGAGGGGGGGACAGGATGGGAAATCCTGGAGGCTTGCTTTAGATGTTGTTGATGTGAAACAGGGTTTTTTGATCCTCAGATTTCCATCTAATTGCATCACAGGCTTTGGCTTCCACTTGACATTAAAGTTACCTTCTGTGACCACCAAGTGAGTTCAAGTTTTTTCAATCATCTGCCTCCTTGGAAACCTTTATATTACGCACGTGCGTGCGTGCGTGCGTGCGTGTGTGTGTGAGAGAGATATGTGTGTCTGTCTGTTAGTGAAAGTCTGGGCCCTGCTGCATGGTTTAATGTTTCTAGTATCTTTGTGTTGGGTTCTTGGTACCTAAAACATGCTTAAACGATTCTGTCGTATTATAGTTTTTAGCTACAAGGTGGTTTGACTTTTGTTGTCAGTTGAAACTAGAAAGCTTACTGCTGTTTATTGCAATATTTCTGTGGGATAGTGATTTCCAACCTAGAGTCAGTTAACTTTACCTGAACATTTGAGGGGAACTGTTTACATACTGGAGCCCATCTTTATGTAAAAAAGTTCAAATTTATGTTTTAATTTCTAAGTAAGTTTATTTCTTGCATGTTAAAGAAGAAGAAAAATACTGGCGTGAAGCTATATTGCAAAGGAATGTCTGATATGCATTTTAGCTTTAACAGTTTAATATGTAGCATTAAGAAAAGGCCTATTTTGCTTTGATGATTTAGAAAGGTTTTTAGACTGAACTTTCCGTCCATATTTTCCCTATGGTCTTAATCCTCCCCCATTCGTTTCTAATTTGCTTAATATTCTTTTATCACAGTCCTGTCTTCAGTTTATTAATTTTGACTTTATTGCCCACATGATGAAATAAAAACACCTGAGTTAAAAAGTTGTATATTGAAGAAGTCTTGAAATAAGAAAAATATGGAATTTGTAAGAAAAATATGGAATTTGTAACCTTATTCAACAGGTACCATGAATTTAGTCATTTGTTTTCTTCTCTATTTCTCTAGTAGTATTTTGATTTGCAAGGCAATTGAGGAGCTGGGCGTGGTGGCTTCTCAATCCCAGCCACTTGGGAGGCTGAGGCAGGAGGATTGCGAGTTCAAAGCCAGCTTCAGCTATTTAATGAGGCACCAAGCAACTCAGTGAGACCCTGTCTCTAAATAAAATACAAAATAGGGCTGGGGATGTGGCGCAGGTTGAGGGCCCCTGAGTTCAATCCCCGGTACCAAAAAAAAAGAGGGTATTACTAATGTATTTTTTGTCTTTTTCCCCCCAGAGGGAAGTGTAACATCTCCCATTTTTCTGACATATTTGCTGCTAGAGAGTTTAAAGCCCGAGTGGACTCATTTTTCTACATATTAGGCTACAACCCTGAGACAAGGTAAGTGAGTCACTTGTGTCCACTCAGTGAGAACTTTTTTCCTTTTCTCACTTGTGTGTGTGTGTGTGTGTGTGTGTGTGTGTGAGAGAGAGAGAGAGAGAGAACATGCATGTGTGTGTTTATACACCTGAATGTAAACTATGTATTTAATATTTAATGTCTTTGACACCTAAATCAGCTTGTTGCTTTTTCTTTAGTTTTGTTAGGGAAAGGGAAGATGGGAAAATTTGGGTGTTACCTGGGTGGGATTAAAAAATGTAGTTGAGGGCTGGGGCTATGGCTCAGCGGTAACACACTTGCCTGGCATGTGTGTTAACTCATTTGTTTGTTGGTAACTCATTTATTTTGTTCATTCTTCGTAATAAAAATCCCAGGAACACTCACTGAAGTAAGTATCTTTGGTGAGACTACTCTTACAAAACAGAAACTTCCTGTTCCAAACTATTTTGTTAAGATCTATGTAAAAGAATTATGGCTTGTTAAATAAAAAGCAATAGGGTCAAAATAATTTCACAAAAAGAATTTTTGGTTTATGTCTGTAATACTCTTCACATAGCATAAGAGTGTGTTTATACATGTGCCCTGGAAAAATCATGTGACTATATGATTTATTAAGTTTTTTTTTTTTTTTTTTTAAAGACCTGGGCATGATTATGCACCCCGTGAGGCAAGAAGATGGCAAATAAGAGTCTAGCCTGAGCAATTCAGCAAGATCGTATCTCAAAATAAATAACAAAGGGTCTGAATGTGTAGCTCAATGTTAGAGCACTTGCCTAGCAAGTAGGAGGCTATGGGTTCAATTCCCAGTACTGGGAATTGGGTTGGGGAAAAGGTGGAGGGTATTAGCAGGTGGTCAAATAATTCATGCTCTGGATACCCAAGACCTGTTTACAAATGTGAAGATTTAGAAAGAAATAAAAGATTTAGCTTGGCTCAAGGAATTTTACTTTATTATCCATTGGATATAATTGCAAAACAAATATTATTTTAGTGAAAACTTTTTCTAGAAGATGTTGAGAAATGATATACAAAATTTAGAGTATTCTTAGGACAGTCACTGAAGAGTTGATTAAAGGGAGCATGTTTCATTGTGATTGCACAAGGCTGCACAGAGCATCATTGGGGCATAGTATACACTGGTTTTCTGTCTCTTCCTCTCTGTCTTAGACAGCAGCTGTGAGAGTAGGAGGATTATGCTCATCTATTTTTGCTTACCTCTTAAGAATACTTATTTTTTTCTTTATAATACAGTGAAGCTTGAGCTTTTTGTTTTCAAAAGAAGGCCACAGTCTAATGATTAAAAAAAAAAAAAAAAAACTGGTTGATGGAAATATTTCAGAAGTTTCTTTTTAAATTTTGAAATTTTTTTTTTAAATTATTATTATTATTATTATTGTGTGTGTGTGTGTGTGTGTGGTGCTGAGGATTGAACCTAGGGCCTTGTGCATGCAAGGTGAGCACTCTACCAACTGAGCTATAGCCCCAGCCCCAAAATGTTTATTTTATATGTGCATTGTCATGTCATTCTGTTGCCCAGGCGAGTTTCTGTATAGAGACAAATGAGTTGGTGGTTGTCATGTTGTTGTCAGTGCTGTTTGTTATTGTTATTATTTTGGTGCTGGAGATTGAACCCTGGAGCCTTTTACTAGGGTTCGTTTGAGCTACCTCCCTAGTCCTTTTATTTTTGTTTTGAGACGGGATCTTGCTGAGTTGCTGAGGCAGGCCTCCAACTTGTGATCCCCTTGCTTTAGTAGGTAGGATAAGGGATATGCCACTGTGCCTGACTTGGTCGTCATTATTTTAGTGATTCCATACTTATTTAACTGTGATAAATATGTTGCACAAGTTAAGAGTGCATCAGCAATTAACTAAAATAGTTTTTGTCTTTTAAATATTCAGCTCTAAAATTCATAACAATCAAATTTATTTTTTTTACTAGTTTAAGTTGTACATCTGTTTTGTTTTGTTTTATACTGGAAATTGAGATACTTGACCACTGAGTACATCCCTAGCCCTTTTCCTTGAACGCTTATTAAAAGCACTATGTAACTTTTCTCTGTAAGCTAGAGAGGTACACAGATGTCTTTTTTTTTTTTTTTTTTTCATTATGTGTTGCTTGCAGTCTTTCAGGGTGATATTTCTCATCAGGTAGTGTTTATATAGGGTGACACTGAGAGTGCTGGGGGCCAAACCCATGGCCTTCTGCATGCTAACCAGGTGCTCTATCACTGGGCTATATTTCCATCCCTCAATTTTGAAAATGTGGATTAGGTATGCAGTAGAAGCATATTGTTTGTCTCTGTATACAAAAAAAGAACATAATTATGCACTTTTATAAGGTCTGCATCCTGAATCACAATATTTTGAAATTTGTAGTTGCTGTTTGTTCAGTTCTACACTTGTATTCTCTCGTTGCGCTTGTGCTATGTATATTTTAAGTGCTTGAGAGATGTTGGTTGAATTACAATCAGCAAATATTTGAATGTTTACTTACAAATAAAGTTTGAGGCACATCAAACTTCTCACAGTTCAAGAGTCAAGGCCCTTATAGAAATTTGGTACAGGGCTGGAGATGTGGCTCAAGTGGTAACGCGCTCGCCTGGCATGTGCGGGGCACTGGGTTTGATCCTCAGCACCACATAAAATAAAATAAAAAAATAAAGATGTTGTGTCCACCGAAAACTGAAAAATAAATATTAAAAAATATTAAAAAAAAAAAAGAAATTTGGTACAGTGCTGGCATGGTTGGTGCATGTCTTTAATCTGGGGAGTTGGGACTCTGCGGTTGGAAGATTGCAAGTTCAAGGCCACTCTCAGGAACCTAGCAAGAATACACACTCTGGGCATTCTAAGAATCGGGCTGTACATAAATCAGATGGAGGAAATGCAGAAAGTCTTTTCATACTTTGTTAAATCACACACATTCCTGATCTTTTGAACAGCTGTGGATAAATGGGTGTGTATTCTTGTAGGAGTTGCCTGCTTCTGACTTGGTTTCAAGTTTGTGAGGGATGAAGCTGTGTGATGAACTGGTTTCTGATGCAGTTTCCTCCTCACTTTAATGAGTGGGACTAGGGTTGCAGTCCTGGCTACATAGTGCTATGTGCCAGTCCTTGACACCCTGTGCCATTTAGGTAAGTGGAAGTTCATGTGGAAAGGAAATGTCAAGCTGTGTGTGTGTGTGTGTATGTATGTATGTATGTATGTATTTATTTTACTGTGAAATGCTCCTCTGAGATGGCACATGTATTAATAAGACCACTGGAAGTTGAGGGCTAAGAATTCTGTGACTGTGAAGTGATGACTGCTACCTTCCCTTTTAATAATGCAGGAGTTTAACACTAAGTGAGCAGTTGAAACTGAACTTTAAGATGGAATTATTTCTCAGAACAAACTTTCGGATACTAGTTAAAAGTTAATGTACGTATTTTTCTGTAATTTAGTATATCAGCACTAAAATTTTGAATTTTTTTTTCACATTCATTTTCATAGATCCTTTTAAAATCTCAAGAGTTCAGTTCCCCTTTTATTTCTCCCCTAATCTGGTCTTTATATTCCTGAATGATGTGTCTTGTCAGGGACCTGGTCTTTCTGAACTTTTGATCCTGATTATATTACTACTTAGTTGAACTAATGTACTATAGTGTGAATCAAACCAACTGTACTATAGTGTGAATCAAACCAACTGTTCTTTGCTCTGTGATTGTGGTTTATGCCTTTAAAATTTGGGGATAGTAGATTTCTTGATAAGTGCCATAAAATTACTTTAGTATTATTAAGTATAAATTTATATTTCATTTTTACTTTAGAATGCTAATCATTAATATAATAGAGGACCTATGATAATACTTATCCATGATTTCTTCATTCTGAAATCTGAAAGCTCTGAAAATCTAAAACTTTGTATACTAAATATAGCACCCAACTCGTTTGGTGACCAGACCTGGCCTGAAACCATTTGAGGCTATTTCTGTTTTTAATTTAGTATACTTCGTGTGAATGTGCACCAATTTTGTGGTAAAAATATAAATATGATAGTATATTGGTTATAGCTTAGACATTCCTGGGGTGTTACATACTGTGTCATATATTCACATAAAAGTAAAAGTCTAAAAAATTTGGAATCCTGAAAAACCTTTGGTAGACCATTGACCCTCTGGTTGATAATGTTCATAAGGAAGTCTGAGGACCGTGGATTCTCAAGTCTGTCTGGAATATTGATTCTAGAATCCTTTGCAAAATATGCAACATTTGCTAAGTTTCTTCATTGACCATAGTGAAACCTACCTAACAATATTTACTGAGTATATAAACAAGATAATGTGAAATAATATAATTTTTATATTTGGAGTTTTTAATGAAAAATCGGAACCAAAATTGAAAGAAAAATTATTGAAAAATAGATTTGGAGTTTTTATAGCAAATGGTCTTACCTTTGCTAGCACTTTGATTTTGCTGAACTCATCTGTCCTTTTTCCTACCTTCTCCTCTCCTCGGGTCTAGTACTCCACCATGGGCCAGTGCCTTTTTTCCTATACCCCTGGGTGTGTGTCTTCTATTCCTGGGAAAAGGTCCCTTAATGGTGGATAAGTGATGTTTCCATCAGTTTTTATAGTGTAAATGTTTTTAGTTGTAGAAAGAACCTATCTGTGCAGTGTATTCATCTTACTTAGGTGTTCCCATCCCTTCTGTTCAGAAGCATGCATCCTTCACCTGTTGTTCAGTGGGGTCAGTGGGAGGAAGGAGGGATGTGTGGGATTCAGAAGTGGTATAGATGCATCTGGGGTTCACATGACTTCTGGGAAGACTCCAGAAATAGGCCACAGACAGAAACACTTGGGGGCAGCCTGGATGCATATATGCATGTCCCTGTGGGCAGGCGGATGATGATTAGGAACAGCAGTACAGGAATGAGGTCCAGAGTGTAGTCAGCATCAGGAAACAGATATCTAATGTTCCAGAGTATCAGTAGGGGCCTAGGGATGCAGCTCAATGATAGAGCACTTGCTTGGCATTCCTGAGGCCCTGGGTTTGAGATACATTCTGTGTAAAGTAAGGCTTGGTTAGAGGAAACATAGCCCCATTTCTAGAACTGGAACTTAAGAATAAAAGGGACACAGTGGTGTATTTGATTCCTGATCACTAAGTTTAGGGCTCCTTGAGATTCTCTGAGGAGGAGAGCTGTCGCCGTATTCTGAGTTTGGACTGCATGGTAGCTGGGTGTTAGGTGGCTTCAACTTGGGAACCAGAGCACCATGGGCAAAAAGTAGCTAGGCAAGTCACTCATTGCCCAGTGTTTCTGTGCAGCAGAGGCCATGATATACGGATGTGTAGGGCCTGTAAAGGTATTTTTTAGTTTGCTTTAGATATACTTAAATTTTGAATTTGGAATCTTATATACATAAAGAAGAGTCATGAATAGAATATATGTTTTACCCACTCACCACTTGTTAACATTTTGTCCTATTTCCTTTTTTCTTATATATTTTTTGTTACTACCTTTTCAACTTCATTACACATTTACTTTATTATATCTTTTCTTGCCATATTCATCTTTGTGTTTGCCATCTTTGCTTCATCACTTTCTATGTATTTTCCGTTGGTTGTTGTTTGGAGATGGGGTCTTGCTGCATTGCCCAGGCTGGCACTGTCCTCTGGTATGAGTGATCCTCCCGTCTCAGCCTCTCAAAAGTGGCTGGGACTACAGCATGCACCACTATGCCCTGCTGACACACTGTTATTCTTTCCTGAATGATCTGTGAGTGAGCTTCAGACAGCAGCCTTCTCTTCTCCAAATGCTTCAGTATATATTTCCAAGAAGAAGAATGTTCTTAAAATCAGGAAAGTTAACATTGCTGGAGTACCACATGGTCCATATTCAGACTTTGCAAGTTTTTCCAGTAATGGTCTTCTTAGTAATTTTCCCCCTGTGATCCTTCCTGCATCACCTTTTCATTGTTGTGTCTCTTTACTGGGCTTTGCCTGTCTTTATTCTCCTGATGTTTTCTTACCTTTCTATATTTTTCATGACATTGGCTTTTCTGAAGAGTGGGAGCCAGTTTTACCAATGATCTTTTTTTTTTTTTTTTTAATATTTTATTTATTTTTTAGTTTTCGGCGGACACAACATCTTTGTTTGTATGTGGTGCTGAGGATTGAACCCGGGCCGCACGCATGCCAGGCGAGCGCGCTACAGCTTGAGCCACATCCCCAGCCCCCAAATGATCTTTAATTTGAGTTTGTTTGATGTTTTCCCTCATGATTAGTTATGAGTTATGAAATTTTTGCCAAAAAATGGTGATTTTGATTTTGTGTTTCAAGTGTATTTGTTGAGATACAAAATGAAATTGTTGGGTGGCTCTAAACAGATGAGATATACATTGTTTTTGCCTGAGAAGAGCTCCCAGTCTGGGAGACGGGGGACTGCCAGAGGGTTAGGGGAGGTAGAGAGTGGTTGGAATTGTGGGAGACAGGATGTGAAGGAGAGGAGGTCTGGAGAGCCACTGGTGACAGGAAAAAGGGGCCTTTGTCTTGGTGGCCTGTAAAGAATACCTGTGAGATGCCAGTGTAAGGAAAGACAGTGAAGAGGATGTTGATGTTAAGTGGCTGTTACTCCTGGGACCCAGTGTAACAGAGGTTCTGATGAAGTGCCTGTGGTGTTTCCTAGGTATCTATTGAGATGGAATATACAATTTTGAAAATGTAATTTGCTTGACTTGCTGTAAAGTAACTTTCTACTGTGCTTCATGTAATCGTTCCCATGGTTTCTCGGAGTACTGATGAATATATTAAATTATTAGTTTCTAGTGATTTCTCCCAATGAACATTTTCTGTGTGAAAAGGTTTGATAGGGTTTTTTTGTTTTGTTTTATTTTAATGGATCCTTCTGAGAGGAATTCCTTTCTGGTCATATTTATATTACTTGGCTGCCACATTCTAATTCCTTTACTTTTGTTTTCAGAAAGTAATTTTCTTTAGATTATTCCTTATTAAATCCGTTCTGTAGACATGCTTCACAAACCAACAAGGAGAACCTATTTCATGCATTGGGTCAAAAGGAAAACTTATTTAAGTGTATTTGGCATGACTTGTATTTTACAAGTCATGTTTTGAGCAGAGTAAGATTTATTGACTCATGGTCTTAGTTCAGAGCATGGATAGGAGACTGTGGGCATGGACTTGATTCTGTGGTGCTGACTTTTCTTCACATTTCTGGGAAACAGAATTCACACTGCCTTTCCATCCTGTCTTGTTCTTTATGGTTTCTGGGGAGACTGATGATCTTCCTTTTTTTTTTTTTTTTTTTTTTTTTAACTAAGTAATACATAAAATTATTTCTGAGGTTGCAAGTGGAAACTAAGTCTATCTGTAGAGTTTCTTTATAAGGTGGACAGCTCAGTTTGCTGTCTATGGGAGGTGGAGATTGGGAGAGAGGGCATACACTGTGTTTTTAATTAAACTGAGTTTTAATAGAAAAATGTCTCCACTTTGGTGTAGACAGTGAGAGTGCTTTCCTAATGCTCACTACATTAAGAGGGGATGACCTTATGGATTTGGAAATCTTTCTGAAGAGACCTTAATGAATTTATTTATTTATTTTGTGGTGTAGGGAATTGAACGCAGACCTCATGTGTGCTAGGCAGGTGCTCTACCACTGAGCTACATCCCCAGCCCAATCCTCAAATATGGTTCGGGGGTGCTCAGGTGTTTGCGGCATGGTGTTCTTTGAACTCTTAACTTGAATTTTCCTTGCTCTTCTTACTGTGAGAAAGCCAGTCTTCAAACCATATTGGATTGGGCTAGTGTTACTTTAGGGAACCTTTTAATTTAGTATTGAGAGTTTTTAGCTTCTTTAAGGAAGATCTAAATCTTTGCATACAGTACAGTTTTGGGTTGTTGTTGTTGTTGTTGTTGTTTGGCTTCGGTAAGTTGTTGAGGCTGACTTCAAATTTGTAATCCTCCTGTCTTGGCCTCCAGAGTCACTGGGAATTACTCTTCTTGTCATGCCCTCCAGACACTGTGTCTGTTTCTGTGTGACAGTACCATGCACTCCATAGGTTTACCGTGGTATATTTGTTTGTTTTCCAAATGTTGAAGATTTTCAAAGAGAGATGTATGGAGTTGCTTTTCTTAAGTAGCTACTACTATGATTTTAAATGTGTTGGAATATTTCTGCTAATTAATCTTACACATAGTTGTTTATGTCCTTTGTTTCTATTCTTTCTTGGAAATCTTGCTATTTAAGACCACCATTTCCTTTAAAAAAAAATAGACAAAACAGAACTTGCTGTTGTCTGGAGGCGCAGGCATGGACTGAAGCTGGCAGGGCTTGCCGAGCTTGTGGCGTTGGCTGTCTCAGATCCCCTTCCTGAGGCCCCACTTCCCTGCACACTAGCTTGGTGTGCAGGGAGAAGCTGCGGTGTCTGTTGGCTGGGCTTTATTTACGGAAACAGCAGGGTTGAGATTGATTGCGTTGTGCAGAGACAGTGTGTGGATGAGGGAGGGTCACAGCACATGCTCAGTCCTGTCAGTGTGAGGGGAAGTTTCTGCGTTCTGCGTGGAGGCTTAGGTCATAGCACAAGCTCAGTGAAAGCTCTGTGAGGTCTCTCACACTGCATGTGCCTCCATTTTGAGCAGTTAGAGTAGAAAAGGGCAGAGTTTTAGCGGTAAGAGAGGTG
This sequence comes from Marmota marmota marmota, assembly GCF_001458135.2. Classification (NCBI taxonomy): domain Eukaryota; kingdom Metazoa; phylum Chordata; class Mammalia; order Rodentia; family Sciuridae; genus Marmota; species Marmota marmota. Next base: position 3,249,972 of record NW_026000102.1, read on the forward strand.
CAGGGATCAGCTAGACTCACCCGGGGCTCTGTTAGTCATGGAGGATCCCTTCGGCCCCTGCAGGTAGGCTCCCTTCCTCTGGCCTCCCTGGCCGGGTGATGGTTGGCTGCTCCTTCTCACTTCTGGAGATGTCTCTGAGTCATTCACCCTTCAGAGTCCTGTTCCCGGAGCCTTTGGTTCAGCCCAGCTGGCCGTGGAGGTGGTGCTGCAACACGGAACAGCGGGAAAGGGCTCTACCCAGGGCTGCGTTAAGCAGATGAGGAATATGAAGCTTCTCGGGTCCCTCTGTCCCTGTCCTGCCCCCCCTTTCTCCTCACCTCTTCCTCCCTTGGCATGGTTTTAACCCGAGGCGCGCTGGGTGCTTGTTGCCGAGCTGTCTCTCTTCAAGCCCTGCAGAGCAAGCCTGCAGGCCCCCCGCCTTGCTGCGCCTGTGGCTGGCCAGGATCGCCTGGGCCAGAGAGCAGTTCTGTTTGGATGTTTTAGGAATGGTGGTAGGTGGGTAGCTATTGGTTGCTTTGAAGGTGGGTGGAACCTGTTTTGATTGAGAGCCTGTTTGCCAGAGCAAATTACAGTTCTTGTCATCTTTTTCTGAAATCTGACATAGGCAGGAGATAGTTGTGGATTATGGTGGCAACAGTTTCACCTTAAAATGGCTTTTTAAAAAGTGAAAGGTTGCCACATCAGTTTGTACTGTGTTGTTCAGAAGGAAGCGAATCCTTCTTCCTTTTGGAGTTTAGGAAGATTTCTTCAGAAAACTGTATGCATTGACATTTGTGTTAGAAGTTGAGGTTCCATGTATTCTGTGTGCTTATTTTTGTATGTTCATTTTAAATAGGATAATGTTTGTTGTGTGCATTTGTATTTTGCTGTGTGACTGGTGAATTCTATAGAAGAGAAGTGAAAGAAGTAGTGGGTGCTGGAGAAGGCAGAGGTGTTGACAAGGCCACATTGGGTGCCCATGGCTTGACGGCCAACACTAGTCTTTCCTACCCAGGGAAAGCTATACTTTTTGTGCCTCCTGCTCACAGAGAAGGCTCAGGCAGATGGTTCTCTCCATGGTAAACTTAGGGAGCCAATCAGAATAGGCAGATTTAGGACTAGTTGAATTCTTACTCAAGCAGATTTTCAGCGATTTTGAATTATGTTAGTTGCTTCTTATTGCTTCCTCTCCTTTTTTTCTGCTGATAGGTTTTGGAAAAGAAATTGAAGTGACATTAAGTTTTGTGTATTTGTGGGGATGGGTGAAAATATACAATAAAGAAAAATGTGAAAAACCCTCATAGGTAAGGGAAGAAATTTACTATATATTGATACAAAGGAGAAATGATTTGTAAGCTCTTAGTTGTATAATATGACCTTTGCATGATCAACTTTAGTCAGACAAAGCCCCTGAGTCTAGCAGAAGGTTTTAAACTAAGGCTTAACTTGGTGAATTCTAGACACTTAAAATATTCCTGAGGTATATAATCTGTATTCTTATAGGTTAAATTTGGGGATTGTAAACTAAGGAGATGAATTAAAGAAGAATAATTTAGGTTGACATTTATTGCTGTCTTCAGATCTATTTTTCCAATCATGTGAGGGTTCTCCTCCCATTACGATCCTTTTTATTTGAACATTGCATTTGGAGGTTTGAGGCAGCTTCCCACTTTTTCCCATACCGTGAAACGTTGATTCTGGAACTTATCTTATTTACTCTATTTAGAAGCATCTTTCCCCAGCTACTCAGGAAGCTGAGGCAGGCGGATTGCAAGTTCAAGTCCAGCCTCCACAGCTTAGCAAGAAGACACTGTTTCAAAATAAAAATGGGCTGGGGATGTAGCTCAGAACAAAAGTTCCCCTGGGTTCAATCCTGAGTACTGCTAAAAGGTAAAAAAGATATCTTTTGCACAGTTTGCTCTTCCTTTGCATTCTCTCTCTAAAAAATTTATCCTTTCTCTAGCCTAGAGAAATCAGACACTAGCACTTTCTGGTCATGTACATGTGGGGTCCATGAAAGCCTACTGTTTCAGGCTTGAAGAGAAGATTCAGCGTTGGAGTTGAGAATGCTGATTTTCTGTTGCTGGGTCTTTAACTTAAACTTTCTTTACACTTTAGCTAATAAAATGTGAGCAGGAAGCTATACTCATAGCTGACCAGCTTCTGGCTCAGGTTCCTCCTGCTTGATGGATGGCTGACTGGGCCTGGCACATACCTGTGTTCATGGATCTTGTGTGCAGCTGCCCTTTTTGCTGGTAAAGACACACAGTCACTGGCTCTGATCTATGGATACCCTCTGTGGCTAAGAGTCTATTTTTTTTTTTTCTGTTTCACCTTGTAAGTGAAGTAAGTCACCACAGTATTTCTTGTATTTCTGGCATGTTTTTTGCCGACCACTCATCTCTTGCTTCAGGGGTTCATTGCTTGTGTGGATGTGGCAGAGGTGAAGGAACCAGCACATGGAAGTTACTGTCTTGGTCAGGGGTCTGTGTAAGCTGAACATTGAAAAGATGCTAGTCATTCCATTTTGGCTTATTGTTCCCTTCCTGAGATACTTCAGAGTGTCAGGAAATGTGAGAGAGTACAGAAGGTTGTTTCAGAAGGAATGTAGAAGTGCACTAAATTATTATCTTGTTAGCTTTTCATGTCATTTTGGTAGAATCTTGAATTAGAACCACAGTAGAGTTTTCTGCTTAAAATGTTCCTCCATCAGCATACATGGTGTGGTAAGCTGGGACACACCTCGCTGTGTTTCGATGCCACTTCATTCCTAATCTCATAGCTCTCAAAATTCCTCCACTCTCATCTTGTGGGCTAACTGATGAGTTAGAGGACTCTGAGTCACCCAAGACCTCACTTAGTTACTACGTCTGTGGTTCTCCAGTTGTTTTTTGTTCCTGATCCTTTTTCTTCTGAATTCATTTTTCCTTTTCCTTTTAATTTTTGGTCTTTAGTGAACCAAGCTATCTTTCCATCAAAAGATATTTTCCGAACACTATGAAACAAATGTCCTGACGGTTTGTAAGCGAGAAATACTATCTAAATACTAAAGGAATATTTGAAATGATGTGTATATTCATGAGTCTTCTCTTGGATGAGTACAGTCAATTGCTAATCATCTGAATCGAGCAGTTTCTGATGTGGGCAATACAGGCGCATGGAGATATATTTAAGATGAATCTGAAAACTCTTCTTCTCGTTTTGTATGCTCTGTGATACCTGGAGTCCAAAGTATAACAGTTCATTTTAATTCAGCTAGGATAATTAGAGATCATATCTATCAGAGGTCTTTGAACTATTTACATTTATTTGTGATGGTTTGATTCTCTTTCCCATTGGATTTGAAGTTTCTGAGGATTGTGTTTGTTCTTGCGGTCTTGGTTCCCAGTAGAGTGCCTGGCAAGTAGGTCTTTGACATGTAAATAAGTTCATGAGTAAATGAGAAAAGGCTGGATTGGGAGCCAGGTAGGTACTGTTCTTTCTACTTCACACACGACACTGGACAAACTTTCTGATGCCTGTCAACCTGTGTTTTCTCATGGATCATAAGGAAATAAATATTTCTCAGTTGTAAAGATGAAATGAAAATGATAAGTATTTGGCACGTAGTTGCTTAGTATGTTATTGTTATTCATTCAAAAGCCAAGTCTCTCTTGTATATGTGATCACCTCCATAGTATTTTTATTTTTCATGGTCAACTGAGACAGTATTAGAAATTGTTTTAGGAATTAAGTAGTTACCAGTATTTTTTAACCACAATTTACTGGTCTACTTTCTTTTTATTCTTGATTATTTCTCTTTATACTTATTGAAATTTTGTTCTTAAAAGAAACTGTACTTTCATAGTTTTGTTACATTTGGTGTATCAGCGTGATATGATTTTTTTTTTCTTACGCTTTCTCCAGTATAAGTGTGTGTGTGTGTGAGAGAGAGAGAGAGAGAGAGAGAGAGAGAGAGAGATGTGTGTGTGTTATACTTTTTTATAGCATTTCAGAGTCTTCCCAGTGGGAACAAAAAGACCTTTAGACTTGTGTTGTAGACATGCTTACTTGGTCCAAAGTCTTTTTTTCTGGGACACTCTATTCAGGTTTATAATGTAGTTTGATTTCAATGCACAGAAAGCCAGCAACATCTTTGGTCAGAAGATCAGCTTAATCTTCAAAGACTGCTGCTTTATAAATTGTTTTCAGTTGTGATGAGGTTTCTCCCTCCCTCCCTCCCTTCCTTCCTTTTTTTTAAGTTCATATACTAAAACTTGATACTTGTATGCATGCAGCTCTGCAGTCCTTAAGCCATTTTCATCTTTGCAGCAGGTGATCAAAAGAAAACCCTGAGGAGCCTGAGATAACTTGAGTTATATGTCATTGCCAAGTACTTGGAATATTTCTACAGAATGGCAGTGGTGGAGAAATAAGATAGATAAGAAAAGCAGACAATGGAGTAAGACTCTTAGAGCACTTTGTAAGATCTTTCTCACCTGTTAAAATTTTTAAAACCATTTTTCCCTGAAATTATTCAACACATTATTGTGTATGGAGGCTATTATCAGCTTATTATCAACATGGAAATTCTCATTATTCCTCAGCCAATGCCTAGTTTCTTAGTAGTAGCCTCTGAATTATATTTAGGAGGAGCCTGTGGGAGAGCTGCTTCTGTGTTCTGGAGTCCTCCCTTGAACTCAGTGTGACCTCTCAGAAAAGTACTCTCATTTCCTCAGGCCTTGGTTTCATCTATGAAGATATTAGATTCAATTAGCTAGCCTCTCAGGAAACTTATATATAAAGAGAAAATTAATTAATTAATTAATTAATTAATTCATTCATTCATTCATTTTTATGTGGTGCTGAGGATTGAACCCAGTGCCTCACAAATGCAAGGCAAGGGCTCTATCATTGAGCTACATACAACCCCAGCTCTATGAGAGAAACTTCAGAATTTTGTGATTTCCAGGTTTGGGTAAGTTGACCTGTGTTGACCTTTGTAGTTGTGTATGAGTTAGAAACATTTATACTTTTCAGTTGTTGACTAATTATCTTTTTTTTGTTGTTGTTATTTTTGTTTTTGCTTTTGAATGAAGGCTGTTGTTCCTGCCAGTTAGTTTTTTTGTTTTTTAATATATATATATATTTTTTTAGTTTTCAATGGACCTTTATTTTATTTATTTATATGCAGTGCTGAGAATTGAACCCAGTGCCTCACACATACTGGGCATGTGCTCTACCACTGAGCCGCTACTCCAGCCCCCTGTCTGCCAGTTAGTCTATCAGTGCTATTTTCAGTTTAATTTTACTTGGAGGGCTAGCTTTGTGTCACAAGCAATTTGTCTTAATTTTTACAACAAATACCTTAGTTGCTATCTATGACTGAGCAGTAGTAAATTTAGATTTTTGGAGTCTTTTGTTTATTCAAAATACCTTTAGAGAGAAGCGTGGGCTCTTAAATATAGTAGTGAGCCAAAGCCAAGCTTGCTTTGTACCTTCATGATGCTTTTTGTCTGGAGGGCAACATAGCCATTGAAAGAAATAATTACACAAAATAGAGAATCCATGACTGTGGTATTTGTGGGAGGAGAGAGAGGTGGTGCTCTGAGAACAGAATGGAGAGTTTAGCTCCCATTTTCGCTTATTACCAATGCCCAAAGCTACTCATAGCCATGACCTCTACACAGCAAGCACTGTGCCTAGTTCTTTCTGTAGGTTTTTATTTTTATAGCAACCTCACATAGTTATTATGAAATTCATTTTATAGATGAGGGAACTCAAGGCTCAGAGAAATTGAATCATGTCCTCAAGATCATACTTAAACTATTCAGGAGGCTGAGGTAGGAAGACTGCAAGTTCAAGGCCAGTCTGGAGAATTTGAAGAGACCCTGTCTCAAGATAAAAATGAAAAGTTCTGGGGATGCAGCTCAGTGGTAGAGCACCTCTGGGCTCAATCCCCAGTACCACAACATACTCATGGAGCCAACAGAATCTTGGTACTGACAATTTAATCTTGTCAATTCGTTTGACTCTGAAGTCTGTGCTCTTTTCCTGCACTTTAGTTTCTAGGCTCATATATAAACAGTTTTCAGCAGTGAGGTGCCAGTGTCATGGACTTTTTCTTTATCTTTTAATGAATGGTAATGTGTTGTAGAATAGAATACAAAATTTGGGTGGGTTTTAAAGATTTACATCAGACTTTAAAAGAAATTTCCTATCATCCTCATTTTCACCCCTGAAATAATTTTTTTCTCCTAAAAATAAGTGATTCTAATAAATTGCTTTTTTGTTTTAAAATCTAGTGTATTTCACTTTGGACCCACAGACTGTTTCTGTGGTCACTTTCTAAATGGGCTATTAAGTTGAGTTTCTAGTCTTCTTTCTTTGGATGTCATGTCAGTCTTCCTGCTCAATGTAACGTCCTATGGAAAAGATAAGAATTATTTACTATCTAATACTGAAGACCTGAAGAATAGGAACAGGGAAAATTGCCCAGTGGCCTCATTCACTATGTGACACCATTTACAGAACAGGAGTCTCTGACCTGTGACTTGTCAGTCCCAGTCCTTTGGGAATGGGCCACAGGGCACACTGCTGTCCTGTCCCTAGGTTTGGGGGTGGGGTCAGTTCTGGGTTACAGTGGGATGTCATGCCAACTACCTGTGAAAAGGCCTCAGTTCTTTTAGCTCTTGCTCTTGATCATTCATGCCCGTGCTTTGCTTCTGTCTTGTCTTTGGAACCATTTGTCCCTCCTCTTCCCAGGAGATTCAAGACATTTTAGCATCTTGAGTGAGCACTCAGACTGTTGCCTCTGTGCACCTTTCCTCTCTTTGGTGATGAAGTGATGGCATCAGGTTCCTTGGGCAAGCCTGGGTTAGGGCAGGCCCCTGTGTCTGGCTGTTAGCCTTCTCATCCCTTTGCAGAGAGCTGCTCCCTTTTTGATATTCAGTTGCAGGCTTTCCGTTCCTTTCTGTCCATTCCCTGTTTACTTCTTAGACTAAAACGTTTCCATGGTAACAGGTTACTTTTCAAAGGGAACATCTTGTCATTTTATTTAATCCACTGCAGCTGAAGAGGACTGAAATATTAAGTTGTAGTTGCTATGGATACTGCTTTGTTACATCAGTTTCTTTTGTATCAGATTTCATATACAATGAATTTCTATTTTTTTATACTCAAGAAATAAACACAATGACTTACCATTATTGTTGTAATTGGCTTCTGGGACTTTTTTTTTTTTTTTTTTTCCTTAACGTATTCCAAAGTGAAGATTTGTAGACTAATGGAGGCTGAATCTCAGCTGTTTTGAAAAACATATATTATTTATATTAGCTACACAGAGGAAAGCCTCCTATTGCTGGCAAGGATGGCGATAGTTCTTAATTCACTGTGTGTAGTCTGAGCCACAGTATAAGGATGTCTTCAAAATGATATCCCTGTGGCCAGGACGTTAGGAAACAGGGAAGGAGGGAGTGCGGACTTGTTGAGTCGCTCCTTGAATGTCATCACCCCAGAGCCATGGCACTCTTTCCCACCCCCCTGACCTCTCAGATGTCTCCAGGAGATTGGGGACAGAGTCTTTTTGTTACCCAGCTTTCTCATATCTACTTCTTTCTGTGACTTTAAAAACCTAAAATTTTTTGGATTCATAAGAACTTGCAGTTTACTCAAGTAGAATACCGTATCATAGTGGGAAATTGACATTAGTACACAGTGAGTGTATACTTCTGTGCCAGCTTGTCACCCATGTGGCTTTGTGCAACAGCCAACCATAGCCCTGGCACTGCACACTTCCTAGCACACCTCCTCTCTAACCACTGGCTCTTCTTTATTAGCTCTATGATTTTTGTCATTTCAAGAATGTTGCACAAATCTGAGCCCTTAACTTTGATCTGATTCTGTTTCAACATGATTTTCAATGTTTTTAAAGAAACTTTTTGATTATTTTGTAATAACATAGAACCAAAAATTGGGAAGTCTTTGGATTCTCATACTTTCATTTGTAATCATGTGGTTTGGTTTGATAACTTAATCAGTCGCCATGGGAGTATTATTGGGAGCTCTGATATAAGAGTCAATTAAACTTAAGTTCAAACTTGTTAGCCATGTGCTCTTGGACAGCTGTATAAGGCTTCAGTTTCTTCATCTGATTAGAGTAGCCTCTCTATTACAGGATCATCTGTGAGTAGGTAGAAACTATCTACGTATGTGCTTTTTTTTTTTTTTTTAATTTAGTTCTGAGAACTAAGCCTGATGGTGCAGGCCTGTAATTCCAACAATTTGGAAGGCTGAGACAGGAGGGACACAAGTTCTTGGCCAGCCTCCGCAACTTGGCAAGGCCTTAAGAACTTAGCAAGACCCTGTCTCAAAATGAAACCTCAGGAAGGATGGCGATGTGGCTGAGTGCTTACATGCCCCTGAGTTCATTCCCTGGTACAGCCCCCCCAACCCCCAAAAAAGAAAAAGAAACTTTAGTTCTGGGGATTGAATTAAGGGCCTTGCGCTTGGTAGGCAAGCAGTGTATTGCTGAGCTTCATTACCTGTCCCATATAAGGAAATTAGCTTGTGACACTTAGTACATAGTATAAGTGTTCAGTGTTTAAGTCTGTTGATAGTGTGACAGTTAGTATTGTTATTATCTATGAAGTGGGGATACTGTCTTATAGGATTGTCATTGAAATAAGGAAATAATGTGTGTCTGGCATACAAAAGTATTTCCTGAGTGATAGCTCCCTGTTTTAATTAGCTTTTTCACTACTATGACTAAAGGATCTGACCAGAACAACTACAGAGGAGGAAAAGTTTATTTGAGATCTCACAGTTTTCAGAGGTCTTAGTCCATAAAAGGCCTGCTCCATTCCTCGAGGCTCAAGGTGAGGCTGAACATCATGGTGGGAGAGGGTAGTGGAGGAAAGCAGCTCACATCACCGTGATCTGGAAGCTGAGAGAGACTCCACTCTCCAGATACAAATGTATACACCAAAGCGGCACCCTAATTCCCACCTCCTCTAGCCACAATCTACCACTCAGTTAATCCCTTTTGGGGGATTAATTCACTGACTGGGTTAAGACTCTCTCAACCCAATCATTTTGTGAGCTTTTGGGGGACATCTCACATCCAAACCATAACACTTATCCTTTTTTTTTTTTTAATGCTTGTGTTTATCATATAAATATAATGCACCTCGATTTGGGATGGTTATACGTAAAGACCTTGAGGCAGGGGGAAAGGTGTGTGTGCTGTGGGTGTCCTGCATCATCCTGGAGTCTGACTCACCTCTTTGTCCAGTAGTACCGTTTCTCTGTCGTGACTGGAATGAACATTCTTCTGGTCTGGATTTTCCTCCTTATGTTGATGGCCAGCCAGGCATAGCCCTGCCCCCCTGTGCTGGTCGTGCAGCTTTGTACATCCATGCAGAATTGCTTCAGCAGTTTTGTTGCTTTGAATACAGAATAGAATGAGATCTGGATTTCTAGAATAACAATACTCATGTTTTTGGTAACATCAAAACGTAAATAATGCCTAGAAATGGGAGAATGCCATAGAGCACATTCAGCAGGTAGTAAGTGCCTAGATGTTAGCCACTCTTCTTTATGATGGAGGAATAAACCTGGCACTTTGTAGATTAGTGGGCCTTTTGAATTTTAGCCTCAATCATAATTAGTGCTTCCCAAAGTATGGTGTTTGGACCTCCTTATTCATTCATTCATTCATTTATTTTTAGCCCTTTTTATTTTTCATTTTGAGATAGGGTCTTGCTAAGTTTCTGAGGCTTGCTTTAAACTTGTGACCCATGCCTAATGATTATTAATTTTTATCAAAATTCCCATCCTTGACTTCCTGTCTCTTCAGTACCCTCCAGGGAAATGGGAGGGGGTGTAAATGTGTTCTGTTACAGACTAAAGGCTGACAGTTGTTTTGAGGAAGCTCTTGTGTGATTTGAGTCAGAAGCTGAACATTGTTTTCATGGAACCCATTTCTGTTTGAAAGAACCACTGACAAACTGTGGTCATTTAGACTTGTGGATTTGGTGGAGATTTACTTTGTTGTTTGAAGGAAGACAACTGGCTGGGCACGGTGCTGCACGCCTGAAATCCCAGTAGCTCCAGAGGCTGAGGCAGGAAGATCCAGAGTTCAAAGCCAGCCTCAACAAAAGTGAGGCATTAAACAATTTAGGGATACCCTGTCTGTAAATAAAATACAAATTAGGGCTGGGGGGTGTTCCTCAGTGGTCCAGTGCCCCTGAGTTCAGGGTTGGGGGTCCCCAACCTCTGCTACCCCAAAAAAAGAAAGAAAAAGAAAACAACTGATAATGTTTCCCAGTGCTAAGATTTGAACTTTGAAGTGAAAATTAGAAATTTTAAAAATCTGCTGTGATCACCATGAGCCTGACATTTTCTTTGTGTTTTAAAGGCTTTTCTTAGGACATGGATGGTGATATTAATGAATGTAATTTTTAAAAAAATATTATATAATGAACTGTCAATATATGGAAGGTCTATAAAACTCAATGAAGCAATATTTTCTATATGACAATTCATGACATTGAAAAATCATGTTTGAGTTAGAAGATCCATTTAGAGGGCAAAAGAGACCTTGGATTTAACAAAAAATTATTAAGGTTTTACTGACTGATTGATTACAGCACTGGGGATTGAACCCAGGGGTGCTCTACCATTGAGCTGTAGCCACATCCTTTTTTATTTTTTATGTTGAAACAGGGTCTTACTAAATTGCTGAGGCTGGCCTCTAATGTTGTAATCCTCCTGCCTCCCTGAGTAGCTGGGATTATAGACATGTGCCACCACATCTGGCTTCTGTTATTAAGTTTTTAGAATCACATTGTACATAGGCCTTTAAGAAAATCTCTTGTTGAGTTTTGGTGTAATGTCAAAAATTTGTCAAGGTAGATTCTTCCCTTCTTCAGTTCAATAGCTGTATGGGGTTGGCTTTTCTTTATATGCTTTAGATAAAACAATTTACTTGCTCAAATTGAAGGAAAAAAAGCGAATCCTGCTTTCCTGGGAAGTCAGTAACAGGATTTGCAACATTGTAAAACAATGCTTATGTTTTTGCTATTTTTTAAGTACAGTTACTTTTTGTAAATATGTATTATCCTTGTTACTATTTAATTGGATTTTTTATTAACAAATAAATATTTGTAATTTCTCAAAAAACTTAAGTCCTTGGTATACTTGGTAATTTAATGAGTGTAAAATAGTCCTCAGATCAAAATGTTTAAGAATCGCTGTATTAGTATGTGAGAAAATGTAGTGAGTTCATCATAATGATGATTAAGAATATTTCCTGCAAGGCAGGCATAGTGACGTGCCTGTAATCCCGATGGCTAGAGAGGCTGAGGGAGGAGGATCACAAATTCAAAGCTAGCCTCAACAACTTAGTGAGATCCTGTCTCAAAACATAAAAGAAGGTGGGGGCCTGGGGGCTGTGGCTCAGTGGTTAACTGCCACTGGGTTCAATTCCTGATACCAAAAAGAAGACAATAAAAGAATATTTCCTACAGGCTGTTGCTATTATGTTTAAGTGTTACTTTCTGTTGTTGTTAAATTTTACAGTTTAATGGTCTAGAAATGTTCATGAAGCCAACGAACTTTTAATTTTTTCTAAGGGGATAAGTAGTAGCAGGCAGGTAATTTACCACATGGTGAGGACACAAAGTATGAATTTAATCTCAGCACTTATCTCTAGAAGTTAATAGTCCCATAGTGGGTGGAGTTAGGAATGCCCAAATTAAAGCATCCCTCCCTCCTCTTTGAGGCCTCCTGCAGTAAAGCAGGACCCTGCCACGGAGCCTTCCCCTGTCCCCAGGAATAGCAGTTTCTAACAGGCATGAACTGCAAGGGTTCTGTCCATTCAGCTTTCTCTAATGGGATGTGTTGCTTTCTGCCTTTTTATAACTTTGGCCTAAGAAATATTTCAACATTTATTCTGTATTCTGTAGTCCCTGGTTACAGTAGGGCATGCCAATGTCCACTCTTCAGATTCTAATCATGTTTGCAAATAAAATTGTTATATCCTCTACTATAAAACTTTCTAATTCCTGCACATACCTAGTAAACAATCTACCTTCCAGCTTTTTTTTTTTCTTCTTCTTCCAGCATGCCTATCTTCTAAAGAAAGGAAGGTGGTTGGTGTAACAAAGTCAGCCCTTGGTACAGGCTCTTCTCCCACTGTGGGGCCTCCCTCTTGGCGTGCCACTTGGCCAGGAGCTCTTGAGAACTTTGCCACTTTAGAGGTTGTTTCTACTTAATGTCTAATTTTCATAACAATCTTTAGTGTTTTTGTACTGTTGCTCCTGAAATGTCTTCTGTTTGTAATTAGAGAGTTTGGGCCTGTTCTGGTCTTTGGGGGATGGGTACTACTTCCCCAGCTGACTGGACTATGTGATTCAGGACTGGACCACATGTCTTCCTCTCTTTGTTACTTTCTTCTCTTCCTTGTCATGTCTGCTGCCCAAACAAAGCTCTTCATGAAAAAAAAAATTATTGAGTTAAAAGAAGAGAGTACTGGACCCAAGGACCCTAAAGGAAATAGTGGTTTTCCAAAATTCATTTTGACAACTTAAAACAATGGGGATGAGTATCATATCCATGGGGGGGAAACAAGGGACTGGGCTCTTTCTTGGGTTCTTTATAGAATTGTGTTTTTTAGCCCAGTTCAGGGCAGCAAGTGAGAACAAGCAGTTTTCACTCTTTAAAAAGCCTTTGCTTTCGTTCTGCTGAAAATTCAGTGGCTCTTATAAAAACAGAGCCTTGTCACTGGCATGGAAAGGGATTTCCTGAGATAGGCCACAGATAGTCGTGATCGCAGGTTGCAGGTTCCAGAGAGCTCTGGGAGGGCAGGATTTCCTTATCTACCAGTATACACAGTGAGTGCCCTGTGTAAAGCCTGGGACAAAAAAGATACCAGCAAATACTTTATGAAGAGCTGGGCACAGTGGCACACACTGGTAAGCCTGCTACTCGGGAGGCCAAGGCTGGAGGATCACAAGTTAGAGACCAGCTTCAGCAGTTTACCAAAACCCTGTCTCAAAATAAATAACATAAGGACTGGGGGGTGTAGCTTAGTGGTAGCACCCCTGGGTTCAATCCTCACCACCCTAAACAATAAAAACAAAAACCAAATACTGTGTGAAAGAATGGAAAGAAAAAGACATCTGCATGCTGTGTGAAGAGGTGACATGGGGCTAAATGGGCAGAAGATAAATAAATGCTTTACTGAAGTAGCAGCCTTTTTAAAGCCCAGTGGTTTGGATTGGAGCAATGGGGGAGAGGGTCATAAGGGTAGTGAGAGTGGTCAAGGTTAAAGGGAGCTGTGCTCTCACCACCTTCACCTGTTGGGCTCAGTCCCTCATTTCTTTTTCTTCTTTGCTCAAATCTCACTTTATGAATAAAGCTTTTTCTGACTTTTCTTTGTACAGGAGTATAAAAATATTTTATCTTTTGCCATCTATTTAATTTGTTGGCACTTAATGCCTGATCTATGCTTTGATTTTTCTCTAATTAAAACATAAGTTCCAAAAACATATTGATACTGTTTTATAATTTGCTTTATCCACAACATCCAGGACAAATCCTGACTTATAGTAGGTATTAAACAAATAATTACTGAATAAGTGAATAACCCAATGATCCAGGGCATGTTGTAGGAACTATCAGTTATCTCATTTGTGTTCCATGAAGTTTGTGGTAGGGCACCCAGAGTGTGTTGAAAAGAAGAAATGTTTGCCCGTAGGAATGTCTGTGTATGAGACATGAGATAATGACAGTTCAGAAAGATACTCAGGTTGGGAAGCTGCAGCAATCAGGTCTTGGGAAGGAAAAGGAGTTAGAGATGTGGGGTGGGAGGTGCATGTAGGGGCAACATTAGAAATACTGGGAAAGTGAATTCCTCAAGTTTTTCCTCATTTATTTGAAGTAAATTACTTTCCTTGAAAGATATGTGAATGTTTATGTCAAAATGCCATTGTGTATATCTAATCTAATCTATTCTTTTCATGACAGGAGGCTGAACAGTACACAAGGGGAGATTCGTGTTGGACCCAGCCATCAGGTAAAATACATTTTAGTAGCCTCTTTTAGAGGGTTTTTAGTCCTTACATTTTTGCTAGAACTTTATTTTTTGAGCAGTGGTCAAACTGCTATGTGGGATTTTATTTAAATACAGAAGTTTTCTTTTCAGATCCTCACCTACTTTTTAAAAAAAATTGTGATAAAATGTACATAATAGGAGATTTACCATCTTAACCATTTTTGTTAAAATTTTATTTTTTAGTTGTAAATGGACACAATATCTTTATTTTTATGTGGTGCTGAGGATCAAACCTAGTGCCTCCCATGTGTGAGACAAGTGCTCTACCACTGAGCTATAGACTCAGCCCTCTTAACTATTTTTTAAGTGTGCAGTTTAGCAACATTAAGTACATTATTGTTGGCAGCCACACCACTATCCATCTCCAGAACTCTTCACCTTGCAAAACTGAAACTCTAGGCCCATTTTACAGTAAATCCCTGTTCCTCTCTCACCCATGCCCCTGGCAGCTGCTCCTCGACTTCCTGTCTCTGCGTGTTTGACCACTCTGCCTGGTAGAAGCAGAGTCGTACAATGCTTGTCTTTTTTTGACTGACTTATTTCACTTAGCACAATGTTCTGGAGGCTCATCCATGTTGTAACATGTAACCGAATTTCTTTCCTTTTAAGGCTGAATAATACATTGTATGTGCATATCACAATTTGTTTATACATTCTTCCATTGATGAACATTTGATTACCACATACATTTACATAAAAAGATTTTGTGTGTAGGAGGCCCTGGGTTTGATTTCCCTGGGGATTGACCATGAGCCTTGGGCATGCTAGGCCAACACCCTATTACTGAGCCACATTCCTCCCCATCCCCCTGAAAAGAGTTTTTTCAACACCTTTTTCTGCAGATAAGTCAGGATGGGTAATTCTTTTCAGTTGGCAGCTTGTTGTGTTGTGAACTCTGCCACTCGAGTCTTATATAGTTCACTGAGACTCCTCCGCTTTCAACCCTAATATCAAGTAGGGTGCTCTGACAGGCAGGATTCTGGCTCATGGATCAGCATGTCCTGGGCAATGCAGATGTGGGCTCTGTTGGGCTTCTCTGCAGTTCTCATGGTGTTTGTTGGGTCCTCAGGCTGGTAACTGTGTGTACTGATTCTGAGATGCACTCTTTTCCTTCACATTTTAGCTCTGCTTTTGGACTTCATTGTACACTGGATTGTGTGATTGTAGTTTCATGGCTGCATTTGTCCTTTCTCTAGCACGTAAAATAATAGTCATTCTTAGCATAAATGAAACACAGCAAATGTTAAGAGGAAGAAAGGGTCTTTCTTCTTTTCCCTTAGGAGCAAGGACAGTTTCCTCAGAATGGCCTGCCTCTCACTGCTGTGGATTTGGTCATGTGCCTCTTTCTAAAGCAGGAGGAAATGGGAATGCCATGGTTATGGCTTAATTGAAGTAATGTTGAGGAGCCAGCCCATCATATTTAGGGAAGGGAGATACAGGCAGAGGGTATAGAGGTTTCAATTCAAGTGTCTCCTGCTTTATTTTTTGATTTTGAGCTTTTTTTTTTTTTGGTATGCCATTCACATTTTTTCAAAGAATCCAGTTCAAGGGTATAATGAGAAATTTTAAAACCCAGACACAGAAACTATTGGGGCATATAAGTTTTAGAAGACATTTCTCATCCTTGAACTGGGGTAATAACTGAGAGGGCAAAAAAGAAGCTGCAGGAGGACACTTTGGCAATGACTGCCTGTTCAGGTGACTGGGGACCCAGTACTTAACTGGCTGTACTCAGTGACCTCCCTGTCTTTGCTTTCTTGTGCATTCTCTCCCACTATGTATTGTCAGCACTGAGACATCTCTGTAGTAGAATTATTTTATAGACTTCTTGCTATAACAGAAAAAGTGATTTCTAAGTAAAAGATGGTGAGTTCTTAAAAAAGAAGCAAATTTACTATAATGGAGTTTATTTTTTATACTTCATTTAAAATCAGATGTTTATTTTATATCAGATCTTTTTGTAAACATTTATTTATTTTAGTTGTAGATGGATACAATACTTTTATTTTATTTGTTTATTTTTATGTGGTGCAGAGGATTGAAACCTGGACCTAGGTGAGCACTCTACTGCTGAGCCACAACCCCAGCCTTTATATCAGATCTTAAATACATTATATATGATTTTAAAAAATATCTTTATTTTATTTATTGTTATGTGGTGCCGAGGATCGAACCCAGTGCCTCACATTGCTAGGTGAGTGCTCTACCGCTGAGCCACAACCCTAGCCCCCATTCTATATGCTTTATTTTCAGGAAGCACCAATATAACAGGACACTTAGGAATTGGTGACCTTTACCTTCTTAAAATTTTTTACCTTTTAAAATATATTAACAGATATAAAAGCAGAGGAAAAATAGTACAATGAAGCCCTCCTGTCATTACTTCGGACTCGGACTACGTCCTAGTCAGACTTGTTTTGTTTATTCTCACACGTTTTTCCTACCAGTATTTTGAAATGAATCACAAATATAATACCTTAATTATTGATGTTTCAAAGAGAAGGGCTCTTTTAAAAGACAAATCAGAATATATTACACAAATAAAAATGATCAGTTTCTTAAAATGCAGGTGTCTACTGGATCCAGGTGTCCCTGTTTGTCTCTCTCTTTCTCTTTCTTTCTTTCTTTCTTTTTTTTTTTTTTTTGTAGTTCAAATTAGAATCTAAGTAAGAGCCATTTGCTTTAATTGCAATTGATTGATATGTCTCTTGAATCTCTTTTTAATCCACAGGGTTCTCCCTCCCATCCCCTTTCTCAAGGTGTATGTTGGAAAAACTGTAGGTTTTCTGTATGATGTCTGACAGTCTAGATTTGACTCATTGTTTTTCTACCATTTAACTTTTTCCTTTGTCTTTTGCAATTCTTGATAATTAGCAGTTGAATCTAGAGATTTAATCACATTCTAGTTTAGTAGCTGCCTTCTGCACGAATACATCATGAATAATGAAAAGTATTTCTACCAGGAGGCTGTTGATTATTTCTTAGATCCATTATTTTATTAGGGGCTTTCAAAATGGTGATCATCTAATTCTGTCTATTCATTTATTTGCTAACTAAACAAAACTTCCTCCTTATCAACTGCTTGATTCCTTCCCTCGTCCCAGTTTTCAAAATACAGAGTTGACTTCATATCATCTTCAGAGGTCACCAGTGGATTTAAAATTAGTTATCATTTTTTAAAATATTTTCCCTTAGTTGTTGATAGGTCTTTATTGTATTTATTTATACGTTGTGCTGAGAATCGAACCCAGTTCCTCACACATGCAAGGCAAGTGCGCTATCGCTGAGCCACAGTCCCAGCCCAAAAATTAGTTATCTTTAATCAATTTTTGATGATTAAATGATCCATTTTGAGCCTACTGGAGCTTCTTCCTGCCACTGGTGTTCTTTGTACTTGATCCTGGTGGTTTGGGGGTGGGTCCTTTTTATTTGGTTGTGAAATAATTTTAATGCCTCATCCGAACATTTCCTTTTCTGGTTTTGGAGTTATACTTTTCTGAATGGAGCCCTTGTTTGTTATAATGGAAAATGGTATTTTTAGGCTGGTTCATTTTTAGGCTGGTTACTATTTCTAGGCCTGATTTCAATAGACAGAGCTAGAAAATATGCTTTTTTTATTTGTTTGTTTTCCCTTTCTTTTTAGAAATAAAATGTTGTGTATTCATATTGATGTTTCTAATTCAAATCCAGAATTTTATATATACATTCATTCAATTCAGAATTTATATTATAAAGTATTGTATATGTTGCGTGTGTGTGTATTTCTGGATTTGAATTAGAAACATCAATATGAATACACAACATATTTTATATATATATGTGTGTGTGTGTGTGTGTGTGTGTGTGTATAAATTCTGTTGTTCTTTGATCTATATCTGTATCTTTCTCCTGTGTCTTAAATCCCATTTTTAATGCCAAAGACATAATTATTTGCTATTTTCCCAGCATGTATAATATATATATAGTATGAATAGCTCAGAATAGCAATGTTCCCACTGCTACAACAATATTGAACAGTTTTGTTTGATTTTTGTACTGGCAAGAGAACTGGAAAGAGGTTTGTTTGTTATTTGTTTGGTACTGGTGATTAAACCAAGGGCCTTTCATATGCAAAGCGCATGACTTTTCACCAAGCTGAGCTGTACCATTATTAGCCCCTTACAATCAGTGTACTGTTAAATTTTGTTTTGCCCTTATAGAATATATCCCACTAGTGCTGTATAGGCAAATTAACTTGAAGTAGATTTTAGAGTGGAAATAATTCAATACATAGTTATTGTTACTCCTTTCTTCTTCTTCTTCTTCTTCTTTTTTTTTTTTTTTTTGCAGTCCCGTGGTTTGAACCCACATCCTTGTACGTGCTAGGCAAGTGCTATATACCACTGAGTTACAATCCAGTCCTTTTTAAATTTTATTTTGAGACAGGGTCTTGCTATGTTGCCTAGGCTGTTTTTGAACTT
The DNA here is from genome assembly GCF_001458135.2 of Marmota marmota marmota. NCBI lineage: Eukaryota > Metazoa > Chordata > Mammalia > Rodentia > Sciuridae > Marmota > Marmota marmota. Next base: position 3,268,506 of record NW_026000102.1, read on the forward strand.
GCCTTCTCCTGCCACAGCCTCTTGGATTACAGGCATGACCACCACGCTGGGCTGAGATTGTTATTCTGGAAACTTCTTATTTTTATGTATTTATTTAGGTAAATGATAGCATGATATGCACACGTTTTTTTCCCCTTCTTTTTTTCTTTCAGCAGTACATCCTGTTGTTTCCTCCATAGCAACATCTGGAGCTCCTTTTCTTTCCCTCTGCCATTTTGTAGAACTCTGAGTGGATAGAAGAGTTCATTCTTCCAGTCCCTGTTGATGGTTATTTGTGCTACTTAAGTCATTTGTTGTTGTAACTGGTGCTGTAGTGAATAGCCTCTGCATATTGAGTTTTGTATATTTGCCATTGTGTCTTTGCATCTATTATCAAAAGTTGGGTAGCTGGCCTGGAGGGCAAGCAAATGGGTAATATTGATTCTCCTCTGTCATTACTGAGATAGATGAGCAACGGGGTATCCTTGTTACTAATTTGCATTTCTCTTCTCAGCAAGGCTGACCATTTCCTGTGATTTAAACCATTGCTAGGGCTAGGGTTGTGGCTCAGTGGTAGAACACTTGCCTCATGTGTGAGGCACTGGGTTCCACCCTCAGCACCACATAAAAATAAGTAAATAAATAAAAGTATTGTCCATCTACAACTAAAAATATTTAATTTTCTTTTCTATTTTTTTCCTGCGTACTGTCTAATTATATTTCTAATCCATTTCTCTTGGGGGAATTGGTCCTGCTCCCCAACAATAAGACTTTTAACTTAACAAATAGCCATTGGGGAGCTACATGCCAAGTTCTGTACTTCGTGCTGGGGAAGCAGAGCTCAGTAGTCATGTTGAAGACCTTTTGATACCAGTATTTATTGTGTTTTAGTATTATTTTAATATTTTCGCTAAGTGTTAAACAGAAATAGTGTGGCACACAGTGGAATATTATAAATGTCAATACTATGTCAAACAAGAGTATCCTTATTTAGAGAGAGTCAGTGCTTCACCCACATTTGTGGACATTAAAGAGTGCGTATAAAGCAGAGGTCACAGCCTGACCCGAGAGCCATGTGGCCTACTGGTGTTGTTTTTTGTCACACAGTTGTTTTAAAAACATTTGAAACCCTGAGTTTCCACATACAAGTGAAGATTCTGGAGTTTGGAAGAAAGTGGAGGGTGTTCAAATATTGCTTCCTGTCCCTGCATGGAGCAGTTTCTGGATAGGACAGCTCTGTTTCCTGCATTCATCTCACCATGGCACACTTTACTTCTCAGTGCAGAACACCTATGAGACACTGTCCTACTTCACTGTGAAGCACTTGCAACATGGCTAGTGCAAACAGGGGTGTGTGTTGTTTTGTTTAATGTGGCTAGTAGACTATTTAAAATTAAATATATTGTTCTCATTGCTGTTGGACAGTACTGTTGCCTCCTTCATTTGTTTAGATTTTGTTTGCATGCAGTCTGTGTACACCAGAGCTTCTTAACATTAACTCTTAATTTAAAATATCAGACTCACATGCCCAGGTTCACCATTTGCTGAGTTAAGAACGTGTATGTCTTACAAACATTTAACTTCTCGCAGGTCTCTGATGGTCATGTACAGTCACAAAAGCCTGCTTACTTTTGTTCTGCCCCAACAGGGAGAGGATGAGAAAGTGGCTGAGGTATTTTAATTTGACAACTTAGAATTTTGGATGTTGAACACTGTTGTTAAATATTTCATATGTTTTTGAGGTTTACCTTCAGTACAGTGAAGTGTTCTTAAGTATACTGTTCCATTAATGCTAATGATTCGTATCAAGTACAGGACATTTCTGTTATGCCAGAAAGTTCTTTTTTTTCTTTTTCACAAGCACCCTACCCCCTCCCCACCCCCCCACTCTGTTTCTGTCATCATAGGTCCATTTTACAATGCTAATTAATTAATTAATGAATTTTGGTGCCAGGGATTGAACTCGGGGGCACTTGACCACTGAGCCACATCCCCAGCTCTGTTTTGTATTTTATTTAGAGACAGGGTCTCACTCAGTTGCTTAGCACCTCGTTAAATTGCTGAGGCTGGCTTTGAACTCGCAGTCTGCCTCCTGAGTTGCAGGGATTATAGGCATGTATCACCTTTCCTGGCCTATCTATGTTGATTTTTAATGTTAGCCTTAATACTTCATAGTTTTCTCATGTTAACCATATATTGTTGACCAGTATTGCTACTAACTCTCTCATGAGTCGCATTAATCTAATAGGATGGCTCACCTAATTTAATTTTTCAGCAAATATCCTCAAATGAGTTTTCGCTATTTGCATATATCTTTGAAGACTTATTATGTTGGAAATGAATGTGTGTTTCACTTCTTTATCACATAGCTGTTATCTCCTACAACATTTTATGTTTTGTTTTTTACTTATCTACACATGTCCAGTTCTGTTTCTCTTTGGATTGTGTTGGTACAGGTTTACTTTGACAGTGTTTGCTGCTTCCTAAACAGAGATTAAGCAGTTTTTCATAATATGTTCTGTGGTGAAATGGTCCTGACGTGGTGTAGGCCACTTTAAATGAGTCGTGGTTTTGCTGTTACTTTTCTGTTGCCTGAAGAAAGAGTCTCAGTAAACCACTGCATCCGTCCCAGGGACTGCCTACTGAAACAGCTCTTTCTAGTACATGCTCAGTTGTGACCTCTTCATCCCTGTCTTGCAGGCCAAACTTCCAGAGTTGCAGCCATTTCCTTCACCAGATGGTGATACTGTGACCCAACATGAGGAACTGGTCTGGATGCCTGGTGTTAATGACTGTGACCTCCTTATGTACTTGAGGGCAGCAAGGTAATAGGAATCTGCCCCCTCCTGCTTTCTGAATTAGGACATATAAATTGATTAGAAGGGAACAAACTCTCCTTTCCCTGAAATTTTATTTATATATTGGGCATTCTCTAAGTTTTAAGCCCTCTATAATCAGGGCCCTGATCTTACCAGAGAAAAATAGTTTACCCTATTACTATTCTTCTTACTTTGGTTTTGAGCTCTTCAGAAGGAAAACATTTTTAAGCCCTACATGTAATCATCACCCACCACCCCTGGTTCCAGTTGAGTAATTTGACAATTCCATTTCAGATTTCATGTTCTCTCTACTTTGTAGTTGTTCATTAATGCCAGACCTGAACCTGAGATTTTTGTGGCTTAACTACATGAAACATTTACCTGTGGTTCTGTAGAACTTGATAACATAAAAATTGCAGAAGGGCAGTTTAAATCCATTCTTAGTACATAACAGGCAGAGAGCCTTCCATTGTCTGCACTAAGTTCTGAGACACTGCAGTATTGCCAGTGAGTAGTACTGGAAAGCACAGCTCCAGGTTCCTGAATTCTGCTTCAAATACTTCTAGATACTTCAGATACTTCAGCAGTGCTAGGCATGGTGTTCCAAGGTAGAGATAAAAATGTGTAAATGGAGTAAATGACTACTAAGGGTTTTTTAATCTCTCAACTTCTCACTTTTAATAGGAATTAATTTTGCATGCCTTCTCAAGTCTTTTTTTTTTAATTGTACATATGGAGACTTTGCTTTCAAAAGATTTTAATCAAATCATGTTATATGCATATATAATTATACCAAAGGAAGTCTCACCTTTATGTATATATAGCAAATACCAATTAAAAATAAATAAAGTAGGGCATGGTGGAGCATGCCTGTAATCCCAGACTTGGGAGGCAGAGGCAGGAGGATCACAAGTTCGAGACCAGCCTCAGCAACTTAGTAAGACTGTATCTCAAAATGAAATAAAAAGGACTAAGGATGTGGCTCAGTGGTTAAGTACCCCTGGGTTCAACTCCGGGTACCAGAACAAACAAACAAGCAAGCAAGCAAATCAAGGAGTGAAAGGAAGATCCCTAGAGGAGGGGAGAGAAAGTGGCAGGGGGGAATGGTAATTGTAATCAAATTCCTTGCATGTATGATTTTGTCAAAATGATTCCAACTCCTGTGTTTAATGGTCTAGTAAAAAAAAAAGATTGTAATGTTGTGGGGTATTGTGACAAATAGATTATTCATGTGTTCAGATCTGAAATCTTAGTACTATTAAAGCTGGGGAAGAAACAACAAATGAATCCAACTCAAAGTAACATTTCTGTTGCTGGGGGAGTGAAGGGCTATAACAGGCATGTTAGGTAGGTTATCATGCATGTGATAGTGGAATTTGGAGGGGCTGAACATGAGCTCTGAAGATCTCTGTGGTGTTGCTATGTGCTGATGAAGCAAAGAATTTCCTTTCTTCCCAAGGAGCATGGCTGCATTTGCAGGGATGTGTGATGGAGGTTCCACCGAGGATGGCTGTGTTGCAGCATCTCGCGATGATACCACCCTGAATGCCCTGAACACTGTAAGTCTTTGAAGTCATCCTGGGCAGAAAGTTCTTTCCCCCTGTGCTAGCTGTAGGGAGGATGTGATGACAATGGAGTGTGAAGAAGCTAGTCATCCCAGAAGTAAGTGCAGTGTTGTGCTGTTGGGAAAGGGAGGTGAGATGTTGTCTTGGCCCTTGGGCTCAAGTTGTTCCAGTTGCCAGACTTTGTACTTCAGTGTATCCTCAGGCAGTGACCTGGCTTCTCCAGGATTGTGATGAGCCTCAAATGAGGCCTGGTAATAGTGGTTGATACTTACGGAAATCTCATGAACCTGATCCCTGTGTGTAGATAATCTTATTTAATCCTCACGCACCCACTTGTGGTAGGTTCTACTATTAGCACCTTTTTATACACAAGAAAACAATTAAATCACAATCCAAGGTCATATATTCATGTGTTTAACCTCCTCCACTGTGTCTGAAACCGTGTTTGAAAGTACAGGGAGGAGCAGAAGAAGCTGTGCTTCTTGGATAACAACTTTTTTTTTTTTTAATTTTTTGGGACCATTTAAAAATTTCACATGATAATAAAACAAGTTAAGTTTTAAAAATAACAACCCTTCTGGGAATAGTGGCTCAAGCCTATAGTCCCAGATATTTGGGAAGCTGAGGTAGGAGGATAGCAAGTTCAAGGCCAGCTTGGGCAATTTAGGAAGACCCTTTTCCAAAATAAAGAATAAAAAGTGCTGGGGATTTAGCTCAGGGTTAAAACAACCCTGGGTTCAATCCCCAGTATACACTCCACCCCCCACCCCCCCAAAAAAACTTTAAAAAAACTGAAAAATGGAAAGTAAAATGAAATCAGTGAGCCTAACCTTTCTGAGCTTATTGAGTTTGTTGCATGATATGCCACCATAATTACTCATTTGCTTTAATGCCATAATATCTACACAGCAGCTCAGAATAGCAGTTTATACTGCTATAAACAATATGGTTACTGAAAGCAATTTATTATTATTTTTGGACACTTCATTTTAATCTTAGAATATATTCTAAGGACTATTCTGCAAGCTATATAGGTAGATTAATACATCTTGAAGTTACCTGAAAATAATCCCTGTCTGTATGGTTGCAAATATGAAATCATCAAATCCAAATAAGTAATAATGAATATTTATGGAATCAAATTTGATACGATAATCTGCCTGGTTATGTATGTTTACATAAGACATTAAACATGAGGCTTAGCAGTTCTTCCACCCCCTTTTCCTTGAGCAGTCACTATAATTGGAAGGGACTTTAGAGCTCATATGTCCTGTGTCTAATTAAATATGAATCCAAGTCTTAGAAGGGTCAGATGACTTTTTAAATGTCCGAAGTCCAAAAAGATCATAGTATAGGAAAGAAAATATCCTCCTTCCCAATTCAGTTTATATGTTTGCTTGCTTTTTTTTTTTTGTTTGTTTCTTGGTATCAGGGATTGAACCCAGGGGGCATTTAAGCACTGCGTCACATCCCTAGTCCTTTTTATATATTTAATTTTATTTTGAGACAGGGTCTCACCAAGTTGCTCAGGCTGGCTTTGAACTTGCAATCCTCCTTCCTCAGCCTCCTGAGCCCGTGTCATTCCAGGCATGTGCCAACAAGCCTGGCTGGGAATCTTTTTACTGCACAGTTATACCACACAGCTTGCTGTTGAGGAAATGTACAGAAATTTGATTGATTTTGATTTTTATTCCTGGTTTAATTAGGTGGTTATTACATAAAGCTATAATAGCCTCTTGTATTTTGGAACTTTCTGAGAATGTGCTGTGTTCTAAATAACTGCATTTTTTTTCACATTCCATAAAATACAGTTGTGTACTTTAAAGTAGACTTTTGTATACTTTCTCACTGATTTTGTCTTTTTTTTTTTTTTTGGTGCCAGGGATTGAATTTAGGGGCACTCCACCACTGGACCCACACCCCCAGCCCTATTTTGTATTTTATCCAGAGACAGGGTCTCACTGAATTCCTTAGCACCTCATTTTTTGCCAAGGCTGGCTTCGAAATCGTGATCCTCCTGCCTCAGCCTCCCGAGCCACTGGGATTACAGGCATATCCCATTGCACCCAGCTTTTAAAGAATTTTTTTCCCTGAACATATATAGTAACAGAGCCAGAAGAGACCTTTGCAGTTATCTTACAGATGAGGTAATTGAAACTCAAAGATTGGTGATACTTCAGACAGTTCTTGTGGGTTAGGTACAAGTGTTTATGAATTCACAAGGGCCATAAACTCTTAAAAGAAAGTCTTTGATATGAACTTCTTTCTGTTTAGAATTTTGTATAAAAGCTTTATGAGTTGGGTGTCATGGCACCTCCCAGGTGCTCAGGAGGCTGAGGCCAGAGGTTTACAAGTTTAAGACCAGCCTCAGCACCTTAGAGAGAAGAGCGGGTGGGTGCCAGAGGTGCAACTCAGTAGTAGAGCATTTTCCTAGCTTGTGCAGGACCTGGGTTCCAACCCCAGTCCTACCAGGGGAAAAAAATAAAAAGGGTATGAAAAATTCTGCTTTCATAATTGCTGATCAGTTAAGAGTTTTGAGTGATGGAGATTTTTCTGTATTTAATTAAGTGTCTATTTTGGGCATTTTATTCCTATTCTTATCCAAACCCTCTAAGGATTCTGTAGAGTATAATTTTATTCAGAAAGAATTCTAGCTATTTTTGTCCATGATCCTTTGTGACATGTTCTTTTTGAAGATTTCATTAGCATTGCTAGAGAGTTTTTGATTTTGTGAGTTTTTATTTCCTTGAAGCTGCCTTGCCATCACTTGACGTTTTTCCTGTCTTGACTGGCCCATGATGTCTCCCGTGTCTTGTGTTGTGCAGAACTGATGCATTTAGCCACTGAAAGGCTGTGCACTGTGTGCTTATTTTGTTATTAGTTGAAAAGGTTAGTGTTACAGTTTTTGTGCTTCCTTATTGTACTGGCTGATGGTTTGGTTATAGATACTTCCTTAATGAAAAGTGAAGTTTAAAAAATTTAATGTTAATTGAAAAGAACTAATATGTACGTCTTGCAACTAGTATCTGAAATGGGGACAGTCATGTAGACCTGACACTGACTCCAGGTAGATACCTTCAGAATTCAGTTGGATTGTCGGATCCCCAGCTGGTGTAGGAAAAGTAGGTTAAGTGGTATCAGAGATTCACAGAACTGGCCAGAGCAATGATTGGCAACTTAGGAAATGAAGGATCTACCAATTTTTTTGTGATAATTGCAAAAAAAGTTCAATATTTTTCTATCTTAATTAAATCTATTAATGGAAATAAAGTAAAGTGAATGAAAAAATATTGTGAGACGTTGATGTTTATTTGCTTGTTTTGGTTCTGGGGATTGAACTTGGGGGTACTTTACCACTAAGCCATATTTCCCAGCCTTTTTCTTTTTTGAGAGAGCATCTTGCTAAGTTGATGAGTTGTCCTCAATCTTGTGATCCTCCTGAGTTGCTGGAATTATAGGCATGCACCACTGTGCCAGGCAACACGTTTTTATTTATTTATTTATTTTAGCAAAATTGGGGATTGAATGAGGGCTTCATGCATGCTTGGCAAGCGCTTTACCACTGAGCCACATCACCAGCCTTAGTGTTTGTTTTGGTTACCTTAGAATAGTAGAAGGTTTGAGCTGTATTAATTTAAATTTGAAAGATATTTACATTGTATGAGATTTATGTTTTCTTCAGTAGACCATAGATTTAAAACAAGGTAGCTGGTTATGGTGGTGCATGGCTAAAATCCCAGTGGCTAGAAAGGCTAAAGCAGAAGGATTGCAAGTTCAAAGCCAGCCTCAGCAACTTAGCGAGACTCCATCTCAAAAAGAAAGAAAGAAAAGGGTTAGGGACAGGCTCGGTGGTTCAGTGCCTCTGGGTTTAAATCTCTGGCACACGTATACATACCACGGAATAAACCTATGAGTGGTTAGGCAACGTATATGAAGTCTGTGTGGCCACATTAGAGTTTGTTAAACATCTCAGTCAGACTATTTAAATATATATTTTAAAATAGTTAATATGTGTGTTTATTTTATTTGGCACTGGGGATTGAACACAGATGTGCTCTACTACTGAGCCACATTCCTAGCCCCCTGCCTTTTTTTTCTAATGTTTATTTCTTAGTTTTAGGTGGATACAATATCTTCATTTTACATTTATGGTGCTGAGGATTGGACCCAGTGCCTTGTGCATGCTAGGTGAGCGCTCTACCACTGAGCCACAACCCCAGCCCATCCCTAGTCCTTTTTATTTTTTATTTTTATTGCCAAGTTGCTGAAGCTGGCCCCAAACTTGTAGTCCTCCTGCCTTAATCTCCTGAATCATTGAGATTACAGCCACTGCCTGGTTGAACTGTCAGTTTTTTATGACATTTATATGGACCTATTTTTAAGTGTAAAATCTTGGATTACTTATTTTGATTCCTTTTTTTCCATCCCTCACAAATGAGATTTTTAATATGTAATTTTTAAAACAACTTAATGGGTTGTAATTTATGTATAGTTACCTGTTCTGGCTTAGTCTTTAATCTAGGTGAGCTTTTTTTTTTCCCCCCTTTCTTCTGTTGTATGTATCTTGAAAGTAATGTGATAATCAAGAGACGAAAGCATTTCTAGCAGCCATCAGGGCTGCCTCTTGCCCTTTATAACCTACTTCTGCTTCTTGCCCCAGGTTACCACTAGTGTTGTCTGTCACTGTGGAGCAGTTGGCAGTTCCTAGAATTGTGTGTCATGGAATCATACTGTGTGTCATATTTTGGGTATGATTTTGGGGGCAGGGGGTTGAGTGGGGTACCGTGATTGAACTCAGGGGCACATCCTCCTGCCTCAGCCTCCTGAGCTGCTGGAATTACAGACATGCACCACCACGCCTGACTGGGTGTGACTTCTTTAAGCAAAATAATTTTAGTATCCATTTATGTTGTTTCATTTGTGAATTTGGATATGTGTTTAACCCAATTTTTTTTTCTTTTTTTGGCCATTCACCTGCTGATGAACATATGAACATTTCAGTTGTTTCCAAGCTTTTGGCAATTAGGGAAAAAGTTTTGATGAACATTGCTGTACAAGTCTTTGTATGGATTTGTATTTCATTTCTCTCAGATTGAGTGGGGCAGTGGCTTCCTGTGAGTAGACAGCTTTTCAAGAAACCATCCCACAGGTTTCCACAGTGATTGCAAGTTTCTACTTCCATACGCAGTGTGCTAGAAGTTCAGTTCTTTATAATCTTAACCAAGACTCAGTCATGTCTGTTTCTTTAATTTTAACCACTTTAGGGGGTGTATAGTGACAGATCATAGAAGGTTTAATTTTAATTTCCTGATCACTAGATATGTTGAACATATTTTCAAGTCTTATCACCCACTTGTATATACTATTTTATAATGTATCTGTTTAAATTTTTTTGTCCAATTTTTAAAAAATTAGACTATTTGTCCTTTATAATTTGGTTGTAAGAGTTCTTTTTGTCTTTAAGATAGAAGTTCTGCTGGGTGCAGTGGCACACACATGTACTCCCAGCGGCTCGGGAGGCTGAGGCAGAAGGATCCCAAGTTTGAAGCCAACCTCAGCACAAGTGAGGCACTAAGCAACTCAGTGAGACCCTGTCTCTAAATTAAATAGAAAATAGGGCTGGGGATGTGGCTCAGTGTTCAAGTGCCCCTGAGTTCAATCCCCCAGTACCAAAAAAATAAAAGAAAAAAGATAGAATTTCTTTGTGACCCTCTTTGCTATATTGTGAATATTTTTCCATACAGTGATCTTTTTTCTTTTAATGCCATCCTTTATATTTAATTTTGCTCAAGTCCAATAAATCATTGTTTTCTTTTTGTACAAGTATCTCTGATTCAAAGACTGCAAAGATTGTTTCTGTACTTCCTTCTAAAAATCTTGTTTTTTATATTTTAAATTAATTTTGTATATGATGCTTGTTGGGGCTGAGAGTTTTTCTTTTTTTATTCAATTATTTATTTATTATTGATTTATTTGTTATACACAATGGCAGAATGCAATCATTTCATATTATACATGTAGAGCATAATTTTTCAAGTTACTGATTGTACACAAAGTACTTTCATATCATTCATGTCTTCATATATGTATTTAGGGTAATGATGTCTAAGTCATTCCACCATCATTCCTACCCCTTTGCCCCCTCCCTCCCCCTCCCTCCAAGAGTTTTTTTCTTTTCTATCCAGATGCCAGTTATTGGACTAACCTTTCTTAAAAGATGTCTTTTCTCATTTAATTGCCTTGACAACCTTATTTTGAAAATCAATTATTTGTAACTGGGTGCAGTGGTGCACACCTATAATCCCAGCTACTTGGGAGGCTGAGGCAGGAGGATCACAAGTTCGAGGCCCTCCTCAGCAATTTAGCAAGGCCCTAAGGAACTTAGTGAGACCCTGTCTGAAAAAAATAAAAGGGATGGGGATGTGGCTCAGTGGTAAAATACCCCTGGGTTCAATCTACAGTACCCCACCCAAATACACGCACACACACATATTCCCTCCCTCTCTCTCTCTCTCTCTCTCTCTCTCTCTCTCTCTCTCTCTCACACACACACACACACACACACACACACGTATGTATATGTATTTGCCTTGTTTTGATACCAAAGTAATAGTATCCTCAATCATTCATTGGCTAGTATTTCGTTCTCTGTTTTCTTAAAGAGTTTCTAAAGTTTTAATGATTTTGTTTTGGTGCCGTATGTTTGCTAGAATTCACAGTACATCCATGTCTAAGTACTTATTTATGAATAGTTACTTAAGGTTACAAATAGATATAGGCCTGTGTTTATAGTTGCTAATGTTGACCCTTCTCATTTCTAAAATTGCTAATTTATTTCTTCTTGACCAATTTTAATAGAAATTTATCAATATTATTGATCTGTTGAGGCAGCCAGAGTTAGGTTTCATTGGTTTTCTCTTTTATTAATGTTGTTTGTAGCCAGGCTCGTTGGCACAAACCTGTAATCCCTGTGGCTTGGGAGGCTGAAGAAGGAGGATCACAAGTTCAAACCCAGCCTCAGCAACTTAGGAACACCCTGTCTCAAAAGATAAAACGAACAGGACTGGGGATGTGGCTCAGTGGTTAAAGTGCCTCTGGGTTCAATCCCTGGTACCCCCTCCCCCGCCCCTCAAAAAAAAAAAAAGTGTTTCTACCTGTTTGAGGGTTTAATTTGATGTCCCCCCCTCCCCCAGCTTCCTAAAGTGGGATCTTAGTAATTCATTTTATGTCAAATTTTGAGTTGTTTTATCTTTCTGTTTAAAATGTTTTTTCAGATTTTTTGAAATATTTTTCTTTGACCCATGAATTATTTAGAATTAAATTGTTTAATTTTCTGATACTTGTAGCATTTCTAAATTTTAATTTTTGATATATTGCCAATTTATTTTTTACCCTTTTTTTTTTTTTTTTGGTACTCAAAATTGAACCCAGGGTTACTTAACTGCTAAACCACATCCCCAGCTCTTTTTTTCTGAGATAAGGCCTCGATAAGTTGCTGAGGCTTGCCTTTAACTTGGGATCCTCCTGCCTCAGCATCTGGGCTTGTGCCACCACACTGGGCTCCACTTTATCCTTGTAGTAGTCAGAGTGTACTCCGTATGATTTCAGTCTTTTCAAATATACTGAGAATTTTTTCTTGGTTGGCATGTGATTTATCTAGGTTTATGTTTCATGTGACTTGTAATGATTTTTACTCTGCACTTTTTGGGTGTGTGGCTATATTGTTAGTTTTTAAAAAGTGATTGATATTATTCAGCTCTTCTATATTGTATTAAAGTTGTTGTTATCTAGTTGTATTCTTAGTTATTGAAAGAGGTGTATTAAAGCCCTCATCAAAGAGTATGGATATGGTTATTTCTCCTTTTGGTTCTGTTCATTTTTGCTGCATACTGCACCGTCGTCCCCCCCACCAGGGGCGAGGATTGAATCCAGGGGTGCTTAACTACTGGACCACATCTCCAGCCCTTTATATTTTTAATTTTTTTTTTTTTTATAAAGTTGTTTTTTTTTTTTAATAATTGTAATATTTATTTTTTAGTTTTCGGTGGACACAACATTTTTATTTGTATGTGGTGCTGAGGATCGAACCCGGGCCGCACGCATGCCATGCGAGCGCGCTACCGCTTGAGCCACATCCCCAGCCCTATATTTTTAATTTTGAGACAGAGTCTTGCTAAGTTTTTCAGGCTGGCCTCTAACTTGCAATCCTCCTGCCTCAGCCACCTGAGTTGCTGGGATTACAGGTGTGTGTCACCATGCCCAGCTTGCTGCATGAATTTTTGAAGTTGTATCATTAGACACATGACACATGTACATTTATGTCTTTCTTCACATCTGGTGATAACATAGCCACTCTAGCTTGTTTTTGTGGTATATCTTTTCTCCAGCTTCTTATTTTAAATCTTATTTTTTTCTTTGTATTTAAAATGCATCTATTGTGTACTGCATTTGTTCCCTACTTTTTAATCCAGTCTGAGATGTTTTTATTGGGAGTTGTTTATTTTAATTTAATGCTTGTGGTCTGTAGGTTATATAAAACTTGAGCCACATGTATACTTTTTAAAAAAATGTTCTTAAGTTTTAGGTGGCCACAGTCTCTTTATTTTACATTTATGTGGTGCTGAGGACCGAACCCAGTGCCTCTGTATGCTAGGTGAGCACTCTGCCACTGAGCCACAACCCCAGCCCCACATGTACACATTTTTAATATAAGTGCCTTCATTGGAAAAGGAGGAGACACTAATTTATACAGTAGTTTTTCCGTTATCAGTGGTTTGTATCTTTATGGTTTCCATATCCTATGTACTGTAGTCTGAGAATATTAAATGGACTATTCCAGAAGTAAACAGTTCATAAGTCTTAAATTGTGTGCCATTCTGAGTAATGTTCTTTTGTTGTCCCACTCCACCCACCTGGATGGAGTGAATTTTAGGAATTTTCTCCTTGTCCAGTATATCCACACTGTATATGCTACCTGCCAATTAGTCACTTTGTAGCCTTTCAGTTATTGGATCCACTGAAGCAGTCTCCCAGTGCTTGTATTCAAGTGACCATTGAAATACTCAGCTAATGCTGAATCACAGTGTCTGTCATTCACCTTGCTTCATCTCATCTGAAGGCAGTTTATCTCACATTACTCTAAGAAGAAGGGCAAGTACGGTACAGGGAGAGAGACCACTTTCATATAGCTTTTATTGAAATTAGTCATTATTTTAAAAATTTTGTTATTATTTATTGTTGTTGATCTTATATGTACCTAATAGATTAAATGTTATTGAAGATGTGTATGTAGGTATCAGAGGGTTTGATACCACCGTTGTGGTTTCAGGTATCCCCTGGAAGTCTTAGAATGATCCCCTGAGGGCAAGAGAGGACTGTGGTAAATACCTTATTTTCATGGCCACATGACTTGTTGTTTTTGGTCCAGTGGGCAACTTGCAGAATAGTTCTGGATAGTTTTTCTTTGCTCATACATGTTAACATGTATTATCTTTTTACATAAGAACAATTTTGTACTACTGTGGAGAAAGAAGAAATATCTTCTTGTCTTATTGGAAGGTGAAGGTACTCTTAATGATATGTTTTATAGTATTTTAATTCTTTTTTTTTTTTAACTAAACATCAAACCCAGGCTTGGGCTTGTGAGCCAAGTGCTTTGTCACTGAGCTACATCCCAGCTCTACTTTAATAGTTTAAATTGTGGTAATTGTAAATGTTAAATTATTTACATTTTGATGTGTTATGTTAAATATACAATTATGTTCAAATATGAAGAGGCATAGTGTTTCCCCAAAAGATCTTGTCTGAAATGTCTCTGTGTGTGCAGTTGGTAGAGGCTCCCCATTCACTTTTAGCTTGCATGAGTTGTAAACATGATGCTATGCAACGTACAGATGGCCTGTCTTCTCCTCACAGGGTTATTTACAATCTTTTTTTCTGTTTACAATAAGACCTTTATATCCATGCTTAGAAACTATAGCAGAAAGAAAAGCCCTATTGCCTGAGACTGTGGTTTTCTAGAAAAACCATGCTTACTTACTTTTGCTACCCTGATACTAGATTTCCTCCTCCTTGGCGCTCGGGCATCTATTCCATTTCCTAATAAGATTAAACATCTTTTTTGTAGTAATTTATTACCATTTTTATGTTTACCTTTTCTCACCAATACTCACTCTCTTTTTCCGTGTGTATGTGTATGTGTGTGTTACACACTTATATACACACTCACTTTATAAAAGTAAAATTTATAATCATGCAGCAAGGAGTTTATCTCAGTGGAGACAAGCTTTATTCCCTGAAATATGGATGGCTGTTAGATATTTGGATTAAGCTTTTTACATATTCAACAGTGTGTCTGTTTACTCATTTATTTATGGACACCCACATCTGCTTCAACAAAGAATTCAAGTCTTCCAGTAGCCTAATGGTTTTTCATCTGTGACCTATAAATACCACTGTTTGTTAATCATTGATATTAGTCATCTTCATTTCCTGAGCCCTACCGTGACTTGATACCTGGTTTATGGTGGAAAGGTCCTAAATGTTTGTTGAAAGGTGGAATCCAAAAATAAGGCTCAAGTCCATATTATGTTTGATAATCCAGAACTTGGTGTTTTGAGGTTGCTATAGCAGAATATGCAGATTAGCCTACTGTAAGGATCAATTTCATCTTTGTTTTATTCTAAAAATATTAAATTGATAGATTTTTGTTATAGATTTCTTTTTGTTCACCTTTTTTTCTTTCCTTTTTTTTTTTTTTTTTTTGAACCCAGGGGTGCTTAACCACTGAGCCACATTCCCAGCCCCTCCCCGTTTTTAATTTTTTTTTATGGGGGCTACCAGGGATTGAATTCAGGGGCACTTGACCACTGAGACACATCTTCAGCTCTATTTTGTGCTATATTTAAAGACAGAGTCTCACTAAATTGTTTAGTACTTCATTAAATAGCTGAAGCTGGCTTTGAATTTGCATTCCTACTGCCTCAGCCTCCCAAGCCTCTGGGATTATAGGTTTGTATTGCACCATGTGCCCAGATAGCTGTTTGTTGATCTTTTAGTAAAAGTCACCAAGGCCTCCAGACTGGATTAGCTCTTTAGCACTTGTGACGAGAATGGGATGTGTGGTGTATTTCTCAGCTCCTACATTAGGCATTGCTGGGTGCCCTTTTGTGGAGTCTACAAAAAGCCTGTGGTCAGAAATATTCTGATGTTCATTCTACACACACACTCTTTAGTCATATCCTTCTTTTTTAAGTATTTCTCCATTCAAATGAATTAACATTAAATGGTTAATCTTTGCTGATTTGGTTTAAGGAAGAGTGGTGGGGCCTTTTCAGGGTTCTTGATTTGTTGTTGAAAAGAATAATGGGAAAAGTTGATATGCTTCATGATTTCTTATTATGGAAATCCAATAAATTTCAGAGCTGCACCTTGTATAAATCAGTCTTGACAAGTACTGCTGTTAGTGTTCTATTTGTGTAATAACAGGCTATTGGAGTCTGCTGCATGCTGTGCTGTTAATTAGTCCTGTTAGTGGAGATGCAGACACCATGCAGTTGAGGTTTTCTGGTAAAACATACCTTTTCAACTGATTATTAACATAATAATATATAAATTTCAACTTTTAGTTATTGTGTTTTGACCAATTGGAAACATTTTGAGCTTAGATTTTGAAAATTGTTACAAAATTTTACCAGTTTTACTTTCTTTGCGATAAGAACTTTATAAACTCCCTCTATTCTCAAGTTCCAGGTGGCAACTTGTAAGAAATCACCTGATTTATTTCTTTTTCTTGGTTTTTTTGGATGCATATGGCTTTTAAGTTTTACTGTCTTACTATTTTTACTTTTTTACTTACTATTTTTACTTTTCAGGTGGTCTGTAGCTTTGCTTAAAGCTTCATGCCCCACTCTCTTCTTCCCTGAGATGATGGAGAGCATTATCTGGTTTCTCTGGCGTGGATGGGAGATAAAGGCCACTTATATTACAACCTCTGATGATGAAACCTTCGTGACTTGTGTTTTATGGTTTTAACAGAATAGTTTATCCTAGATTCTTTTAATTTGTCTTGCTCCTAGCACAGCCTTTCACAGTCGGGGCTCTGTTTTTCCTTATGAGCCACCCCATAAAGATTCTTCAGCCATGTTTTTCCTTTCATATAAAAGCTTTATTGGGATATAATTCAAATTCTATCTAGTTCACCCATTTGAAGTGTTCAGTTTTATGGTTCTTAGTATGTTCGAGATTTGTGCAACCATTGCCATAATTAATTTTAGAACATTTCTGTTACCCCACAAAGAAACCCTGTACTCACTAGCCGTCACTTCCCATTGTCCCCTCTCCTTCAGCCCCTGGCAGTCACTGAGCTACTTTCTGTCTTTTTGAACCTGCCTGTTCTAGAGATTTCACATAAATGGTGTCGTATAATATCAGCCTTTCATGATTGGTTTCTTTTTCTAAGGGTGGAGTTTTCAAGTTTCATCTCACATTGTGATATTAGCCATTTCTGTGTATGACCATTTTGTTTCTCCTCTGGTCAGCCGGGGACCCTTCACCAGAACAGTGCTCTTCGGGTCTGAGCAGTGTGAGGTGCCAGGAGGTGCTGGCAGCCACTCCCACAGTTCATCTCTGAGTACAGCTTCAGCTCATGCCACTTTGCATGCTGTATTCTTTTTGGTCTTGTTTTAGTCTCCTGTTACTTGTTGTGTTTTTCTTTGTATGTTTGCCTTGGCTAATCATCTTCTCCCCTGCCCTGAGCTTTTCCACTGAACTCTGAACCAGGCACAGAACCTTAAGTTTATCACTGTTGTTTTCAACTTATTAGGTTTCAACTATTAGCTACCTAATGCCATTAATAGCAATAATAAAAGTAAATTTTATTATTGATTGAGTTCTTATATCCTAGACACAAGTTTAAGTGCTTTTTATGAACTAATTTAATCTTCACAATAATTTTATAAAGTAAGTGTGGTATCATCTACAAATTAATAAATGTACCTATCTTATAATTAGAAACATAATAATTTAACCTTGGGGACAGAACAGAATTGAGGCCAGGAAGGGCTTTATAGCAGTCCTCTTGAAATGTCTTGGAGGATTTGCTCTTCAGCCACTTCGAAGTTTCTCATGCTTCATGTGTGTTCCTGTGTCTCCATTCTTTCTTCTTGGCTGTCAGCGGGGACTGAGAAATGTGATTCTTTCATTTTTGTTTTGCAAAAATTAGAAAGTTCATTTGTTAACATAAGGACCTTTTTCTTGGTAATGATTGATATTGTGAGAAATGTGCATTTAAGCTGGACATGGTAGAGCATGCCTTTAATCCTGGTGGCTTGAGAGGCTGAGATAGGAGGATCCAGAGTTCAAAGCCAGCCTCAGCAATGGTTAGGCACGAAGCAACTCAGTGAGACCCTGTCTCTCAACAAAATAGAAAATAGGGCTGGGGATGTGGCTCAGTGGTCTAGTGCCCCTGAGTTCAATCCCCAGTACAAAAAAGAAAAGAAAAGAAATGTGCATTTAATATTTAATATCAATCTTAACATTTTAATATCTTTGAGCCTGTATTAATCATTAATAACAGTATTTAGCAAATTGGGATGAATTATCCTTTCTACATTTTCAAAGAGGCTCTAAGAGCTGGGCCTGCTGGCACACACACCTATAATTCCAGCAACTCAGGAGGGTGAGGCAGGGGGATCACAAGTTCAAAACCAGCCTTGGCAACTTAGACCCTGTCTCAAAATAAAGAACAAAAAAAGAGCTGGAGATGTGATGCAGTGTTTGAGGACCATGGTTTAATCCCCATACCAAAAACAAGAATTACAACAGCAAATAAACACTTGTTGAAGTCTTTGGGAAAAACCATTCATTATTTATTTTTTTCAGTAATAAAAACATGTGAGTTCTTGCTGTTTGCATACCATGTGGGACAACGTCTGACGAAGATGCTGATGACCTAAGTGTCAGCCTCATTGTTAGAGCAAACCAAGCCATGAGTCTCAGAGGGGCTCATGCATTAATGTGCCTTCTCCCAAGTACTATAAAAGGCTGGCATTTATAATATTTGTCCTAGTATGTGTTTCTCATGCTCTCTTGAAGAATGCTTTTTTATAGTTCTTCAGAATGCTTTTTTATAGTTCTCCTAAGTGATTTTTTTTTACCCCTAAATTTTGAGAGTTGGTGTATTAGTTTCTTGTGACTGCTGTTAACAATTATCACAATATATTTCTGTTGTTTTCTGGTGGCTGAAAACAACAGAAATATATTCTTTTATGGTTCTGGAGGCCAGGAATAGGAAACATCAGCAGGACCACACTCCAGTGGAGAATCCGTTCCTCATCTCTGCCAGCTGTTAGTGCTGCTGGTAGTCTTTTTATTTTTTTTTTTTAAATATTTATTTATTTATTTTAGTTATTGGCGGACACAACATCTTTGTTTGTATGTGGTGCTGAGGATTGAACCCGGGTCGCACGCATGCCAGGCGAGCGCGCTACCGCTTGAGCCACATCCCCAGCCCTGCTGGTAGTCTTTGATTGCAGCCTCATTTCTCTCTCTGATCATCCTCACTTGAATGGTAGCATTGAATTTGAGGCCTGCCTGGATTATTTACAGTGATCTTATTTCATGATTTTTACATTTAAAAAATTTTTTGGTATTGGGAATTTAACCTAGGGGTGCTTTTTTTATTTTGAGATAGGGTCTCACTAAGTTACTTAGGGCCTCGATTAGTTGCTAAGGCTGGCCTTGAATTGTGATCCTCCTGCCTCAGCCTCCCAAGCTGCTGGGATTACAGATGTACACTGCCCTACCTGGCTCATGATTCCTTTTTTAATTTTATATTTTTAAATTTTGAGACAGTCTCACAAAGTTGCTGAGGATGGCCTCAAACTTGTGATCCTCCTGCTTCAGCTTTTCTTGGTTCTTAATCACATTGACAAGGACTTTTTTCCAAGTGAGACCACATTCATTGGTTCTGAGAAATTTGATGTGGATATCTTCTGGTGTTCTTGGCCTATTACAGTTACAATTACTATTGTATAGAGAACTACTAAAAAGTGATAGCCCAGGACAGACTTCCTTTATCAAAAATTTCTGGATTTCAGAGCATTTGGGGTTTTGGATTTGCAGGTTAGGGATTCTCAACCTGTACTTCTTTTGAAAATTTTTAAAATAATGTAACTTACTTAGATTTAAGTGTATACTTTCTGATACTGAGAATAAAAAAAATCTTTGTATTAGTGAATGTGATGTTTCTGTAACATCTGAGGACATTTGATTTATAAATCAATGTAAGGAAGCTGGGCGTGGTGGCGCATCTGTAATCTCAGCAGCTCAGGAAGCTAAAACAGGAGGATTGCAAGTTCAGAGCTACCTTCAGCAACTTAGTGAGGCCCTAAGCAACCAATGAGATCCTGTCTCAAAATAAAAAAGGGCTGAGGATGTGGCTCAGTAGTTAGGTGCCCCTGGGTTCAATCCCTGGTTTAAACTTTTACTTTTTCAATGTAAAGAACATTTATTTAGGTGAAATTATTATAATTAACTGATTTATTTTGACCTCTAACTTGTCCAGTGTTTTTGTCTCTCTGCACCTACCCTAGTCATTGAAGCTCTCTATCTAATCCAGCCTGCCTCAGTCCTAGCCTGGGCCTGATAAAGTAAGAAGGGCTTTCTTCCTTCTTCTCTCCCTTCTTTCTTTCTTTTTTCAGGTGGATTGAACTCAGGGGCACTTGGCCACTGAACCCCATCCCCAGCCCTATGTTTTTGTATTTTATTTAGAGACAGAGTCTCACTGAGTTACTTAGTGCCTCGCTTTTGCTGAGGCTGGCTTTGAACTGGCGATCCTCCTGTCTTAGCCTCCTGAGCCACTGGGAGTACAGGCGTGCACCACCACACCCAACACATTGTTTCTTTTTCTTTTTCCTTCTTTCTCCTTCTTTCTCCTCCTCCTTCCTCTTCCCTCCTCCTCCTCTTCCCTCCTCCTTCCTCCTCCTCCTTTCTTCTTCCTCCTCCTCCTTTCTTCCTCCTCTTCTTCTTCTTTCTTCTTCTTCTTTCCCCCTTGTATTAAGGATTGAACCAAGGGGCACTGTACCAATAAGCTACATCTCCAGCCCTTTGATTTTTGATTTTGACACAGGATCTCACTAAATTGCTTAGGGTCTCACTAAATTGCTAAGGCTAGTCTCCAACTTTTGATCCTCTTGCCTCAGCTTCCTTAGTCACTGGGATTACAGGTGTGTGCCACCATATCCTCTAATTGTTTCTTCTCCTTCCTTCCTTCCTAGCATTTCTTTGACTTTTATATTTAGCCTAAAAATTTGAAAAATTTCTATACAATGTCTTCAACCAGAATATAAAATCTTATGTGAATATTCGTCTGTGATTGTGTGTGAGAGGATATTTTATGACACAGATCCTTTTATTTTTTATTAGCAAATGAGAATTCAAATTTTAAAGTCTTACATTCATATATTTAAGTTTTAAATTAAAATATAAAAATTTCCTTCTACAAAGAGATCAGCACAGTTGATGTTTCTGGATGTATGTTTTTATATCTTTATGAGTACTTATGAACCTTTTGTCTTTCACATCTACATAGAGTTCTGCACTTTGATTTTTTTGCTTTAATATTTCTTGAGAATTGTATGTACTAACACTGAAACATCTATAGTCATATCTTACTGCAGTAAAGGAATGCAATCTAATTACTAAACCATACCTTTACAGTGAACATTTTTATTTTTTTATTTTTTAAGAGAGAATGAGAGAGGGAGGGAGGGAGAGAGAGAGAGAGATTTTTTTTAAAAGAGAGAGGAGAGAGAGAGAGAGAGAGAGATTTATTTTAATATTTATTTTTTTTTAGTTCTCGGCGGACACAACATCTTTGTTTGTATGTGGTGTTGGGATCGAACCCGGGCCACACACATGCCGGGCGAGCGCACTACCGCTTGAGCCATATCCCCAGCCCCGAGAGAGAGAATTTTATTATTTATTTTTTAGTTATCAGCGGACACAACATCTTTGTTTTGTATGTGGTGCTGAGGATCGAACCCGGGCCGCACACATGCCAGGCGAGCGCGCTACCGCTTGAGCCACATCCCCAGCCCCCAGTGAACATTTTTAAATGATTAATATTATGAATATTTAATCACAAAAAAATTCCCATTCTACCCCCTTTTCCTTAGGGTGTTGTTTCTTGGTGGCTTTAGGTCTTATATGTTTGTCAACTTGATCTTTAAGCTGTCCCCGAATAAGCCCATGCTGCCCTTGACCCCATAGCTTTTTACTAATTCAGTTTCCTACCCTACAGCCTTGCTTTGTAGGCCTCTCTTCCAGAAGACTCGATGTTCTTTGACCCTTCCTGGCCATTTGTTTGGGTTCTTAGATGACAGCACTGTCAGCCCCCACGTCCCTATCTCTTAGTTGGCTTGTCCCCTCCCTGCCCACAGTGTTGGGCTGCGTGTCCTAGCTTCCCAAGCATTTTAGGAAGATTGCTCTTTCTTTCCCTGTAGCCTTCCCTTCTTCTTTTCTCCTTCAGAAAAGAGGTTTAGTTTTTTCAATTAGTCTCAAATCAAATCTACCTTTCTTGATGCCTCTGAGTGATCATTGCTAGTGGCCATTACACAAAATTACATGTTACCGTTAGAGTTTGAAATCTTTGGTTTGCATCATAGTTTTCCAAATTTTGAGTCTTCATCATTAAGCAGTCTTGCTGCTGCTCTTCTCTGAAATCATACAGTCTTTCTGATTTGTTCTTTTGAGACCTCTTAT
This sequence comes from Marmota marmota marmota, assembly GCF_001458135.2. Classification (NCBI taxonomy): domain Eukaryota; kingdom Metazoa; phylum Chordata; class Mammalia; order Rodentia; family Sciuridae; genus Marmota; species Marmota marmota. The sequence goes on from NW_026000102.1 coordinate 3,290,632, forward strand.
TAAATTGGGAAAATCAGTATCATGAAGTGGCGAGGTTTCTGTGGTTCAGGGTGAGGGACTTCTTGGTCCTCCACAGGGCCATTGCTTGGGAACACTGTTTTTCTTGCCCAGAGGCTTTCTGCTTATTTCTTACCTTTGTTCTTAGCTAAAATTCCCAGGTAACAGATGAGTCACACAGAAATTTTCTTAACTCCGGTGCTTTACATGCTTTGGTATTTGCCACTTTGGTCATTGTTCCATAACTTTGTCAAGGAGTTACAAAGATTAAATGGAATATTGTTTTCACGACCTTAAAATCCCTTGTCAGAAACTACCAAGATTGAGGCTGCTAAGCCCCATGGATTGGGAGCAGTTAATTCTGCATGTGAATTTCACAAGGTAGGATGTAAAGCCATTTCTATAAATGTTTCTCTCTCTCTCTCTTTTTTTTTTTTTAGCTTTCTTTTTTTTAAGTTATAGATGGGCACAGTACCTTTATTTTATTTATTTATGTGGTGCTGAGGATCGACCCCATTGCCTTATGCATGCTAGAGAAGTGCTCTACCACTGAGTCCCAGCCCCAGCCCCAGCCCCACATAAATGTTTCTTAATCCCGGTGAAGCTAGTCTTGACTTAAAGTTTTCTATGTTTTGTGCTTTTGTTTTTTAAAATTTAACTTTGAAGGGGTCTGGTCAAAACCTTTCTTTTATACTCTCTAGATCAATTCAGCATTTATGAGTTGTCTCCTAGTTCCTACAGGAGAAGGATACAGCTGTGGTTTTGTTGTCACCCTCTAGGTTTGTGCCCATTTTCATGTTACATATTTGTTTCTGTTCTCAAAATGGTGAAGATGCTAAAGTCAATGAAAATATGTTTTAGTTTTTGCTTGTGGCCCTGAACAATTTCCACTGGTGGTCTTTCTCAGCTGATAATATCTTTCAGAAAAGTATATAAACAATAGATTTATGAACCTGCTGATAGCTTTTCTGTCTGTGGCCAGAGTTCCACTCCTGTGTTGTAGCTGCAGCTGTGTTAGCAGGTCCACTTGATCAGTTCTGAACTGCCTCCTCCCCTTAGGAGCACCGCTGCAGCCTGTGTCCTCACTGCCCCTGCTTTCTTTTGTTCTGTGGTTGAATCATATTCAAAGGTAGAAGGAAGGATTGTGAACTTAAGAAGAGAGGTTATTCCCGTGCTAACTGGCTAACTGATTAATTATCCATAATTTTCATTTAAAGACCTCTGGTATAAACCTGGTTTTCATAGAGACTTTAAAAATATGACAAGGTGAATCTCTGTTGTCTTAAGTCAAACCAGGTAAGTGGTGTAGCTGTTAAGTGTTTGGGGGAAGTGGCCTAGGCCAGAGGCTATTTTTTCCTGAATTAATGAATCAATATCATTACCATTTCTTCATTCATTAAGATGTCTTATAATATCTTGCCTTTTAAAAAATCTTTATAAAGTGAAGGAATGTTGTAACTTGGAAAGTTTGAAGAATTACCTGCTTCTCCCCTTTCTGTTAGGGCTGAAGAAATGCAGAGCCACAGTCTGCTTTGCCAAATGCAGCTTGTGAATTCTCTACCCGTCACTTGAATTCCAGACTCAAGTTTCTCTGGGTTCCCAACAGTATGCCGAGTTCTCTGTTGTTTCCTACCTTACTCCCTGTTTCATCCTGTCTCAACAGAGGGGATCCATGCTGCCCCTGCTCTCCAGCTTGTTTTCTTTCCTGAATGCGTCTTCTGGTGTAGCAGACCAATGCTCTTCTATGTGGCTATTGGAGTCTCGTAAGCAAAAATCTGTCCCGAGCTCTTGGATCTTTGCTTCTCTCTATGAGCTGCTTCCTGGTGATCTGTCTACTGCTTCCCTTTTTAGTCAGCTGTTCCTAATTGCAATTAACTAATAACAGCACTTATCACAGATCTTGGTTCATGCCAAGTAGTCCTCCAAAGTAGGTTCTCCTCCCTTTCTGAGGCTGAGAAAACTGAGATTTAGCAAGATAATTAGTGGTAGAGCACTCACCTAGCATGTGTGAGGCACTGGGTTCGAGCCTCAGCACCACATAAAGATAAACAAATAAAGGTATTGTCCATCTACAACTAAAAAATAAAGATATTTAAAAATCAATCAATCAGTCCAACCCAGAGCTGGTTCTATTTAGGCTTCAACTATTCTTTTTTCTTTCTTTTTTAAATATTTATTTAGTTGTAGATGAAAACACAGTATCTTATTTATTTTTATGTGGTGCTGAGGATTGAACCCAGTGCATCACACATGCGAGGCAAGCACTTTACCACTGAGCTACAGCCTCAGCCCCAAGGCTTCAACTTTTAGGACTCCCAACTTGTGTCTTTGGTACCAGGCTCTTCTTGGTGTTTGTGTTGGTGTGAAGACAGTGTCAGAGCGTCAAAAAGACAGCTGGTGGAAATTGGTAAAGAGAAACAAACAAAAAACAAATAAATGAATAACTGAAAAGAAAAAGTTTGGTCTGGCCCCTGATTTCTAGGTGGCTTACCTGGCCTCTGTGGAAGTACCATCTATGGTGCTTCCTTTCTAATCTTGCTGACTGGAGCTCTCTTCCTGTGGTAAAGCACCTTCAGGAAGCCCACTGCCAGGTTGAAGTGGCTTGGGGTTCTAATGCAGTGTCACAGGGGTAGCCTGGGACTGAGGGGAGGATTCAGGGCAGTCTGAAGAGTTGAGTTGTATGTGAGGTGTGGCCTGGACATGTCACGACCTATTTTGGTGAATTCCAAAAATAGTGTGTTTTGGGGTTATTGCTGTTCATGAAGTGAAGGCAAGGCTGGTCATCGTGCCCTGACTGGTGGTCTTCAAGATTTAATTGATGATTTTCCAGACTAAATAAATATCATCCCCGTCAGGGTTCATTGTGTGTTTTTGTGATAATGTGTTTTTTGTTGTTTGGTTTACATGTGTCTTTCCTTTTTGAGCTGCTAGTTTCCTCCTTTCTTTGCCCCGCCTCAGTTCCAAGATGCAAGAAAACTGTTTGCTGCGTCATCACAGGTGAGAGGCTTTGTGCCCATCTCTCCCACTTGAGTGCCTGTCTACAGCTGCAAGTTCAGATGTTGTGGAGCAGAGACTGTGTCTCAGATTTCTTCATGGAACATTGGGTTTATGTAGAATCTGTGCTCTGCTGCTTGCTAGGAAGGGGCCTGGAGCCAGACACTAAATCTCTGGGTTTTATTTCTTATTTTGGTACTCTAGCTACAGAGTGATGAAATCTGCATTGCCCAGCAGACCCTTCCCCACTCCTGCCTCTCTTTTGTGCAGCTTCAGGGGCCAACATGATTCCTGGAACATTGTTGGTACATAGAAAGTGATGGAGAGGGAAGATTAGTTCAGCGATTGTGTATTTTCTTCAGAAAATTAATCAGACCTTTCCCCCAGGTTTTACGCTTAGTAGTTAAATTCTGTGTTTTTGTCATTGTCTGTGAAATGTGCTTCCACTGAATATTCAATTTTAGCCTCAGTCTCCCAGAGGCACCCTCTGTTGCCTAAATAGTGTTATTTGGTGTGGCAGTGGCCAAACAAAAATCAGCATTGTGCTTGTAGTTTTAATTGTCATTTCTTTAACATATACACGTATCATATTTTATACTTGGTGCTAGGTCATTGGTGATGTGGGTATGCATGAAAATGTATTTATATCTCTGAATTATGGTTTAGGAGAAATTTTTTTTAAAACTATGTCTTTGACAGATTTTGACAAAAGTCTTTCTCATTTGTATAAATAATTGAAATAATTGAAAGCACATGAAGAATTGTAAGAACTGGATTCCAAATCCCACCTTTTTTCCTTTCAAGATTATTTTAGCAATTTAAACAACATTTTGCATAGTAGGAGACTGAGATGTCCTTTTGTTCTTAGTGGACTACAATTAATTATTTGATATTCAGCCTGAAAGCAGGCTGACTTGGGGCTTTCTGCAATTCTTACAATAGCTACAATTGCAGAAGGATGCTTCTGTGAAGCAGACTGCCAGGTGCAGTGCCATTTGATCTAAAAAGGTCACAGGAAAAGGGACATTTAAATTAAGTTATAAATTACAATTGAAGAACAATATTTTGATGTGTGAGACCAGAGATGTCAGAGCAGGGAGATGTAATCCATGGGTTCATTACAGAACAGAGGCGCCTGACAGCTGAGCCACGCCAAAAGGAAAATTTATGTGCAACATCATGCAGACAGAAAACGGCAGCTCAGACGAGAAGCAGGAGTAGAAACGTGAAACCTTGTGGTAACACAGAGTCTATGCTAATAAGACTGCCTGAGGTCCAGAGATGTTTAATGACTGCTGTAACATAAATGAGGTGTTCGGACATGTGCACATTTTCAATCTTATTTAAATTAAGACCTTGTCTTTGCTCTATAAAATAACATACTTTATAACCAGGCATTAAGTTAAGTTATCTCACCCTTCTGTCCAACATACAGATTTGCTGAAATTTCAGAATTGTTTAGAGGGGAGTTAAAGCTTGAAACAAGATTTCTATCCATGGAAGCTTTGAGGAAGGATATAATTTAATGTTTATGGCAATTCAGGAGAAGTTCAATCATGAGTTAATTAAACTGTAGGCAGTCATTAAGTATTATTTATTCTTTTGAGAAACTTGCCAGTAAAGCACTTATATATATTAAATTATGGAAAGTAATAAGCAGGGAATGATTTGTCAGGCAGGGTGAAAGTAGCAGATTTAACTTGGGCAATTATGCAGAAATGTGTTTTTCTACTCATGGCATGGTCCTCTCTTAATGCTAATCCTTCCTTCAGGTCAGGGGTTAGAACAAGACAGGGTGGATGTGTAGTGACAGTCAGCATTGTTGGCTCATTGACCCCCCTACTTGTTTGATCTGTCTTATGTAGGAATTGTGCATCTATAGTACCAACGCCGCGATGACACCACTGCAGGATTCAGAGCTGTTGTATGTTTGAGAGTGTTTGGCACGTGTGTCTCATGGAATGCAGCTGATCTGGGACAAAGCTGGCAATGAGTCTGCCTCCTGCCTCCAGTCCTTTGCCTTTTTTGTCAGGCTACAGAAGGCTTGGAGTCCTTGAGAGCTTTTTGTGCAGCTGGAAAAATGTGTCCATTTCTAGATGCACAGTGAGTCAGTGGAGTGGTTACTGTCCTCACAGTGGAACTAAACCAGGTGTTTTTCAGAGGCTGCTTTTGTGTTCAGCCCCCAAATCCCCTCCTGAGTCCACTGTGTGAAGTTCATGCATGCCTGTCCTTGCATGCTCTTGTAGCCCTTTGGCCAGCCCAGTTACTGGCATAAAGAGTTGCTCAGTAGCTGTTTGTGTAGTGAATGGAAAGCCACTGAAGCTGGATTGTCCTGTTTGATCTCATGGTCCCAGCACTTCTGAGCAGAAGATGTGGTAGAAGAAGGCTGGACCCTAACAGGGGACGAGTTCACCTGTGCTCTTTCACAAGGAACCAAACAAAAATGTAGGAAACAAACATCTCATTGCAATATGTGGAGCAAGCCTGTGGGCCATAAAACACATTGCTAAACAGCAAAACAGGGTAGTTCTATGATGCAACCACCTGAAATGATAGTGGATTGATGAAGAATCACCATTTTGTTATATTCCCCAGTCATAAATCCCAGGTCTTGACCCCTGCTTTAGGGAAGATGGGTTTCACAAGTATAGAAGTACAGTTATGAACTTTAAAAAGCTGCAGAGAGATTTACTAGTGTTTGTTTTTTAGATAAAAACAAAACACTGCACACCCAGGGGAATGAGGTTGCAAGCAGTTTCTGCTAAATGAGATCTTTCTTCAGTGGCTGGTGGAGTGATGGGGTTGGTGTAAGATCTCAGTGATCTTTTCAGTAGCTCCTAAATATGTACAGTTCTCTACATCCTACATTCAAACTGTGTTTCAGATTTTCCCAGCTTGACTTGGCTACAATATAGATAGACAGGTTTAATTATATTGCTTTAATTGCTTTTCCATGGCTAGAAAGTGAAGCTATAAGAAGCACCCCTACCAGCCCCCCAATATCTTCCTTGTAATTTCTTGCAATAGTCTCCCCTTGGGAAATGGTAGAAAGTCTTATTCATATTAAAGAACCTTTGACTTTAGCAGTACTGAGATGCCTACATCAAATGTCCTGATGAAACAGATCATCTCCGTGATCTTGAGCAGATGTTTAAAATTGGAAACCAATCTAATATTTTTCACAAAGTGGAATTTAAATCCTTTAGAGCTTGATGCTATATTGGTAGAACAAATGTTTTTAATGCCAGTTCCTTGAAGATATAAGATAGCTAGTGTTTTGGTAGGTGTACCAACTTATGTGAGGAATAAAGTTGAAATGTCCAGTTTAGTTCTTCCTTGACCTTAATTTGGTCCCTCTCTGAAGACAGGAGATCTTCACAGTCATTCAAAAAAGAAAGCCTTTTTGAGAAGGGCCTACTATGCACCCAGCAAAAAACAGTAGAACCCAACCTTTTAGGACCCTCGAATTGGGTGTGGCATTTAGAACCATGTGTCATTGTAGCACAGTCCTTCCTATTGATTCTCAGAGGGTACGCCTTTCTTGGCCTCACATTTTTGTGTTCTTTATCTTTGGTGTTGCATCTGTGTCTGCCCCAGCAATTGAAAGAGTGCCTAGCACAGGCCAGCATGGCACAACCAGTGCTGCAGGGTGAAGGAAGCCCTGGCCTGCAGGCACTGTCCCGGTGTGCTCTGAAGACTGACTGCTGTTGGGAGCTGCATAGGCCCCGGCGCTTCCAGCATGTTTAATAAAATGTAGTTACACCCCTGCAGTTACGCTCTCCACTGTTGAGTTCCTCACAGTTAATTGTAGTCCAAAAATATTAAGTGAGAAATTACAGGAATAAAAAATTCACAGGTTTTAAATAACATCACCATCAGCAGCAGCATCATCATCATCATCATCATCATCATCATCCTCATCATCCTCAGTATCAGCACTGGGCACTGAGCCACATCCCCAGCCCTTTTATTTATTTTATTTTTGAGTCAGGGTCTTGCTAAACTGCTTAGGGCCTCACTAAATTGCTGAGGCTAGCTGATCCTCCTGAGCCTGGGATTACAGGGGTATGCCACCTTGCCCAGCTTGTTATGGTATACTGTTATAATTGTCCTATTTTGTTACTAGTTATTGCTAATCTCTTGGTGGTGTGCCTTATTTTAAAAATAAATTTTAACCTAGGTGTGGATGTATGAGAAAACACATCGTGTATATAGGTTTCAGGCATCCCCTAGAGGTCTCGAAACACAATCTCCATGGATAAGGGGGAAATACTGTTATTCCTTTAAAGTTGTAAATCTCAGTTCGCAGAGTTTTCTCAGACAGGATTCCTGGCAGGTAGAAATTGATGTATGTTAACGGTAAGAAGGTGTCCCTCTAGCAGGGTCCATGTCACTCCTGGGAAGGGGGCATGTGGCCATAGCACAGCTGCTTTTCTGAGCTTTTATACCAGCCCTACTAAACACTGATGTAGCACAGTGCTGTGCCAGCCCTACTCATTCAAGAAACATCCATCACTTTTGGTATGTTATCCCACCTTGTACTTTGCACATGCATCTTTGAGTTAGGGTAGGGGGGAAAGTGTTTATTAGGTTTATATCATGGGGAGGTCAGAAATAGGAATATTTTAAGAGGGCTATCAGACAGTGGACCAAAGTAAAGGATGGATTCCGGTAGTGGAAGGAGGTTCAGGTTATCATGTCAATTCAGTGGCTTCTTCAGGGGAGAGTTTTGTAGACAAAGTGTGAATACTGGGATATGTTTAAGGGAAATGCCTTTTTCTCCACTGAGTACCTCACCAGAAATTCAGCTGGGGGGTTATGCAGGCAGTAGCCACCCTCCAGCTGATGGCCATGAGCAGCAGCACAGCAAACAGTTCACAGCCGCTCCTCCTGATAATGATATGTGATTTCAACTCACCCACTCAGCACTTTGCTTTTAGAGTGGGACTTATATTCTTAGGAGAAATTTCCTGCTATCAAGCACCTAAAATTTAAAAATTTTCCTGTGAACTATACCATAGTTTTAATCAGATTTTACAAATTACAGTATTGATGTGGGTAATTATGTGAAACATAAATGGTTTTATTAGAACTTAATCAATTATTTTGTATCGCTGGAAGATTACTCTCTAATCTAGAAAATGATGAAAATTGAGATAAGACTGCCTCCCTTTTTTTTTTTTTTCTGGCACTGAGGTTTGAACCCAGGGGCACAGCCCTTTTTTATTTTGAGACAAGGTCTCACTGAATTGCTGAAGCTGGCTTTGAACTTGTGATCCTCCTGCCTTAGCCTTCTGAGTCGATGGGATTACAGGTGTGTGCCATCATGCCTGGCTCAAATACACACACACACACACACACACACGTGTGTGCGTTTGTGGTGATGATGGTGGTGTCAGGGATTGAACCCAAGGATGCTTAACCACTGAGCCACATCCCCAGGCGCCAACCCCTTCCCCCAATATATTTATTATTTATTTGATTTCAGCTATCAAATGAAATGGTGAGAGTTCCTATTTCATAAACTTAAATAAGAAAATACTTTTCCTTGGGCTGGGGATGTGGCTCAAGCGGTAGCGCACTCGCCTGGCGTGTGTGTGGCCCGGGTTCGATCCTCAGCACCACATACAAACAAAGATGTTGTGTCTGCTGAGAACTAAAAAAATAATTAAATAAATAAGTATTTAAAAAAAAAAAAAAAGAAAGAAAGAAAATACTTTTCCTTTGGGTGTAGGGAAGACAGTGAGTGCAAGGAATGTGCCAAGCACTCTGCAAGGCCACATGTTTATCAGATGTTTGCTTTGTCCTTCTTAATGCTATTCATATTATTGCCTTACTTCTCTCCCTATTAGTCAACTTTTCATTACTGTAACAATTACTTGAGATAAATCAACTTAATACAAGGAAAGGTTTATTTTGGCTTATACTTTAAGTATATGGTTGCTTGGTCCCATTGCCTTTGGGCCTGTACCGAGGCAGCACAGCATGGTGGAGGAAGCTTCTCACCCAGTGGCAGTCAGGAAGTGAAAGAGGGTGGGAGAGACCAATGTCTTACAGTCCCCTTCCATGGCATGCCCCAGTGACCTACGACCTCCCAGTAGTGCCACATTGGGGACCAAATCTTCAACACTTGGGTCTTGGGGGAAGTTACTTTTTAGATCCAAACCAAAGTACCCTTGAAGAACAGCAGTGAGCAGTGGTTGGATGAGAACAGGTTACCTGCTGATGGAATGCTCAAGAGTCTCTGTGGCCCTTCCATGATTCTTCTTTTGGAGTAAATGCAGGACTTGCCTTTTATTGATTTGCATTCAATTCTGCTATTTGGTTCCCTTAACTAATTAAGATTATTGTTTTCTTAGCTACATGAAAGTGGTTATGATGCCGGCAAAGCCCTGCAGCGCCTGGTAAAGAAGCCTGTGCCCAAGCTGATCGAGAAGTGCTGGACTGAGGATGAAGTGGTGAGCATGGACCTGCATTTCCCTTGGTTCTGGGCCATCAGGGTGTTCTCTTCTCCATGTGTGACCTGCCTGCTGCTTGGGGAACAGGGATTCATTTGGAAGACAGATTGCCCATGACATTTATCAGTCAAAGGGAAGAGCCTTCAAGCCTTGCAATTACACAGGAAGACTTGACTTTACTAAGATTAGGTTCCACAGATGTTGGGAAAGATAGCCCCAAGCTTCTTGGAGGGGAGAAATGTTACTTTTATAAAAGTTAATATGGTTTGTTGTCGGTGTTAGTGCAAGCCAACTGGCAGTAACTCTGTATTCTAAGATGCATACATGTCAAAACCAGGTAATACAGAATCTAATTTGAGTGGCCCTGGTGACTTGTTTTTATTTTGAGGGCTTACAGAACCCCTAACCTACTGAAGGTCATTCATCAAAACAAGGAAGCATAGACCAGCCAGGCACAATGGTGCACACCTATAATTCCAGCAGCTTGGGACGCTGAGGTAGGACCATGGGTTCAAAGCCAACCTCAGCAACAGCAAGGCACTAAGCAACTCAATGAGACCCTGACTCTAAATAAAATACAAAAGAAGGGCTGGGATGTGGCTCAGAGGTTAAGTGCCCCTGGTTCAATCCCCAGTTCCACCCCACCACCTCCCAAAAAGAAGGAAGCATAGACTCAATGAAATAAATACACTAGATTTTATGTACCCATTTTGTTGCTGTGGCCCATTAAAGGAGATGGAGAGAAAGAAATGTGTCCACAAACACAGACTTGCAAACCCTTAATTCCTGCCTGGCAAACAGTACTCATGAAACTACATCCCCATCTTGTGACTTTTCAAAGGTATTGCTGTAATAGGCTTAGAGATTTCCTGTGCTTTTGCAAACATGGTCTTCAGTGGGAGTATTATTGCTTGATATTTGCCCTTCAGGTAAATGCAATCAAAATGAAGGCTGGCCATGATTGACATATTGACTACAAGTTCCTCACCTGTTTTATAAAACATGGTAAGGAAGAGTATTTAGAAGTTGTGTGTGTGCTTTCTTGATCCTGCTCATTTCATTTATGCAGCAATATTTATAGAGTGCATACCATGTGCCAGGTGCTGTGCTGGGAGCTGTGTCAAGAAGAACACAAGGTCCCTCTTCAAGGGTCTTATGTTTTAAGAGGGGAGACCATCCTAACTCAATATGTTTCAAGTGGTAGAAAAGGACAAAGGAAAAATAGAGTCGGGTAATGAGGATGGGGAACAACTGGGCAGAGGCACTGCCTCGTAAAAGAGGTTAAGGCAAGACCTTTGTGAAGTGAGGAGGGAAGCCTCTTAGATGTCAGAAAGAAGAGAGTTCTGGTTCACAAGAGGAAAGCATGCTTGGAGTGTGTTTAAAATAAGCAAGAGGCTGGGTGCTGTGGTGCAGTGGGTGTCCCTGCAGCTTGGGAGGCTGAGGCAGGAAGATCAGGAGTTCAACCCCAGCCTCAGCAACTTAGTGAGGTCCTAAGCAACTTAGTGAGACCCTGTCTCAAAATAAAACATGAAAAGGGCTGGGGATGGAGCTCAAGGGTGGTTAAGTGCCCTTGCATTCAGTCTCTGGTACTTAAAAAAACAAGGGCAGGAAGGTAGCTGGGGCACAGTGAAGTGTGGGTGGCTGTTGCAGGGGCAGATCACGTGTGGCCTGTAGGCCGTGGCAGGGTGTTGTCTTTTGCTGTGCATGTGCAGTTTCTGAGACTGTTGAGTTCCAGGGAGCAAGGAGGGCGAGCAGGACAGCAGGGGTGGGCCTGGGATGTATAGGGAAGGTAGAGCCAAGGGAATGTGTTCATCCAGTGACTTCAGTAAGTGGTGCTGGTGAAGGTTGAGAGGAGTAGGGACAGACTAGCAGAGATGGACTGAGGCTTTGGTGATAGAGCACCTGTCCCTTGTGATTGAAATCTGATCATACTTTGGGTGAAACCCTTGTAACTGCTTTAAAATTACAAGCCTTACATGATTAGTAGAGAGATTATAACATCTTGAACATTTTTTAATGTTCAAAAATAACCAAAGTGAAAACATTAAATTCAGATGTTTTGAGAAGTTAATATTAACATCTTCACTGGAAACCTATTTACATGGGTAGAAGTTTGATTGGTAAGATTTTAAACTCCACAAAAATTTTTTGTGAAGAAAGATACAAGGAGATGAAAAGGAGGGAATGAGAGTGTTAAGTAATACTTCAAGGATGTCTGCCCCTCCTCTTGGCCTGCCTTGGTCATCCTTTTGGTGCTTGGATACCACAACAACTGCTCCCCTTTAGTTCTTGAGCGTCCTCTCACTTCGGTCAGTCTGTCTTTTTGGTATCTTCTCACGCACCTCCTCCCTGCCCCTTCTCTGTCCCTTCCTTCGTACTCTGGCCTCCTGTACTGACTCTGTCCTCTCCCTTCCGCCATTTTTCTCATGACCTTCCTTCCCTCTGGAATTTTTTAAATACACAGCACAAAGTCCTCTCTTCCTGCTTAGAGAAAGCTGATTTCCCTTTCTTCCAGCACTTGCTAATATCAGGCCAAGATGTTGACCGAGTCCCCAGTGCAGCTGTGCACAGACTTAGCAGTGGGGGGCTGGGAGGACCCTTCAGGCACCAGAAAGAGCTCAGTGTTATTTTGAAAAACAAAACAGGACTCCAAAGTGGCAACCATTCCAAGCATGGGATAATGATCCCTAACTGCGTAAACTCAAGTTGGTTTGGGCTTATTTTTATCATGTTTGCTTCTTGTTTTGGGAAATGTTTTGGCAGTTACCCAGCCCTTGCAGACCCTGGGGATCAAATGATTCTCTTATTTGAAGGAAGTTAAGCTTGCTTTTTAAAACCTCCACAGTGAATGAGAGGGAGTGATTAAATAATTGAGAGGCTGAAGGAGGCTTCTGATGAATATAGCCAAATCTTTGAATAGATTTATGTGGCAACAAGGCAGTCCCTCTTTACCTTGGTTGCGAAGAAACACCTGCTGTGTTCATGCAGCCCCTTCTGATGACTTCACCAATTTTCTCACCCCAGGAATCACAAACATAAACAAGTGTGTCCACCCAAGTAAGTACAAGGGCCTACCTATCTTCTTTTATCCTCACAGTTTTCTATACACTTTGGATGTCCTAGTTATTTTTAGACTTTGTTGCCTCTGGTGTGTTAATTTGATCTAGCTAACCAGCACCAGCAAAGCCTTCCACAGGTTGTTTCCCATAGCCTGTGTGAGAACCTGTATGAGAACAGCCAGTCCTGTGCGAGGAGAGCCTGCCAGTTGTGCCTCCTGACAGGCAGGGCCCTGCCCCTGGAAGAAACAAGCTTTTCTTCCACCAGGCTAGAGCTTGACCCTTCCTGCTAGCTGGATCGGCCCTCTGCCCGCTGTGGCTGTCACTCCCTCTTCTGCTGTGTGCCTCTTGTTTGCATTTTTACTGACCCTTTATCCCCGTTTCCTCATGACAACTTTTGTGCCACCGTCATGAGCTGGTTGTTAGTTTATAAAGTTATTAAGGGTAAGGACTTATTAAGGTGAGGTTAATGTCTCTCCCTGTGAGGGGCTTGAAGAATAGTGGTGGCACTTTGTTTAAGGTTATCATTCCTAAAATTTCTTCACTCAGGTCTTCCTCAGTCCAGCATTTTAAAACTTGTAATAGTTAATATTATTGAATTAACATCAAAAACTTTTACATGCAGCCGAAACTGACCTTAAAAATTTGACTTTTAGAAAATGCTTTTCAAATTACTCATCATCCCACCTGTACCAAGGTAAAGAGGGACCTTTAAATATTTATTTTTTAGTTGTAGTTGGACACAATACCTGCATTTTATTTATTTATATGTGGTGCTGAGGATCGAACCCAGGGCCTCGCAGTGCTAGGTGAGCACTTTACCGCTGAGCCACAACCCCAGCCCCATCATGATTGTTATTTTTGTGAGCATCATCATAACGTCACTCAAGTGTTTTTTCCTAAGTCTCTCAGATCACTGCTTATGTCGTCTGAGACTCAAAACTACACAAGGGGAAGCCTTTCATCTCACATCTTCTCTCAGTAACTGCTCTGACAGTTTGTATGTGTGTGTGGATATGGTGTTTGTAATTGAAGTTGCTTTGGGGCAAAGATTCTTTAAATCTTATTTTATTGAAGCCAAATTTGTGCTAATTTCTGTCATATTCTATACCAGATACTGCAAAACAATTCTGCTTTTGAGGAGTAACTGCAAGAAATACCTTGGTAACTAGCCTGTAGTGTATATTTCAGGTTAAATACACTGGTCAGACCAGGGAAACATTCTGGAAGAAACCCTAGGGGAATTCATGAAGCTTTTCAAATGCTATGGTACGGCAAGGATAGAGCCAGAAGATATGGCCAGATATGCTGCCTTTAAGTGTTCTATTATTGGTAGTTAACCAATTTCACGTGCATTTATGCTAAAAATATGGTTCCGGCCAGGCATGGTGGCACATGCCTGTAATCCTAGCTACTCAGGAGGCTTGAGACAGGAGAATTGCAAGTTTGAGGCCTACCTGGGGGGAATGTAACTCAGTGATAGTGGCTTAGTGCTATCATAAGTAAATAAAATATTGTTCCTTTTCAGAAAACCATCCAAATTGGTAGAACTTAAGAAAAAGGACGAAATGCAGATCAGAACTTAAAAAGCAAAAATCCAGGAATTAGATTATTAGGTTTTTAATTAAACATGATGCATACTTTTACATATAACACAAAGGCCCTGGGCTGAACTGCACCTAATCGAAACAGATTAAGTCACCCTTCTATGCTTGGATAGTTATTAATTCTGTTTATTTATGCATGCAGGCTGAAGGTAGTGTTGGCTGCTGTTGTGTTACTGCTTATTGCACTGGGATTCCATTGCTGCTTGATGCTGTGCTCTTAATTAGCATTCAGCTGTTGATTAGGGGAATACTAGGGATGCTAATTGAATTCTTTTTAAAATTCAAGGCCTGCACTGTCCTTGTGGAGTTTGGCCTTACTTGCAAGGATGTAAGATTGGGTGCTCCTTTGAGCTGTGGGTTTTTCACCCCTTGCTTCCTGTCCTGTTGCCTGTTACTTGGTTTTTGGAAATATTTTCATGTTGATTTAGCTTTCAGAAAAAGTTCAGATGCTGCAAAAAAAATTCAGAAGGTTTTGTTGCTTACAGTAGTAAAACAAACTGTTTCCATTTCATCTTGGCTAACAGTAGCTTTTATCTTGAAATATGCCGTCCATTAAGTATTTTAATACTACTTTTGATGTACTACATTGAGGTGAACAACCTAGGTAAAAATAAACTCTGAAATTTTTATCCAAAATAGTAATCCACAGTGGTGATAAACCTTAATTGGCTATGTACATGGATTTACTTACAAGCTCATAAATTTTAAAACATCTAAACCTTCCTTCAGTTTAAAACTCAGTTTATCATAAATATAAATGAAAATCCTTTCAAGATTGACATGACATGGTGAACTAATTTCCTGAGTATTTGTAATCCAGTGAACCAGTGTGGCTGGTAGGGGAATTACTCAGGCAGAGTGGCACAGCCATTTGAAAGGGGTCTCCCCAAAGGTGCTCAGTGCCTTTGTTGTACCCTTTTGGGAATGTTTGCTTGAGAAAACATTGTTTTCATTGTTCACTCTTTTAGGCCAGGCATCTGGACATGCCCAAAGACAGAGCTGCTTAGGAGTAAAAATACAATGAATTTTATTTACTGTTTGTGTGGCAACCGAGGAAAATATAATTCACAGTAACATCAAAGTTAAGAGCAGCAGGAGGGTGTAGAGGTGAATGTGGAGGAGGAGCTGGATGACAAAGGGGAAGAGAGGCTTTCACCACCTGCAGTCAGCCTTCCATGGGTTTCAGATCCCCACAGCCCTGATGTTTGGTTTTAAAATTTCACATCCATCATATGGGAAAAGGCTTAGTTGTATGATATCTATTTGAGGAACTGTTTTTGGCCATTTTATGTAGTCATACAAAAAACATTGATGATAAGGGGATCCTATCATATAGGTCATCTAAGAGATGAATCCATTTATTTTCTTCTTTTAACAATTTTTTGTAAAGTTCCCCTATTAAGAGTGTCATTATAAAAACACTGAAGATTAAAACATCACCCATAACACACTATGTACAGTTTACTTACTACTTCTTGTGATCATCGGGTCTTTGTTTATGGTTTTGTTATTGTAAATTTATTTTATATGTACAGATTTGCATACATGAAAATTGAAACATAATATTTCTTTTATTTTTTATTTTTATTTTTTGGAACGGGGGTGGGGTGGGGTGTCAAACCCAGGACTTTTCAAGTTCAAGGCAGATGCTTTGTAACTGAGCTACATCCCAGCCCTAAATTAAAATCTTTCTAAAGAAATTTTAGTGTGGAAAAATTTTACAACTTTACTTGGAAACTTTGCTATTAATCTGAAAGACAGACATATACATTCCATGAATCAGGAAATAGATACTTAGTAAATTTGGGGGGAAGGGCAGACAAACTCATCTACTACTGACCTACACACCAGCCCAGGACCTAGTAAATTTTATTTATTTATTTATTTATTTATTTATTTATTTATTTATTTATTTATTTATTTTTGAGAGAGAGAGAGAGAATTTTTTTTTAAATATTTATTTTTTTAGTTTTCGGCAGACACAACATCTTTGTTTGTATGTGGTGCTGAGGATCGAACCCGGGCCGCACGCATACCAGGCGAGCGCGCTACCGCTTGAGCCACATCCCCAGCCCCTACTAAATTTTAAAATGAATCAAAGTAGATTTTTCTCTTTACTCCTACCATTCTTCGAAATGAAATTGATAACTGTTTCTAAAGAAGAACTAAATTCTTAGATATGAGAGTTGGAAAAATTAAAGAGAAGTATAAATGTTGATCTATTACTTAAAACATTTGTAATACATCTATTACTCCATGTTATATATTCTTATTGTGACTCATGGTAAAAATCAGTCCTTGGTGGGTTTTTTTTTTTTTTTTTATGTAGATCCAGGTAATATGGCCTGTTATTTCAAGTGTTAATGAAATGGGACCATCTCTGCTGTGATTAACTCCCATCAGCCTTTGAACCAAACCCTTGCTTAAAGAAGTCGATGGTGTAGATAGAGTGGAGTTTATTGTCAAGTTCTTTAGGAAATGAGACAGCAAATTAAAAATCAATTATATGTGCAGAAAAGTTGGTGTCAGGCTATCAATTCTGTCCATTAATTTGCAGAAAGATTCTACTGTTTAACAAGCTGGAAAGAGAATGTATTTTTAAAATCCTTGTGTAAATGAGATAGGCCAAGCTTTAGAAGGAATGAGGTATTTTAAGAATTTGCTTGAGTATTTCATTCAGCAGAAGTTGCCCCTAGGTTAAACCTACAATTCAGCTGTGACCTTGCTGTTCATATACGTGGCTTTGTGACATTCCAGGCAACCTCTCCATACTGTGGTCAAAGAAATATTTGTGACCATTTCTCTCTCTCTTTTAAACAAGATCATTCTTTTTTTTTTTTTGCTTTCTTTTAACCAGTAATGTTTTTAAAAATTTATTATCTCCATCCTTATGTTTTTCTTAAAGCCACAATGCTTTTTGCCACTTCCCAGGCTCCACACAGAATTATTAGGTGCATGTTTGCGCATGTGTGTGTGCTTAGGCCTTGGGGCTGTGCAGAGCAGAACAGAGAGCTGGGAAGGAGCTCCATATTGAATAGAAGCTTGCCCTAAATTATTCCTTGCTGCTCAGGATAATCTTTTTAAATCAAAGATTACTTTTTATGGGATATTTTTTCATTTTGCTTGAGGGGGGGTACATGAGGGAGGGAATCTCAGCTTGAAAGATTCATAAATAGGCAGTGGGTTGTTGAAACCATGTTTTCCATCTCATTTTCAAGGCATATAAAAAAATGGGGATGGCATATACTTTAAGTCACTTGGTCTTCTTTCTCTGTTCATTTAAAAAATGTGAACAAAACACAAGAGGACTTGAAAGATTGCATTTGTTCTCCCATAGACAAAGTGGTTATTTTATAAATGAAGAGGATGGAAAATCTTTTTCTTCTGCAGTTTCTTAGCAACAGAAAGTCAGTTTTAATGTGTGTGCTTGGAACTTTCTATGTATAGTGGCATTGGAGTCTTCCATCTTCACTGGTGAGACATATTAGACTGGCATGTTCAGCGGGTGGGGTGGGGATAGAAACAGGCCATAAAGAATGGGAGCCTGGAGCACACCTGTAATCCCAGAGGCTGGGGAGGCAAAGGCAGGAGGATCTTGAGTTCAAAGCCAGCCTCAGCAATTTAGCAAGGTGCTAAACAACTCAGTGAGACCCTGTCTCTAATAAAATACAACATAGGGCTAGGGATGTGGCTCAGTGGTTGAGTGCCCCTGAGTTCAATCCCTATTCCCACCCTCCCTGNGCTAAGGATTGAACCCAGTGCCTCGCATGTGCTAGGCAAGCGCTCTGCCACAGAGCTACAGCCCCAGACCTGTTTTCCACATTTATAAAGCCAGGTACCAGGTATTAGGAAGCAGAGTATGCTTGATGTCCGTAGAAAGAGATCTTACCAACTGAGGGTGGAGACCCAGGGTCTGTCTCTCTGCTTTCCTTATATTTGGTATTAGTTTGGCAAGATAGCCTCCAAATCTTGTCTCTTTTGAGTAAAGACGTAAAACAAAAGTGAGAGAGCTAGCTTTGAAAAGATACAGGGAAGAGCATTCTAGAGTAAGGGAGCCTCGATATAGAGGCCCTCAGGAGAAGCACTCCTGGCCTGTCTGGGGGTAGCAAGGAGGCCCAATTGTGGAGGAGCAGAGGAAGTTGTGAGGCCACAGAGTTATATTATTGTTATGGAATTAATGAGGTGGCCTTGAGGGCTGAGCTGAGTCCTCTGCCCAGAATACCTTCCAGTGGCATTTTTATGGTTTAGTTGTATTGGGATTCTGAGTCACGTGTCCCTCTGACTCCTTCCGTGGCTTGCTGGAGCATTTCGGTTTTGTAATCAGCGTAGTCAGTGTCTGCCTCATACGTTTGTTGTAAGTTTCACATTTGTGAGAGGAGCCCATTTTTTCCTGCATAGGCAAAAGAAAAATACTTGGACAGATAAGGGCAGGTACTATCCCTGTATTGTGGAATAGCGGTTGCTGTGTCATTAGACATTTCCTGACAAATTTTAATTCAGAAAGTAAAGGGTGGACAATTGAGAACTTTAGCTGACATACTCTGAGAGAAGGTATTTTTAAAAGTCTTTCTTCTTTGGGTCAAAACCCTGGCTTTGAGGATCAACTTAAGAAAGGCCTTCTAATATTGTTGTTTGACCAAGTAGGCCAAATGTCCCTATCCATTGGCATTTGCTTGGTTTAGGCCTTGGTGATTATTTTTAACATCTGGAGGACCCTGCATGTGCTGAGCAAGATGCTGGCCAGGTTTCATGCTCCCCAGCAGTGTTGATTTTTTCTCTCCCCAACCCCCTTGTTCTGGTGTTCACCAGGTGCCCTAGAATAAAGAGTGCCCCTTTCCTGGGGAAGGCCTGGGAGTTAGTCTGGTCAACAGGGTACTTCTTGTCCTATGCGGGCATTTGCTCACTGGGTTTGCTTGGATGCCTCCAACTAGGAAGTCTTGAATGTGGGGTCTGTGGCTTAATTCTTTGTTTTTTCTCAGTAGCTTCCTTTGGAAGGGGCAACCAACCCCTCCCAGTTGTCTGGGTTTGTTTTCTAGATTCCAGTTAAAGAAAACAAAACAAAATAACAACCAAAAAATCCCCACCTCATTCTCTGCTGGGAGAGACTGAGTGAGGGGAGGGAGGATGTGAAGGTGCTTGGGAGGTGATCCGGCTGCTGGCCCGACAGACGCACTCTTCCCAGAGCAGTCTGCTAACCTGTTTCTTAAGGCTCTGTTGTCTTAGGCTGTGGCACACAGGCAGTACATCTCTGCTCTCAAGCTTCCTCAAAAGGCCCGTGTGCTCCCTGCGCCCGTTTTACTATGTTATACTATTTCTTAGGGTTTTCTTCCCTTGCAAAGGACTGATCTTTGTAGGCAATCTCAGCAACAGGAATGCAAGAACTAACTAGTAAATACACCAAACAACTAATATGGAAGGGACAGGCAAAAAATAATAAAAATTTAAAAGTTGCTGGGTGCCGTGGCACATGCCTGTAATCCCTAGTCCATGGAAGTGAAATTCTTCAGTCTTTCAGCAATAACCGAACTTAAGGCGATGTTTTCAGATCATCCTTTGAGTCAGCCCGATTTCCATGTCAGCTTAGTTACTTTCCAAGTCTGTGACCCAGAGCCGCCTGACCTTGGTAGCTGGACTCCCTTGTGGAACTCTGATTTCATAATCAGCCCACATTTTTTTTTCTCTCTCTCTCCCCCCATCCTCCTCCTCTTTCTTTCCCACCCCTTTTCCTTCTCTTTTTAAAATCCCTGTCACACATGTCCAGTGTCCTATCAGGTGTGTATTGCTCTCAGGCCACATTGTGAGATGTGGGAGCCAGCTGCTCCCCCATTGGGGAAGTTGGCAAGCACTGTGCTGTGTCCCAGTGCTGCTCGGTGCTGCTCCAAGCTCAGGTTGGATACTCCAGCCTTCTGAGTGGAAGGGACCTACCTGCTCCTTGTCCCTGAGTGTCTTTACAGCTTGAGTTGAAAAACTAAACATTTTTGTTTTTTTTCTAGGTGACCAACTTTAGATTATACACGGGAGTGCGGGGCATTTTTCAAATTACACTAAATGTATTAAATCTGTTGCATTTCTACACCTATGGTGTGTAAAACTCTGCTGACTGATTGTGACTTCTGTTCCACTCTTCATATCAGAACTCTTCCTTTAGTTGACTTTTGGGTGGTGGTGGGAGAAACATAGTTGCCCTATTTTGTATTTTACTTAGAGACAGGGTCTCACTCAGTTGCTTAGTGCTTCACTTTTACTGAGGCTGACTTTGAACTTGTGATCCTCCTGCCTCAGTCTCCCAAGCCACTGGGATTACAGGAATGTGCCACTGTGCCCAGTTTAAATGAATTTTCTGTTCCTGTTTTTGTTAGTTCTATTATCCAGGTGAACTTATTTTTTTTTTTTTTAATTTGGCTTTGTGTGTGGGTGTGAGTGTGGGTGTGGGTGTTGCTGAGAACTGCACCCAGGGCCTTGTGCATATGAGGCAAGCACTCTACCAACTAGACTATTTCCCTAGCCCACCTGGCTGGAAATAAGATTTAAAAAACAACATTGAGGGTCTGGGGTTGTGACTCAGTGATAGAGCGCTTGCCTAGCACGCATGAGGCACTGGGTTAGATTCCTAGCACCACATAAAAATAAACAAAATAAAAGTTTTGTGTCCATCTACAACTTAATTTTTTTTTTTTTTTTTTAATCTTAAGGGCTGGGACTGTAGCTCAGTGGGGGTAGAGTGCTTGCCTAGCATGTGTGAGGCCCTGGGTTCCATCCCCAGCAGCCCATTAAAAAGAAACAAATAGAATAAAGATATTGAAAAAAAAAAATCTTGGAAACAACAACAACATTGAGCCAGGTGCGGTGGGTGGCACATGCCTGTAATCCCAGCAGCTCAGGAGACTGAGGCAGGAGGATCACAAGTTCACAGCCAGCCTCAGCACAAGTGAGGTGCTAAGCAACTCAGTGAGACCCTGTCTTTTAAATAAAATACAAAATAGGACTGGGGATGTAGCTCAGTAGTCGAGTGACCCTGAGTTCAATTCCTGGCACCAAAAAAAAAAACCAAAAAGAAAAAGAAACATTGATCCCTCATACAAAGGGAATGTATTGGCTGGTTTGTTCTGCTTAGATCTCTGAAGGAATTGCCACTAGCTTGTCATTGCTTGTCAGTATGGCAGGAGGCTAGCTGCCCAACTGTGGTGTTCTTGGATGAGTGTTCACGTTGGTCATTGTCACCACAGATAACTCAGAAGGAAGATGGCAGCACATAATGGAAACTTGTGTGTGTTTGTTACTCCTTGAAGAATGCTGGAGTCCCCAGGGGTTGCCCTTGCCCATGAAGTAAGTTATTAGTTGAGAGGAACCTTGGAGGGTGGATAAGCTTTCACCAGACAGATGACACAGAGGCTAGTGGGAAAACAAAGGCATGAAAGAATGCAGGTAGTTGGCTGGAGTGGGTTGTCACTTCTGAATGGAGCTTGCAGGCGGCAGGTGTAGAAGATGGCTAATTCCAGAACCTCCCACTCTTGACAGAGGGCATTTATTTCAGTCTGTGGGAAATGGCAAATTACAGATCTGAGGACAAGGAATGCCAGGACTGGGTCTGTCCTTGAAGATCAGTCTGGCAGCAGCATAGGATGAGTTGAAGTGGATGGAGAAGGGAATTGGTGACTCTCAAACCTGACGCCATCTTAGAGGCACTCTCAGAAATTGAAGATGTTCCATTGCCTAGCTGCCCTCCAGACCAGTCGGATCACAGGCTCTGGTGGGGACCACTGGAGTAGATAAGGACTGTGGATCCTTGAGAGAGATGTAGAGAGCTCTTGTTTTACTACCATGTTGCTACCTCAGTCTTTCAACTGAGTTTGTGTCAAGGACAGCCACAGTCCTGCCATTCCCTATGTTTTCAAAACAAGGTATATAATTATTCTTCATTTCCTGTTAAATGTTTAATGTAGATTCCAACCCCTTTCCTGCAGCTCACAACCTCCTAGGGTGTGCACTGGAATCACATGAGTAACTTTAAATGCCCAAAGCGAACTTGGGTCACCCCAGAGGTTCCAATTTAATTTATCTGGGGTGTGGTCGAGATGCTGGGGTACTAATGTGCAGCCCAGGTGGAGGAGAACTAAGGTAGAGGAAATAAGAAGAGGGATGAAGATGAGAGGCTCTCCCAAGTAGCCATGAGGTATCTGTGCCAGGTGCTGTTCTGAGCATGTGACTTGAATTGACTTACATGTTGCCATCTTAAAGATGGAGAAGCCAGTCACAGGCAGAAGAGAGATCCTTCCTGGCCACAGAGCAACTGGTTGGTAGAGCTTGTCTTCCCCCCACCGCAGACCCTCAGTATCATGTGGCTTCTGGAGGAGGCCATCCAATGGGGTAGCAGCACAGAAGCTGGAAAGAGAGGCTATTCCCGTGCTGGATGGGGAGGAAGCTGGGCCTTCCTCACAAGAAGGGAAATAAAGAAGTGCTGACTTTAGGGGAGAACAGCAGAGCTTGTGTTGGATTTGAACTTATTTAGAAGCTGTAGCAGTTAGAAATGAAGCTGTCAAAATAGAAGCTTTCTGGTTTATAAGGGAAGTTCACAGTTGAGAAAACTGGACTTGAAGAGGGTAATTAGCTTGCCCAAGGTCCTAGAGCTAGTTAATCACAGAGCCAGGGGCTGATGAGGTGACCAGGGATGAGATGAGGTCCCCTGAGACTAGTCTCATAGGGAATGCTTATATCGAGGGGCAGAACATGGTCATTAGCCAGTGACAAAGACAAAAAGGAATGCCAGAAGGCAGGGGGGAAAGTTTGGGTCCAATATAGCTTAATTTTAGGAAGTAAAGAGTAAGTATACATACACACATGTGTATGTAGTAGTCATGTAGGGAATGAATGATAAGACTGGGCCGTCCTTGATGTAGCCCGTCTGATTGTCCTGGATCAGGGTGGTGAAGCCTTCTCAGGATGCCACGAAGCTGAGTATTGATCACACCTTTGGCATAATTGATCCTGAGTCCCACACAGAGGCTGCTTTTGGGAAACCAGGACCCAGGTGGCAGAGGAGTTGAGGACAAGAGGTCCGAGGCAAGAAGGGATGTTGTGGGATTAGTGGTTGCTAGGCGGTAGGGGGAATCTTTAGTTTTACGTCTTAGGTGTGGTTCTAGTAGGTGGCTCTGCTGGAATAAAAAGCCCCAAGAATGGTGGCCACAGACAAAGCATCACAAGGGCTTCTGGCAAGATTTTTGTATTCCTGAGAGTTGATGTCAAAACGTAGGGTGCAGAGGGAGATTTCTAGCTAGGACCCACCTGGTCTCCCTGGATTGCTGCTGTTGACAGAACTGAACTTCCGGCCCTGTGACTATAGTTGAGGAGGATACTGTGTAGAAGCCAAGGTGGGGTGGTGGGGTTGTTGGGTTTTGGAGATCACAGAGAGGACAGTATGTCCCTAGAGGCTGTGGAGTGAAGAGCCAGTAGGGGTTGCCACGTTGTCAGAAACAGTTCTGGTCTGAATTGGGCTGGGAGTGCAGGGAAAGGGTTGAGAAGGAAGGAAACCTGTGCTGTGAGTAGAGACAGAGTGGTCCCTCCGTGCTGCTTTGTCAGGTGATGTGCTTCCTGAGGGCCTACCTGTTTCCCACAGACCTTACTCTCAGCGAACTCATTAAGTGTGAAATTGAGATGCGCTGAATGAAGGGGCAGAGGCGGAAGGTCGAGGAATGTTGGGAGGAGACAGAGTTCTTTGAGTTGATGAACTGAGTGCAGAACTGAAACTGAAGGTGTGATGTTGGCTCTGCTGAGTGTGACCAGGCTTGCCCTGCATCCTGGGCACTGTCTAAATGCTGAGACAAGAGGCAGGTGTGGACATGCTGTTTTCAGGGAGTTTGCATTCTAGTGGGGAACACAGACACATACACAAAACAACCTCAGTAGGGTGCATTCAAGTAGACACTGTGAGGAAGACAAGCTGGTTTCACTGGGGCTGCTCAGCCCTCCTCCCGGTAGCAGCAGCTTCTGTTCCATGACTTTTATTTCTGTGTCTGCACAAATGATATCACTGCTAAGTCAGTCAAATAGGTGTTTTTCTAGTAATTCAGTTTACTTGCCCCCCCATTGGGGTCATGTCTTAGTTGGCTATAAACTGCTCATTGTCAGGACCAGATAAATAAATGGCTTTAGTATTCAAGAACTTTCAAGAATTTAGAACAGGCTGAATTTGGCTGCAAGGAGAAATGGGGACTTTGTTATGGAAATAAAAATGATGTAGTTTTCTTTGACATAGGCATATATGTGTTTTCATGCTTAGATATACCTTTTTCAGCATGAAGGGCATCACATTAGAATATTTTTAACAGCAAAATAAGGTGCTTTTTTTTCATGGCTGTAGATTTGGGAAAAAAAGTTAAAAGTGAAGAATCTGTTTCTTGGTAATACCTTTGCTGATAATTTAATGGTAGCTGTGAGTGAGTGAATGTTCTTCTGGGAAGGAGGGAGAGAGGGAGAGGCTGTGACTGAACCCAAAATGGGGCTCTGCAGCCATGGAACTAACTCCCTTTGAATGTGACTGGTTTCACTTTCTTTTCTCAGGGTGATATGTTTATCAAGCAGGCTGAGGGTCTAAAACATAGAAGACATGAAGTAGCTTAATGTGTGGATAATTCATTTAGTCTTTGTAAGGAACATATCTTTGATTCTGTAATAAGCCACAAGGTTTTGTTTTCCTGCCATTAGTCAGCCTAGCTTGTGTTGAGCAGGTCACACAGTCTCCAGCCTGCCTGCAGCTGGTACAGCTGGGGTCTGTCCCGGAGAAGGCTGACTCCTTTGGGCTGTCCCCAGGTTAGCCAAGAGAAAGAAATGCACTGCTGGAATGAGGTCCTTTAGAACATTTGTTGTCTATTTTTCTTCAATAATCCTCATCTGTCTGTAGAATGTCTCCCATCACAGAAATGTAATTATTTTGTTTTAGAGTGTTCAGGCTGTAAAGACAGAAAGACAGAAGTGGTGGTAAACCTGATAAATCTGGTGGACTGTGTGTCTCCGACCAGTTGCTGTACCTTGGGCAAGTATTGATCCTCTCTCTAAGAAGTAACAGTGTTATTAAATAGGCAGGCTCTTCCAGCTCTCCAAGGCCTGGGTACTCATACTATAATAGGAAGTGTCATTGAAGAAACATGTGTTAAATGACTGTCAGTGCAAAGGCCTCTCTCTGCCAGATGGCACTGGGTAAGACCTCTCCGCCACAAGAGGATGATACCTTAATGGCAGTGAGGGTGGAATGTGGGAAGTTCCAAGGCAGGTACAGAAGTGGATAGAGCCCGGTAAGGTGGCACACTTTTGTAATCCCTGCAGCTCTAGAGGCTGAAACAGGAGGATTGAAAGTTCAAAACCAGCCTCAGCAAAAAGCAAGGTGCTAAGCAGCTCAGAGAGACCCTGTCTCTAAATAAAATACAAAATAGGGCTGGGGATGTGGCTCAGTGGTTGAGTGGCCTTGAGTTTAATCCCCTGTATGCCTCCTGCACACCCACCCCCCAAAAAAAAAAAAGTGGATGGAAACCCAGAGGAAAAAGAGAAAACTTGGGTAGGAGACAGTAAATTTGCTCAGGGTCACAATGCTGGTAAGTGCAGCACTCAGGAATCCAAGTCAGATAGTCCCACCCAAGAAAGGTTCCCAGATAGCAGAAGTCTTATATAAGGAAATACAGGTACAGAGCAGACAGGTCATGCCCAGGAACAGCAGGGGCCTAGCCTTGAGTACATGTGGAGCAGGGTTGGCAGATGTGTAGTAGAGCCACTCTCTCCTTCCTCTATGTCCATTGCAGACACGATTTGACAGCTGATTTCCCCTTGAGCTGAATTGTGACCTCCGAATCCACTTTAGCTTGGCCTTCTAATCCAAATGCCTGCGGTGGCAAGAGTAGAGGTTGGCGTGATAAAGCACTTTGATTAGCACACTGTGGAGTCTGAGCTCTTTATTTAAACAGAGAAGTACCAGAATCAGTTTTAGAATTCAGACTGAGAACAGCCGTGCCTTGGTGGAACAACAGCTGGGTGCAGGGCCTTCCCTGGGCAGTGTCTTGGTTCTAGAAAGTATGCCAGGTTTAACCCTCGTTTGGCTTAGGTAAAAACATTCTAATGGTGTAGCTGATGCATGGAAGCATATGTGGGGCTCCAGAAAATGTCCAGTAAATACAAAGTTAAAAAAAATTTTCCCATGAAGCTCCTGAAAGCATTTTCTCTAAAGTAACATACCCATTCCCAAGTTAAAATATTTTTCCTAAGGATGAAATGTCTAACATATGATCAGTGTTGACATTTAAAAATAAACTATCCAGGGGCTGGAGTTGTGGCTCAGTGGTAGAGCATTTGCCTAACATGTGTGAGGCACTGGGTTCGATTCTCAGCACCACATATAAATAAATGAATAAAATAAAGGTCCATCAACATAACTATCCAGGGGCTGGGGATGTGGCTCAAGCGGTAGCGCGCTCGCCTGGCATGGGTGCAGCCTGGGTTCGATCCTCAGTACCACATACAAACAAAGATGTTGTGTCTGCCGAAAACTAAAGTGTAAATAAAATATTAAAAATAAATGAAATAACTATCCAATCATTCTTTTTAAATATATCCATTGAATTTCAAATACTATAGGGATTTATACCCATTATCATCTGTTTATAAAATACATGAATGAGGTTTTGTTTTGTTTTTTAGAAGTCAAATCATGCATCTTATCCTTTCCTTCCTTGAACTTCCATTTCCCTGCTATTTCATCCAGAGAACTATTTAGTGCATTTTATGCTGGGAGTCTTGTGTCAGATCATCCTTTTATACTTCCCTGCAACAAATATGTGTGGGGGCTGGGGATGTGGCTCAAGTGGTAGCACGCTCGTCTGGCATGCGTGCGGCCCGGGTTCGATCCTCAGCACCACATACCAACAAAGATGTTGTGTCTGCCAATAACTAAAAAAATAAATAAATAAATAAATATGTTAAAAAAAAAAAACAAATATGTGTGTATCAAATACGTGCTTATACTTTCCTTTAGCAGGAGAGCTGTAAATGAACAATAGAGTTGTAAATGCTAGAAAAATTTTTTTCATATTATATTGTTATAATGCCTTCTAGTGTACAGTTGATCAAAATAACAAAATATTATAAATGTTGATATGATTTCACTTTTTGCTCAGTATCTGTTGGAAATAAGATGGATGGGTTATTTAAAACACATTAGTTCTTGGGTGAATGTTACTTATATTTAGAATGAGGTCATGTTCTATGTCAAATTTATTTCTATTGTTCATTTATCTTATTTATGTGAATAAGGAGATGGGAAACATGGTTTTGTTAGTGCCATTCAGTTATTTGAATTCCTTCCATAATAATGTCAAAATATAACTTGTCATCAAGTCATTATTTTCACTAATCTATCAGATATCATTTCACTGTGACCTTTTTCAGTTTTGTTGATAGCAAAGAAGTGGAAGATTTCTGACTTGCTAGGTTTTCTTATTTATTTCTTTATTTGTCTGTCTGTTTATTTATTTATTTATTCGTTTTTGAGGTGCTGGGGATTGAACCCAGGGCCTAGTGCATGCAAGGCAAGCACTCCACCAGCTGAGCTGTATCCCCAGCCCATAGGTTTTCTTATTTAGACCTGAGTTAGGCATTTTGGAACCAACACCAGTGCTTTAAATTGTGCCCTTTCATGAGGTGACCCAGGGACAGTGCTCCTTAGTAGCTTCCACTTGGGAGAGGGGAAAGGGGTTGCATTTGTTTCTGGAGAGATAGATGGGAGATGGAATAGTATCCTCTCACAAGAGTGTGCACTTTCTTGGTGACATTAGGAAAGTGAATGTACATATGAAAGTTGAGAGTTTAGAAATAAATTCTCTTAGAACGATTTGACTCCTTATGCCCTTAAAAAAGTCTCTCATGTCTGCATTTCCTAGTTTTCAGACCATGTACTTACAGATCCTGCATGTCAAGTTTAATTGTGGATGCTAGGGGCACCCAAGGGAGCAGGCCTTATCTGGGGTAGGCGGTGGTATGGCAAAGACCAGCCTGGGAGCCAAGGCAGGGAACTGGGCTGTACATTGCTTTGGTGATTAAATGATGACAGACTACTGCTTTTGCCCTCTAGGAGTTCATCATGTGAGCTCACATTATTGAAAAAGAAAAAACAAAACAACTTCCCTCCCCCAAGAACCCATAAAACATCGGGGGAAAAAAAAAACCCTTTGCTAGACCTTGTTTTTGTTTTTTGTTTTGTTTATTTTTTATTGAATTATTTTTGTAGTGCTGTTGATTGAACCCAGGGCCTCATGCATGCTAGGCATGCATTTTACCACTGAACTCTATCCCCAGCCCTAGGTCTTACCTTTAAATGTTAATATAGCACATATATTACTCTAGAGCACTTTTAAAAAAATATTTTAATATTTATTTTTTTAGTTTTTGGCGGCCACAACATCTTTGTTTGTATGTGGTTCTGAGGATCAAACCCGGGCCACACGCATGCCAGGCGAGTGCGCTACCGCTTGAGCCACATACCCAGTCCCCTCTAGAGCACTTTTTAAAAAAATGTTTTGATAACGATATGTCAATATAACTGACTTCCTTGGCAATTCCGTGTGTTTTATTTTAGGCATCTACAAACTGTTTTTAGAAGGGGTTAGGCTTTACCAGAATACCAAAGGGTCTGCAGTAGAAAACGGATTAAGAACTGTGCCTCTTCCAGATGCCATAGATAGTTTCCAAAGCATCCAAGATGACAAGTTCAATACAGTGGTTTCATGAAAGGACACTGCACAGAAGAGACTAACACTGTTCCTGGCTTAAGGTACATGCCACAGGTGATTCAGTTGTTACCTTAGACTCAGATCTCAGAGTGGTATTATCAGGAATTATTATAGGGATACCAATGTTGCCTGTAGTCCAGTGTACAGCTCATCATTATGGAAGGCACCTGGAACCACCGGGGTACATGTTTCCCAAAGGTCTCTGATCTTCTCTCTCCTTCTATCCCTGAAGTCCCTCTGAGAGAGAAAATCTTCAATCTCCAGATTGCTTTTCACAGCAGTTCAGTATGTTATTGGTTTTATGGTTAAGTAATCTTGACCTGTGGCTACTTACTTAGAATTTGATTTGTGTCTTTAACATCTTAACATTCTTTCTTTTCTTTCTGGTGCTTTCTCAGGCAGCTCATTTCCTCCATGCACCAGGTTCCCTGACTTGAAACCACAGAGCTACATTTAGATCAGGTTTCTTACATGCTGCCGACTTTATCTCATTTACAGTATCATGTTTCTGTTGCCGTACACTGTCTGATCTGGACCTCTTCATAGCTTTTTAACAATTTGTAATTGAGCAGGAAGTGTGTTTTTATTACAGTGGCCTTTTGATTTTGATTTTACAATCATGTAGTGTTTAGCAGAGAGCAGAGGTGGGCAAGTGGCTCTCTGAAACACATTTTTGACAGAGAGAAGTCTGTTGTTTCAGCCACTTGGCTATCTGTCAGCGGTTCTCAGACTTCCCCCTTGTGTTGGTTGCCTGGCAACCCGGGGCTGGAGCAATCAAACCGTGGCCAGTGCTTTTCCAAGTCCAGATTGGGAGATGATTTATTGGTGGAACTGTAAGCACAGTAAACCCAAGCCTCAGAAATAACCTTTATTATTATTATCACTGTTATTATTTCTTTTTAAACTAGGAGTTTATAGAAACCACATCAAGAGAAAAATAAAGAGAGAAGGAATATCAACTGGAGGGTTTCCTTGCAAAAATTATTAAGAATAGAATTAGAGAGCTGGGGATATAGCTCAGTTGGTAGAGTGCTTGCCTTGCATGCATAGGCCTTGGGTTCAATCCCTAGCAAAACACACACACACACACACGAAAAGAGTAGAATTAGAGTCTTTAATGAGCTGCTTATGTTTCTGTCCACATATGTATAGGCTGATACTTTTACCTGGCTGAATGGTTACCATCCTCCCCCCTTAACTGTTGTACTGGCACACTCAATATTCTAAAAGTTAGTCCCTCTTGTGATAAATTGGGGTACTTGGGATACTGTGTTTCCAAAAGAAACTCATGGCCCAAGGTCTGCCTGCAGCCCAATAGACAGGCAGGCTTTCCCACTGCCTGCCTGTCTTCTTGATTTAATTCAACAAGTATAAAATGCTGATTTCTCTTCACCCTGTTTTTCAAAATTTGTTAAAAAATCCGAAGGGGCTGGGGATATGGCTCAAGCGGTAGCGCGCTCGCCTGGCATGCGTGCAGCCCGGGTTCGATCCTCAGCACCACATACAAATGAAGATGTTGTGTCCGCCGAGAACTAAAAAATAAATATTAAAAAAATTCTCTCTCTCTCGCTCTCTCCCTCTCTCTTAAAAAAAAAAATCAAAATCCTGAGATACCATCTCACTTAAAAAAAAAAAAAAAATCCGAAGACCTCAGTATATGGAAAATCTCTTCTGCTCAGTTTTTCTGTGAAGCTAAAACTACTCCAAAAAAATAGTCTATTAAAACATTTTTTAAAATTTAAAGACTCTGCCTTTCACTGTCCTGTGTTAAACAGGTGTAGTGGGTCTTCCTTTTCACATGTGCGTATCTGTGCAAGGGGAAGAGAGGGCTGCCATTTGTTGATTCTTTCACATTCTTCTCACTTTCTGCTCTAGTCTAGACTACCTTCTCTTGCCCCTCTCCCGATTGTAATGATAACCTTTTCACAGTAAAAAGTATCTTATTGGTTTATTTTTTATGTAAAAGTGAGATCTAGCAGTTCTTGTTGAGGTTTTCCCTTCAGATGTCTAAAGTAATTTTTTCAATACTGCAAATGAGGATGAAGAGGACTCTATTTCTGGGTGGGGGGGGTCTTCTGCAGCAAGTGGGGTGGGAGCAGAAGAGTCTTAGCCTGACTTAGCTTGCCCCCAGCATTCCTTTTTTTTTTTTTAATTTTAAGAAAATACTTTGGAACTCAAACTCTGCTATGTGTGCAGCCCAGTGTATCCAACTGTATATGTAAATGTTCTATTAATATGTTTGTATTTTTACAAATATACAGATCTAATCTGTGTATAATTTACACACAGCTGTGTTCATGCTCCCTTAGTACCAATATTTTCAGCAAGAACAAGGTTATCATGGGAGCACTGTTGTTCCAAACAGAGGCCAAAAGAACAGCCTTAAGGTTCCCAGGGACTCTGTTGAATGTGATAGCCTTCCTGAATGGAGACAGTATGAGACCAAAGCAGGGTGCTGGTAATGGGCAAGGAACAGCCACCTCTGGCTCCACAGGGATCTTCCTCTTCAGTTTTACCTTTTGTAATTGAGCTACTGTTCCCTCTTCCACCCTGCACTGTTTCCTAAAGGGACAGTTGATTTTCCTCTCTTTTCGGAGATCATTCTTTAACTGATTTGAGTTCAGCCAAGAACGTCATCCATGTCATATGGTTATGAGGGGAAATGAAGTCCTTGAATCCCTTCTATGCCAGGAGCTCAAGTGAGCCTGTGGCATGTTTTCGGGTCCTAGTTTCCTCGCTTTGGGAAGTGGGTAGATCATGAGAACTTTTATATTTGGTCAAGTTCTTCTGGAAGGCAAGTTTTACTTAATTTGAAATAGCTGGCCTGATTGGTTTTATTTATCTTATTTATATCATTGCCCATAATTTTAACAGTTTAGTTAATTTACCTCTTTAGAACAGAAGACTTTTAGGGCTGGGGACATAGTTCAGTTGGTAGAATGCTTGCCTCATATGCACAAGGCCTTGGTTTCAATTCCCAGCACCACACAGGGGAGGTGGGGGGGAGGAAAAGAAGACTTTTGGTGCTTTGAGTCTTTAGGTGTCTACAAAAAAGAAGTATGATTATTAAATAATTATTTATAATTTATTAAATTAAATTTTTTATTTAATAATTATTAAATAATTAGGATTATTCTGGACCTGCACTTTCCAGCATAGCAGCCACAAGCCACATATGCCTGTTGAACACCTGGAATGTGGTAGTCCATGCAGAGATGTGCTGTCAGTGTAAACAAGTCAACAAAAACTTGATGAGGGGAAAAAATGTGCAACATTTCATTGATAATATTTATATTAATTATATATTGAAATAATATTCTGGATATGTTGAGGTGAACAAAATATTAAAATTAATTTTAGCTGTTTCTTTTGATCATCTGGCTACTAGAAAATTAAAACTTAAATATTTTGCCCACATTTTGGGGCTCACATTCTATTCTGCTTGGCAGCCATTGACATCTATAGTCTTTTTTTTTTTTTTTTTTTTGGTATTGTGGAATGAACTCACAGGTGTACAACCACTGAATTATATCCCCAGCCCTTACTTTTTATTTTGAGATAGGGTCTGCTGAGGCTGGCTTTAAATTTATGATCCTCTCGAGCCACTACAAATACAGGTGTGCACACCACACCTGGCTATATTCTTTTAATTACAATTTTTACAAAAGGCGTCCTCACTAAAGATTTCTACATTTTTTGTTTCCTTGCAACTTACAGATAGGCCTTGTTTCCTTTTTGTCAAAGAAAGGTGAACTTTCACTATTTGTAATACCCTTTACAGGGGCAATTATGTGGAGTCTCTAGGGCTTCTGCCTGTTTGGGTATTTAGCTAGTGGAATTTCTACATTTGCTAACATTGCTGCTTACCTAGCCTCAGAAGTCACCCTGTATCATTTCTGTTACATTCTACTGGCCAAGGCAGTTACAAGACCCACCCAGACTCCAGAGGAGGAAACACCCTCCTGTCAGTGGAGGAGCATTGGCATCAGCTCATAAGAGCAGCATAGGGATGTAATTGGTGTTGTGGTGCCCCCTCTGGAAAGTACGTTCTTACTTGACTGGGTAGTTCTAACTTCACAGTGCGTGGAAGCGAACCCACTCACTGATGGTAGATTTTGTTAGACCTGAAATAATGAGAAAACCTCAGTGTGCTCAATGCAATCATCTGACTTAGAGGGACATAGACAGAGATACAGAGGAGGGCCCAATGGCCTTTCCCTAGTGGGCTCGATCGCCATGTAAACCATCTCATATGAGGTCATGTTTACATTGGGTATGTAGTCTTTGGATGAAAAATGGAGTCACTTTTCTTTGATACTTGAGGCCATCTGGGAAGGTGTGTGTTGAGGGAGGAAACCATTGGTTGCTGAGCTGGCATCAGTGGAGGAATGCTTTGGTTCCTCTAGTGGGACATAAGAGTTTGAACTGAGAAAAAAGTTGGGTAACAATCAGTTTTGTTGTTAGTAGTTAGTTAGAAACTTAACAGTAGAAACTTCTGAATACATGGAGTCAACCCAGATGGCAGATGATTCGAGGTTAAATAGCCATTGGGAAGACTAAGCCTGGTCACCTCCAGATACATTCATATATTCATTCAAGCATTGATTGCAGGTCACCTGCTATATGTTGTCAGGTGCTCTTCTAGGTTGCTGGTGGTATAATATGAGCCCTTTTCCTCATATTCAGCAAAAAACGTGTCGTGTCATGCCATATCACATATGCTTATAAGAGCTAGGTGTTAAAGTGGAATAAGGTTATAGAGAGTGATGAGGCACACAAATTGTCCACGGTAATTAAATTAATAATTGAGTAACATTGAGATTAAAGTTTTTGGTTTTAGTAATGAATCTTATATTAGTTTCCTGTTGCCACATAACAAATTATCCCTAACAATAAAAATCACCCTAACTTAAAAACAACTAGGAGCCTTCATTTTCTCTCTCTCACAGTTTCTGGGGGACAAGAATGTAGGAATGGCTCTGTGGTTGTGACTTGGGGTGTGTGTTAAGGTGGCTCAGCTCCTTCACTCACAAGGCTGGGTGAGAAGTCTCAGCCCTGGGGGCCAGGACAGTTGCGGCTTCCGAGGCATCTCTATCCCTTGTGATCTCTCTAGTCTAGTGTAGTTTAGCATGGTCAGACTTTTTCATCTGCAGCTCAGGGGTCCAAAGATATGTGTCCAGGGAGGGTGAGCCAAGCAGAGCTGCATTGCCGTTTCTGACATAGCCTCAGAAGTCACCCTGTATCATTTCTGTTACATTCTACTGGCCAAGGCAGTTACAAGATCCACCCAGACTCCAGAGGAGGAAACATCCTCCTGTCAGTGGAGGAGCATTGGCATCAGCTCATAAGAGCAGCATAGGGATGTAATTGGTGTTGTGGTGCCACCTCTGGAAAGTACGTTTTCGCAGATATAATAAAGATTTTGTAAAAAAAATAAATAAATAAATTTAAAAAATTAAAAAAAAAAAAAAGATTTTGTGGGTAAGTGTGCTTTAATTTGTGGACTTGTGCTGGGCCTTGCACTTGCCAGGCAAGCAACTCTACCACTGAGCTGCATCCCCAGCCATTTGTTTTGTTTTAAATAATATATGGTCCTCATCTGTAAGACCAGAGTTTTGACCAGTTCAGGTGCTGCAAGGCTCCCTTCCTGTTCTTTCTCAGAATCTACTAATATTAGGGACACAGAAAGCTGAGAGAGGACACACTAAACTGGGTGTGAGGGCTGTGAGATATTATGGCAGGGTGCATGGTCCCCCATTCTATCATAGATTCTGATGGGGAGTGATGAGGTCAGGATCTATGGGATATCTCTATGATGGGCCTGAAAATGACCGAGGTGGCAGGCATGGGGCCCTTAAGGCTGTTAGGTGGGTAGAACATTTTATGGAGATTCCAGGAGAGCGTCCTTTGTAAGAACTCAGCAATTGAGGGGAAACTTTTGAGAGAAAGGGTGTAGGAGGACCACACGGGTTGATCTCTGGGTATCTACAGCAAGTGAGCACTGGAAAACTACTCTGTTCATTGGTGAAGTAAGGGTAATAACCTGCAGCCCAGTGAGTATGGAAGATAAGGGAAGCCTTGAGGGCCCTGGGCACTGCTGCAGCAGCTCAGCCCAAGGGCATTTGTGAAGGTCTAGGAGTGAGAGGACATGAGAACACTGAATAGCTGCATGCGTTGTGCCAGGCACAGCCTTTTGATAATTGGCATGGCTTTTCTTATTAGACCTGGACTTGAATCCTGGCCCTAGCAATGACAAGCTGTGGGTTTGTACAGAATATTCAATTTAAGTTGCAGTTTCTTTATCAATAGAATGGGTCCAGTGACTTCTCTTTTGTACTGGGATAACACATCTGTTGCCACCAGGACTATCTATCATTCTGCACTGAGGCTTGAGCGTGGGGAACTTGAGAAACACTGAATATCTCCGTTTTCTGGGTTCATGACAAGGCTGCTTTGAAGAAGATGTGGTCTAGGACCCCTTGGTGTCCACGTTGAGATTGTTTTGTCCTGGGACTAGGGAAGATATTACTCTGAATACAAAGTGTGGGTTCAAGTCTGAACTAAGGGAAAATGTCAGGTCAAAGGGAAATTTGAGAATCATCAATAGACTGTACTGAGTATTTAAAATGATCCTGGTTGCTATGTTTAAAATTCTAATGGGTTATATTAATTAGGTTTTTGTTGCTGTGACCAAAATACCTGACCAGGACAAATTGGAGGAAACGTTTAATTTGACTTATGGTTTCAGTCTGTGGATGGTCAGCTCCATTGCTGTGGGCCCAAGGTGAGGCAGAGCATCATGGGGAAGAAGCATGACAGAGTGAAGCAGCTTAGGATGTGGTGGCTGGAAAGTAGAGAGAAGAGGGAAGGGGCTGCAGGGAAGATGCACCCTTCCAGGGCATGCCACCAGTGACTCACTGCCTCTAGCCACGCCCCACCTACCTACAAGTACCACCCAGTTAGTCCATTCAAAGTAGGAGGAACTGATTAGGTTACATATAGCCATTTTACCTTGGAATACTCCTGTGTTAACAAGGAGCTTTTGGGGACACCTCATGTCCAAACCATCATAATACTGGTTTATTTTTTATTTTTTTGTGATGAATTTTGGGCCTTGCACATACTAGGCAAGTGCTCTACCACTGAACTGCAACCCCCAGCCCTCTAATTCATTTGAATTATTAACTAGCTGCCCTGCAATTACACTAATAAGTGAAGAAAAAAGTCAGGAGCAACAGTCTCCTCCTGTACCAGTTCTGGTGCTGCTTATTGAAAAAGTAGGGCTTCATGCAGGTCCCCATAGTGTATAAATATTTAGAACCAAAATCAAACAATATATCTTAAAGCAGTATCAACAGTAACCTCCAGAGAGAAATGTGTTTTTGACAGGAGATGATGGGAATCTGTCACAAACCGGATTATATGGGAGAGCTGTAGCAGGCTTTCATTCAGTGGGTTGCCAGTCTGGTAAACAAGTAGGCATCGTGAACACACCCTTTGGAAGGGCTTGTATTTCTTCCACTTGACCTCAGGGCTCTCTTTCTCCACCCTATCCCTCTTTAACACAGGTCCTCACTTAGGACACATCTGTATTTTCTTCAGCTGCTCTATGCCTTCAGAGAGCCATGGATGTATTCCTTTTCCTCAGCGCCTGGCTGCTGGGCTTAAACTTGTGTGTGTCTGTTGGTGGGGGGACGGGAGATTGCTTGCTTGCAGATCTGCTTGTACTTCGGTCCCCTAAGAACCAATAAG
Source organism: Marmota marmota marmota (assembly GCF_001458135.2). Taxonomy (NCBI): domain Eukaryota; kingdom Metazoa; phylum Chordata; class Mammalia; order Rodentia; family Sciuridae; genus Marmota; species Marmota marmota. The sequence goes on from NW_026000102.1 coordinate 3,327,264, forward strand.
TCATTAACATAAATTCTGTGCAGAAAATGGGCAGAGCAGAAGGAGCCATTTTCACAGTGGGAATCATTTTAATACCTACAGTGTTTTCTAAACAGTTATGTAAGAGGACTGAGTGCACGTCGCTCTCCAGAAGTCCCGGTGAGTTTCTGACTGTGATACACTAGTTAAAATTCACCAGAGGGAGTTAATTTTGAAAGCTCTCAGCCAGGGGTTAATGCAGAGGCATCTCTTAGCTGTTTTTATAGTCTCGCCTGCTCTCTTCTGCTCTCTTCCCACTGCAGTCAGGGTTGGGATCCCACACCTCAGATGACACCAGAATGAGCCATGCTGGGAGTTTTAGGATGGGCAAGGGGCATAGGCACATGTACCCATTTGGAGGGATTACTCTTGGCCTCGCACTTCTTCCGTCTGCTGTCCAATTTGTTATTCAGAACAATTTTCTTGAGTTACACAGAGCACTTATTTTATGTCTAATTTAAAAGATAAATTGAAATGAGAATAAATTATTATGACAATCTAACCTTTATTTGTCCATTTATGAGAAAAAATGTCTTGAAATACAAACACCAGTCACCCAATCACACCCCCAATCTGTACCTTTGAGTCCATTCCTAGGCACCACCCTAGTCCTGAGGCTCCCTATTTGTTTACACATGTCACCTCTGATCCTTCCACCCTGGGCCAAGGATTTTGTGACCTGTGGCCAGTTTTCCCATATGTAAGATGGAGATATCAGTAGTTCCCAGCTAGTAAAGTGGTGGTGATGGTAGACAGGGAGTTGCAGGTAAAGCCTGACACTGTTGTGTTGAGCCACTTTTACTGCTGTATGGGGCAGCTCTTCCTTAACTTTTTAATATCATGACACATTAAAAATGGACAGTATTTATATTTATCAGTAGTGTTTACAGGGAGGCTGCTTTTGTCTAGGCCCACCTGCTCCCCAGGGCAGAGAGAAGAATTAGCAGCTGCTGGGCCAGTGAGGCTCGTGGCCACAGGCACAGCTCAGGGTGGGGTGGGGGAGTGCAGCAGCACCGGGAGCCTCTGAACTTAGCAGCTATAAGAGATAATATTCCTGCATTTGGACCAAATGACTTTTATTCCCGTTATGTTATTTCTCATTTCAAAAGTGGTTGTGTCTAAACAGCCATGTCAGAATTTCCTCTATGAAACAGAGGACGGACTAGATTCCATAACTTCTGAGTTTAAACCTCATGTAACTTTCCACTCTACCAAAAAATTAAGGATTAGAGCTTTCCAGATACATTATATTAAAATCCTAGAGTAACAGGATTCAGATACTTGCTGTTCCCCCCCCACACACACACACAAGCCAGGAGTTAAATTTTCTCTACTGAAAACTGATGGGTAGATAACTTCAGATGGTGACAGTTTTCAGCTCAGTAGTGGAATACTGTATCAGTTTTTCTGAGACTTGGAGCACAGTCATAAACTAAGTTGTAACATAAAGAACGTCTCCTTGCTATTAAATAAAGACATATATCTGTTTGAATCTTACCTGGCTATGGGGATAAGAAATAGAAAAGGACTTGCACTGTGTCCACATTTCAGATTGGTTGGACATGAAGCATGTCACAAAAACAGGAGCCAGCTTTCCAGGCCCTCTGCTTGTGGTCTGAGAGCTGTAGACTGCAGAGCATGAAGCAGGGCTTGGTTGAAATGAGAATAAATTATTATGACAATCTAACCTTTATTTGTCCATTTATGAGAAAAAATGTCTTGAAATACAAACACCAGTCACCCAATCACACCCCCAATCTGTACCTTTGAGTCCATTCCTAGGCACCACCCTAGTGACCAAGCTGGTTGGCTTGCCCCCTTTCCATGCTCACATTCTTTTTTCTCCTTTACTCATGGCATCCTGGCCTTCTAATATCTATACATAGTGAGGGCAAGAGAAGCTAATAGACATAGAAATAATGCATGAGGCCTTCAATTTCAGTGTTGGAAATACCGAGTGCCAGCCGACTACTTAAGAAAACTGTTAAGAAACACACTGGTCTTCCATTTAGAAGCATGTAGTACCTGCCTGTTCATAAGCTGATGGTATAAATTAAGAGTTTTGAAAACAGCAAGGTCTTCATTTGAAGTGAGGAATGCACAGAGGGAAGGAGACTGCTGTGATAGAAGCCTGTTTCAGATGTTGGTCTGCTCCAATCACTGACGCTCTAAGGGCTTGTCTTTGTTTCGATTTTAAAGGCAGCTACTGTGCATTTCTGGTAAACCACAAGGTAAAGGCTGGTCTCTGAGAAGCAGATGTTTTGCAGGTTTTGAGGCCTTGTGGCTTTCCATAGACAAGTAACAGTACCAGCCACATGAAGCTTTCACTCCCCCCCAACCCCGCTCCCTGTGCTCTGGGGCCAAGGGGGTTGTGCATTTGATAGCATAGTCGTTCATATATATGGACAGCTGTGGCAGGACTGTGCTCACCACTAGATGTCAAATGTAAAATTTCTGAAAGTATCCTTTTAGACGCCTATGAGACAGTTGGGTGCTCCCAAGGGGCTTGGGTCACAGATTTGGCCATAGACATACTAGCTCATATCCTAGATGATGTTTAGAGCCTTGGGAACAGTGGAAATCATATTGAGGAAGTCTAACCCAAAGCTTTGGGGAGACTCAAACATTGAGAGGTTGAGTAGAGAACTAAGGCAGGTGGTATGAGGAAAATCAGGACTGTTTGATGCCAGGGAATCAAGAGATCACTCTGTTATCATGGTTCAGATTGGATCCTTCAGCTTTTACTAGTGCAGTTTTACTCTGACTACCCTAGACCAGGCCCTCTTCATCTCATTGTTGATTTCACTATGTTTTAGAAATTCACTGAACACCAGCTGCCTGGTGCCAAGGGAGGCCAAGTGGCATAAGATATAATTCCTGCCTTTGCAGATTTTATGGACTCTTGAGTAAATGAAATCTTATGCAAATAAATAAAAGGGAGGGCTTACGGTGTTCGTTTTAGAGTGTGAAGGATTTGAGCTTAGTTTGAGACGAACTTTGAAGGTACCTGCTTTGTAGTCAGTTGACATTATTGGGTGGACATCTGCCTGGAAAGGCAGGCAGGAACAGTGTCCTGGAGGGGCTGGAATTCAGGGCTTCAGGAATGTAAACACTATCCTACAGAGAGGTCAAAGTGCTATTCTTAGGTAGGAGCTGTGATAAGATAGTGTGGTACTGTTGTTTTGCAAAGTTTCTGGGCAGAGAATTGTAACTGAATAGGGAGATGGGCTGGGCATGGCACTAGGAAATGGGGATCAAGGCCTGGCCAGGGAACAGCACTAGGATGCACAGAACAGTGGGGCTTTGTGCAGCCTTTCTTAGGAAGAACACCAAGGTTGAGCTGATGTAGGAACCCTGGAAAGTGTGTCATTTCAGATAATGGTGCCATGACAGGAAATTGTCACCACAATTGTCTGCATTTTACAGAGTGTGGCAGTGACACATATGGATTTAGGAAGGTAAGTTTGAATTCTGGCTTTACCTCTGAGAAATTAGGTAACCTTGATCTGGTGACTTAACTATCTTATGCCTCACCTGCCTTGTCTATAAAATGAGGTTGATAATAGAACCCCCTTTTTAAATTGGGAGGAATTTGAATTAATACATGAGGCTCGGTGGTATAGAAAGTGCTGAATGACTAGTTGAGTGGAATGATGTTCAGAGAATTACATCATTAATAAATGGAAGAAACAAGATCTTAACTTTGATTTGTCCACTTCTCCAACATCACCTTGATGTTCCAGAATCAATGTTTCTCACATTTCACTTTCCTTGTCTTGCCTCTGCTGATGAACCTGTTATATGTCCCTTGGCATCAAGCCCACGTTTGATTGCGTGGTTCTGGCATTCTATCACCTGATTCGTGCCAGATCATCCACCATGGCTGGACTCAGTGGCACATGTCTGTAATCCCAGCCACTGGGGAGACTGAAACAGAAGGATTGCATTGCGAGGCGCTAAGCAACTCAGTGAGACCCTGACTCTAAATAAAATACAAAATAGGGCTGTGGGTGTGGCTCAGTGGTCAAGTGCCTCTGAGTTCAATCCCGAGTACAAAAAAAAAAAAAAGCTTACCCACTTCAACTCCATGTAGACTCTGACTCCATAACTCACCTTGATTTGCCACTTCTGTCCTTCAAGGAGGGACCCTCTAGATGCTGTCTCTCCTCAGGGATCTAGTCTATGTCTCCCTGTTTCGGTGAAGGCATTTGGGCCACCACAGGCCACTTCAGGCCCCCTCCCCTTGCTACTCTGATCAGCTGCTCATTACTTTATGCTTGTTGGCCTGGGTAAACTTCACATATTACAGGAACTCCTAAAAAAGAATCCAGTTAATAAAGGTCCATGGTATTTTTATTATTTTTAAACCCACCCCCATGCTAGGTGCTCAACAAATTCTTTTTTGTTTGTTTGTTTGTTTTTTATTTTTTACCTTTAGGTGGACACAATATCTTTATTTTTATGTGGTGCTGAGGATTGAACCCAGTACCTCACGCATGCCAGGCGAGCATGCTACCACTTGAGCCATATCCCCAGCCCTGTTGTTTGTTTGTTTAAAGAGAGTGAGGGGGAGAGAGAGAGAGAGAATTTTTTTTTTTTTTAATATTTATTTTTTTTTAGATTTCAGCGGATACAACATCTCTGTTTGTATGTGGTGCTGAGGATCGAACCCGGGCCGCACGCATGCCAGGCGAGCGCGCTACCGCTTGAGCCACATCCCCAGCCCTGTTGTTTGTTTTTTATTTTTTATTTTTATTTATTTATTTATTTATTTTTTTAATCTTTATTTAATATTTATTTTTTAGTTTTCAGCCGACACAACATCTTTGTTTGTATGTGGTGCTGAGGATCGAACCCGGGCCGCACGCATGCCAGGCGAGGGCGCTACCGCTTGAGCCACATCCCCAGCCCTGTTGTTTGTTTTTTTAAAAAATATTTTTATTTTTAAATTATAGTTGGACACAAAATCTTTATTTATTAATTTTTATGTGTGCCTAGGATAGTACCCAGGGCCTCGCATGTGCTAAGTGAGTGCTCTACCACTGAGCCACAATCCCTGCCCTTTGTTTTTTTTAACCTTTGTTTTGTTTTTATGTGGTCCTAAGGATCAAACCAAGTACCTCACACTCTACACTGAGCTACAACCCCAGCCCCAACAAATTCTTAAAGAATGGATGAAGAGACAGGAATTGTGATGACAGTAGTTCAAGTCCTCCTCATCTCACACCTGGATTTATATCACTAGTCTCTTAATCTAGACTGTTCCTAATCCAGATTTAGGACACTGCCACTGGAGCGCTTCTTATCCATTCTCTTCAGGGAAAGCTTGTGCTTCAACATTTCTGACAGTTAGGACCACAGCTCTAAACGGCTGGGCTGCCTGCATCCCGATCCTCCCTGCCTTTCGGTCTTATCTGCGGGCTCTCTGTTCTGCACTCCGCGTCCTTGCAGTTCCTAGAGTGTTCTGTGTGCCCTTCCTGGCTGATTAGGAGCCCTGCTGGAGCCCACCTGGCAAGCTCAAGCTTTTCCTTGTCACTTCCTCTAAGCAGAATAAGGTGCTACCTCCTTCTCGTAGCTCCACCCACCACCCTATTGTTCTGGACTGCTTTCCTTGTAGGCCCAAATCTGGAGGCTTCTTGAGGGCAGGGCCATCTGTTTCTTGCCTCATCTCCCTGGAGATGCTGTGTGCACAAGGCCGGGAATGCCTGTTGATCATATGAATACTACTTACATCTATCCTCTTAAGAGGACAGCGTGCATCTTTCTGGTTCCTTGACAGATATTTCCTTCGAACTATATGAACTTTATTGAAAATTGACAATGATGAGTCATATCTTGGCAAACAAAACGCAAAGCCTCGGGGACTGGAGTAGGGGGTTGCTAATGGGTCTTACAGGTGAAATCTGGCTCTTCCCTGAATCTGCCTGGCAGGTCTCAAACACCGGGAGTGGGAGGGCCTCTTTCCTCGGTGGACAGGTGATTTATTGGCTGGGAAGCTTCCGTGGTGATTTAGTTGTGGAAGGGCGCCTTTCGAAGTGTAGGCCAATGCCTGGCCCCGGCGGGGAGCGGCCGCCCACAACCGCCGGCCGGAAGG
>NW_026000102.1:3333913-3345910 GCF_001458135.2 Marmota marmota marmota
GGGAGGAATGGGTCAAAGTGAAAGTCTCCCGGCCGGGCTCAGGGACGGGTCTGAGACTGCTGCGAAAATGGAGGGGGGCGGTGAGGGGCGTCTGGAGGAAGGAAGGGGTGCTGCGATTCTTTATTTGGAGTGGCTTTTAATGTCGGAGATGGCGGGGCAGGCCGCCTGGGCTTCGGGCTCCCAGCCGGCTTCCGCGATGTCGGTGCCTTCCTGGTGAATTCCTGGATTAAGGAACCGGGCCTTTCAACCACCTAGGGTGCCCTTCTGGAAGAGTCACCAGGTTTGGTTCTGTTTCCCTTCTGCCCAACACTTCTAGGAAGCTTCGTTCTCGAGCAGAAAGCAGTTGTGCTGTTTTATTGAAACGTGGGCATATTTGTTGTTTAGACCTTCGTGGGCCAGACTACGTCTGGTAGCATGGGGGACAATCTTAGCTATATAGAGAGTATGTCTTTTCTCTTAAATGTGCTGCCCAGGTTGGGGTTTCGATGGGGGCTGCCCGAGGCCCGCGCTCGCGGGTGGGTCCCAGCTGTGTTGCCGAAATATTCTTCCAGCCTAGTCAATATTCCCTAGCTGAGACTTTTTTGTGGTGGTTATTCTGCTGATTGCAGATATCTTTGCTTTGCTGACATCCTGTTTTGTTTTTTTTGGTTTTTTTTTTTTTTTTTTTTTTGGATTTTACATCCCATTTATTTCTTTTTATCACAGAAGCGCTTCGTTAAGGGACTCAGGCAGTACGGCAAGAACTTCTTCAGAATTAGAAAGGAGCTGCTTCCCAATAAGGAAACAGTGAGTACAATCGGACTTTATGTAACTTGATTTTTTTTCCCTCTTTGCTCCTGCTGCTTCTCTGCAATTGATCTTAGGAAATGGTTTCCTTTAACCCTGTGCGGTGCTCAGACTCAGGCTGGCATCTAGAATTGTATTGGTCCCACTTCCTTTTAATTTTAGCTTGTGAATTTAGATGGTAAGGTGACATATTATGCTCATCACCCTCAAGAACTGTGTTGTAACTGCAGCAACAGAAAAGCCTTTGGGAGCAGAGGGTGAATTAGAGGAGGGATTGTGGCATGTTACCACACCTAATGTTAACCACAGTGGCTGGGATAGGAAATGCCATTTATCACTAGTTTGGATTTGGTAATTGGCAAAGTTCATCAACCAAGCCAGACAAGAGAATTAAGGGGTTTGTGATTCCCTGTAATTTGAATTCTGTTAGGATCCCCCCCCTTCTTATAAAGTTGCTCTTTTGAAGAGTAGTTTTTAACTCTTAATATTCTTAGCCCTAAAAGTATGCACTTTTCATTGGACTAATGCAAAGGGTTTTTATAAGTTTTTAAACGGAGCTTTTTTAAAAATTCCTTTGATATTTCACAAAGCTGGGGATCATATCTGACAATACTCCTGATAAGCTTGGGGTAGGAGGTTTTGCTAAGGAAACTTCAGAATGAAATTGTACGAAGGTAATGCTGGAAGGAATTCAGTTTCATTAGCCTGTAATTGCAACCCTCCTGAATATAAGTGGTGTTGAGAAGGGAGAGTGGACTTCTGGCTAGGTCAGAGAATAGGGTCCATTGAGGAAGGAACAGGACCAGCCACTTCCCATTTCCTATTCCTTCCCAATTGGACCCAATAACTGGAAGTATTCTTCAGGACTTTTTTTGGGATTGGGGGTAGGGTTGAACAGAGGGGAGTTGATATTTAATCTGCATATACACAGGGCTGTTTTTTAATAAGTGGAAGATAGAGGAAGAATATCCATTATAAAGTGGGTAGTAGAATTTTTGTTGGTCTGCTTTTGTTGTCTATTGGTATCCTTTAGCAATTTGTCTTACTCAATTTTGTTTCTTCTTTCTTTTTGTTTCTTTTTCTTTTTTTTTTTTTAAGAACTCTTTCTGGATACTGCACTATACAGTACCTTGATGACCTCATGATGATGCATAATGGGAAAGAAAGGTTCTGAGATTTTAAGTACAGCCTACTACAATTGATGGCTATATCAATTAGATTAAACTTTTATTTATATTTTTGTGCGTCTACGTATGCTGGGATGGGTCATTGAGAGTGGTTGGGAGAGAGAAAACCATTTATAAGTATTAAAATAAAATGTATTATGGAACCAATCTCTATAATCAACTTATTTTTTCTTTTTCCAGAACAGGTTGGAAAGGGGTAATTACTGTGAGACAGTGAAATAAAGTTTTCTGGGGAATTTAGTTGTTTGTGCTTCATACATAACTTTTAAAATTTAAAATGGCTTGAGTTAAGTGTAGGAGTTTTGGTTTGGCTGAGTGAAAAGGAGTCCATGTGAGTAAATTTGTCCTGAAGTTGTGAACAGCCAGCTTGTTCCCTCTCAAGTCAAGTTTTATATATCCCTGTGCTCTGCTTAAAGTTGTAAACCATGAAGAATTTTATACAAGAAATTTCTTGAAAATCGTTTTTATCTTTCTGGTTTAAAAAGTACTTAGAGTAGGGCTGGGGATGTGGCTCAAGCGGTAGCGCGCTCCCCTGGCATGCGTGCGGCCCGGGTTCGATCCTCAGCACCACATACACACAACGATGTTGTGTGCGCCAAAAACTAAAAAATAAATATTAAAAAAAAAAAAAGGGAGAATATCATTAAGAAACACCAGACAGGCTGGGGTTGTGGCTCACCGGGTAGAGCACTCACCTAACACATGTGAGGCCCTGGATTCAATCCTCAGCACCACATAAAAAGAAATAAATCAGTAAAATAAAGGTACTGTGTCCAATTACAACTAAAAAATAAAATATTAAAAAAAAAAAAAAAAAGCCAGACAGTTTTATCTAGCATTTTATCTCTGTGGTGGAAACAGACCTGACTAACCTTTAACCTAGGTAAGGCTCTTCTGATCTGTTTTTCTAATTAGAAATTATAAAGTTAACTTCTTAATCTGTCTTCTCACTCTTGGGTGTCCCTTTTCATTGATGACACCCGACTCAGCAAACAGCCTTTTCTTGTTCTAGCTGCTCTTGGTACACCAGCCTTGTGAGCTGCCTCTCTGGTTGTCTTTCCTGAGACCTTTCCCCATTACTCACTGGTGGTGACCGTTCCCTTCCCTTCTGGCCCCTTCCTCTTACTCAGGGGGCATCATCAGTGGAGTAAATGGGAGAGTGGTTTGCAGAAATGGAAGGTTTACTGTGGCTGATGTGCTAGGCATTCAGTGTCCTGCTCTCTTTGGACTACAAGGGAGGAGTTTGGTAGTAGGGGAAGTCTGTAGGTATAGTTAGTAATCACCTGGGAGAAGCACTCATCTTCTATTTCCTTACTTATCAGTGTAGCCAGGCTAATCATTCACAGCCCTCAGGGAGGGGAGGTCAAAGGTGGTTTTCATTTTTGCTTTAGAAGATGAGAAAATCAGAAGATACCAGTGTTCTTGGTTCAAAATTTCCTTTGTAGAATTTTTATGGTCTTGCTCTTTTTTATAGTAAATCCCTTTAATCTAGGTACTTCCCACATTCACCTCTGTCTACCAGAATTATTAACTCATTTCTTTGTTATTCTCAAGTGACTTGAAACTTCAGAAGGGCATCAACATCCAAAAGAACATGCCTGTTCTGGCATGGAGCAGGGCCAGCAGCCCTGTGTGCTATTCTTGGCCTTACCAGAAAATATAGTACTTGATGATCTCTTTGAACTGTGCAGTCTGCTTGGAGTAGGGCAGTGGGAAGTTCAGGTCACATCCCGACAAGGACTGGGAATTTATTTTATCTGAAATTATAGTTCTGTACATGAGAATATTATAGGTGCTACCATCTTTATCAAAATGTTTGCACACCTTTAGCGTTTGCTGTGCCTGAGAACAAAGTGATGGTTCTTGCCTTCTCTGCCAGTGACTTCTTGTGAGCCTCAGCAAGATTATTCAACCTCTCTGTCCTTGAATTTTTGTATGTATAAAATGAAGTGATAATTCTTACTCCTTAGAATTGTCTGGAGAATTTAAGTGAGATAATGTCTGTAAAAAATGTATAAGAACAATTGAAAGCAATTGTTCTTCCATGTTGGGTCTGAATAAGAAAAGCAGCTACTTGTTTTCGTTAATCTGTTCTGCCAAACCCTTTCAATTGAAAAGCTGGGAGGAGTGGAGAAGGGCCCTCCTTAGTTTAGGAACATTCCTCCTCACCCTTGAAGCTGGGTTGAAGGGACTGGGTTTCTGCCAGTTCATCTTATACAGTTAGGTCAGAGGAGGGATCCTGGTGGACAAGGCCGTAAACAGTTTCCTAGCTCTTTTGGTTTCTGGTGTTTATTAAACAGATACTATATCTGACTTTTCTCCGAACGTTGCTATGCCCTGAAGTGGGAATAGTGGCCACAGTTGCGGAAAACCAACTGTTTATGGAGGTTTAGTTGGATGGGTATTGCATGTTAACCTCATGGTACCCAAGGGAATGCTGCAGTTGAGGTCTTTTAGTATCATGGTTATACAGATACCCTGTAGTTTATTCTACCCACGCTGTTTCTTCCTCTCTATGGCCGTTTGTTTCCCTTTAATATGCTTATAAAGTGTATAATTAGTAGCAGAATGTGGTAAGGAGCCAGCTGAACATCTCAGGTCCACCTTGGTAGCATAGTTCTCCCTCAAGGCACCTTTTGCCCTAAACCACATCTCAGTTTTGGGTGTGAGTATATTTGTTTAAATCACAGTGAGTATTCTCTCACTGGCCTTCTAAGATGACCCTGGGGAATCAGGCTCCTGGATTCTGCTTTGAGCACTGCTGCTTTTTTGTTGGGTAGATGAGTTACATGGCCTTTGATGTTAAGATAAAACCTGAAAACATAGGAGGTCTGATAGGGTCTGATAGGGTCAGATCTTAAACCTAGAGGGTAATATTATAATACAAAATCATGGATGATCCAAAAATACACACACACATGTACTATTTTTTTTTCTTTTAGCATTTATTGCCATTTTCTGCAAAACCATCAGCATTTCTCAGGCCTTCTGTTACTCTTGAGAACGGGTCTCTCTTTGTCTGGCACCTAGGTTGGATGATGACCTTTGTCTACAGCGCTGTGTGCTGTTTCCAGCGTTGGGGTGTAGTTGGGAGCACCTCTCTTCAGTGCTGTTATTCTTGTCTCATATGCAGTGAACACCAGTGCAGTGAACAGTTTGATCTGCCCACTTGGCAGGGGAGAGGTGCCCTAAACTGCTAGCTTCCTGAGGGGAAGAAAGGCTTGAAGGGTGCGCCTTGGCTCTCCTCTTTATTTCTGAGCACTTAACCCAGTTTAGGTTTTATAAGCTCAGTTGATGACAGTTGATATTTACTAGAAATTCATTTTCATTCACTTTCCATTTTCAGAACTAAACATTTTATATCGTTTGTTTATTTCTAAAGTTTAGGATAAGTGCTTTAATGGGTGGAATGTCCCCCTGCCCAGCAGGGAGCTGGCATTGCAGGAGGAAGGTGGACCTCTTGCATGTCTTGCAGTGCTTGGAAGAATGTCAGGGCCTTGGTGGGTTCCTGAAGGGCAAGTTTCAGAATAAGATGTTGAAAGTGGACTTTGATGGTGGTGCTCATTTTTGATGGGCTTCTGTTTGGGAGGGTGAAGGAAAAGCAACTGTGCAGCCATAGGAAGTATCATGAGCAAGAGCACAGAGGCAGGAAATTGTAAAACATGCCCAGCAGGGACAGCACATGTGCAGAGGAGATTATATAAACAGATTCAGGAGAACCTGGGCCAAAATTTTGGCTTGGAAGTAGAGTTTGGGGGACCTTGAACAACCTCCAAAGAGTGGAAGCAGGACCCATTTCTGAAGGCTTTTTGAGAAGAGAAGTGAGGGCAACACCACTGAGCTGTGGAGCCAGGGACAGGATGAGCATCCTTATCTACGGGATAAGGACGCAGGGGAGGCTCAGTAATGATTCAGATTTAGAAGAAGGCGTAAAATGGTGACTTGAAAATTGACTTCTGGGAATGGAAGTCTACTCTTCATCTTGATTTTTCCTTAACGAAAGCCCAGTGAAGGGACAGTTGGTTTTGATGTTTTTATTAACTTTGGGTCATGGGATGAAAAGTTTTACAGATTTAGATTTTTAATTTGAGAAATAACATGAAAACCAACCATCTTTCTCAGCCATATTTCTGTGAGTTGAATTCTATTAAATATGTGCATAACTACTAGATATTAATTGTTCTTTTCTCCAGGCAAAAATGTCATTTACATAGAGCATATTTCCCCAACAACGAATAAATACTGTTGAGAAAGGGCTTTAAGACCAAGTAATCAAGATTCTGTTAATCTTGAGAGGTTAAAAATGATTCTAGCATTCATTATAAGTTTACAGCATAAAATTTATTTAGTTTCAGATTATAACCTTAGATAAACAAGTTTCCAGCCTCATTAATGCTTAATCTAATGTTACATAACAAAGTATGGAAGAAGTTGACACTATTGAGAACTGGCAAAAGTGTTACAGCTGCTTAACAATGCTTTAGAAGATCTTTGGTTTTAAATCTCCTGCCTCTAGTACAACTGAAAATCCTAGCTGCCCCCAGTGAGGTACTCAGGGCTGTATTATCACCATCACCTGGGAGCTTGTGAAAATTGTAGACTCTCAGGCCCTTTGTCCATGGCCATTGAGCCAGAATCTGCATTTTAATAAGCTCCCCAGGTGATTCAAATCTACTGTAAAAGTAAGGGGGCAGCTGCTGTTTACAGTAATGCAGACTTCCAGTATGCAGACTAATGCTATGGCACATTTATTCTTTTAAGTTGTAAATTGTATCACTGTTAGGGGTTGGTTTTTTGATTTTTTGTTTGTTTGTTTTTCAAATTATTACAAAGTATCTCAAATATATCTGGGCTTATTTCCATTCTCCATAATAGAATTTCTTTAAGGCTTTTTTTCTTTTTCTCTTTGTGCTGCTAAGAATGGGCCTTGCATATGCAGGTGCTCTACCACTGAGCTACATTCCGAGCCCTAGAATTTAATGGAGTTATTTTCCCATCTCTACTCCATTTTCCCCCTAGAAACACAGTTGTAACTCCTGTCTTATTTCATATAAAAACCCTTGCACTTCTCAGTACTCTGTAGCATGAAGACAGCGTGTTAGACCATGTCAGACCTTACTTCAGTTTCCAGCAAAACTTTTTATTGGAAAGGATAATGTTCTCATTAATTAATAAGAAGCTTTCATGTGCTTTAATTCTAAAGTTTTTTAAGGTGTTGCTTTCTTTTGCTGCCACCCCTTCCGTGTGAGAAGAAATGTAAGCACTTTGAGGGTTTAACAAGATGAGTAGAAGGAGAGACTTGTGTGCCATACTGTCTCGTAATAACTGATTCTACCTAAATGTAAAGAGTTGGAATTTTCTACTAAAGGCAAAAGTGACTACCAGTAGAAACAGGCACTGCATTTTGGCAGCAATTACTGTGATCTTACAGAAATTGCAGTGCTGAGGGACACAGGCTTGAATCTATTAATTCTGATAGTCTAAACTGTATGGATACTTTGGGTGGGGGTCCAGTCTTAACTAAGGTGATCCAAGAGAGGTGACTTATATAAGTGAACCGATTAAATAGTTTGTATATGAGAAACTCCTGGTGCTGATGTTGGAAAGAAGAGGAGATACTAAAATGTTTTGTGGTTTTGTAAACCAAGGGCTTTGGATATTTGCTGTTTTCCGTGTCAGGGTCGTAGGCATGTATTGGCTTCATCCTACATATGAGGACTAGTGGAAATGGCATGTGGGCGTGTAATTACGTGAAATTTATTGCTTGTGGCAATTGCACCCATATGAAGAATGCCTTAGATTTTTCAGGTGCTGTTGAACAGCATGTGTACAAGGTTAATTGAAAAGCAAAGGGGAAAGAAATTTCTTGTTATTTGCTGTTGGTATTTCTTAGTATTTGCCTGGATCTTGTTTACCTGGATGACTTTTAGGTGGATGTTTGTGGCTTTGTTTTGTGTGTGTGTGTGTGTGTGTGTGTGTGTGTGTTTTAAGCCTTATAAGAGCTGTGAACACATATTGACTTTGAAAACTGAGTTTGCAAACTAAGTTTGAAAAAAAAAAATCTGTCTTAGAAAACTCTTTAATATTGAGTTTTAAAATATATTTGAAATGATTATCCTTGAATAATTGGTTCATTTTAATCTCATTTGAAGTTATGTCCTTGATAATACTTAGGAGACTGGAGTAAAAATTATTGTTTTGAGAAGTAAAGTAAAACTTGAACCTCAGTCTGAAAACATCCCCTCCACCTCAAATTAAACATTTTCCCATTGTATACAGTTTGGAAACTATTAATTGAAAAGCAAGGGGGAAAGAAATTTCTTGAAACACTAGAAATCCTTTAAGCTAAGTTTTGTTTTTTGTGGTTGTTTTAAGATGTTCGGTTTCCTTTTGTGTTTGTGTGGGGGAGGGGCAGTGCTGGGGAGGTAACCTAGGGCCTTGTGCATGCTAGACAAGTGCCCTACCACTGAGCTACATCCCCCCCACCCCCAAGTAAGTTTTACTACTAACAGCCCTTGTTATTTTCTTTTTCCCACTTTGGAAATTTGAATCTTTGTTTTGTGCAACTTGTCTTAAATCATCTTCTGAATCCTCTTAGTTGTGGCATCCTGATGCCCAGCATCTAACTATTGAGGTGTTTGCACCGTAATGTAGGCAGAGTTGGGAGTTTGGGGGGAGTTTTTTGATAACCCCAGACTTGTGCCGATTAGGATAGGCATGAGTAAGAGAGTGAGGTCTCTCATGGAGCTCACAGCTAGGAAAGGGGCCAGCTGGGCTGGGTGCTTCTCTGGAAGGTTCCTTAGTCACCTCATTTACAGAAGTCTTGCTGGGGCTGCACAGTTTTGAAAGTCTTATGCACCCTTATGCTGTTTACACTTGGCTGTTTACACAGAGGGCCAGCTTATCTCTTCAATTTGTTCTGCCCTTTACCTATTAATTTTTATCTTGGACTTGACTCTGCTTCCTCTTGTCCGGTCATTTCTATTCACATAGATGCATATACGTAACTAAGTAGAGCACAAGGCTTTCTGGGTAGGAACTGCATTTTTATGCCTCTGTGTTACTTTTAGTGTTCTATAATAGGCCCTTACTTAATATTTGTTAAAAATGAACTATGTGTTGTGGAAAGAGAAAAAATGAAATATGTGTGTATTCACACTTGATACTAATGGTTTAGGAGTACATCATAACCACAGAGATAATCAGTCCTAAGATAAAACTAACTCCTAGTGTTTAAGGAAATGATTTCCTCATCCTTGGTTCATTGTGTTGGTTTGCAGGGCTATATCATTGTTTTGTTTGTTTGTTTGTTTAGTTGTTGATGGGCCTTTATTAAACTTATTTACTTTTATTTATTTATTTCTTTTTTGGTGGTGGTGCTGGGGATTGAACCCAGGACCTTGTGTATACAAGGCAAGCACTCCACCTGCTGAGCTATATCCCCAGCCCCTGAATTTATTTACTTATATGTGATGCTGAGAATTGAACCCAGTGCCTCACACCTGCTAGGCAAGGGCTCTACCACCGAGCTACAACTCCAGGCCTGATATAATCGTTTTCAAGACCAGTGAATAGACAGAAAATCCTTGTTAAACTCAAGTGTTCCAAGATGCTAGGACTAGAACTTGGGGTTTCACTCTGCCATGCTGGGCCTTCCTGTTCTGTGCCATACTCTGTCTCGTAATAACTGATTCCACTTAAGTGTAAAGAGTTGAAATTGTCAGCTCTACTTCTGCATAGCGGTTCTGTGTTGTAGATTATTTAAAGATTAAAACCTGTTTATTTTTCTTAGCAGTTTTATTGAGCCGATCAAGAATAAAATATTGTCTTTAATGGCTTGACATCAAAACAATAATTAGAGAAGAGAGAGAAGGGAAGGGGGAGAAGCTCAGGGTTGCCAGATCTCTGCAGCTTTGTAAGCTTCCTATGTCTGTTTATGGATTTTTTTTTCTTTCAGTCTGTTAGTGAGTCACCATCATATGCCATTTTATTATCTTGAGAACAGTCTCTGGAATGTTTTCTCCTGTGTCTTTTCTGTATGAGTGCAACATCACTGAGGGTGTTCTGAACAGTCTTAAGGTGAGGATTTTCTTTAGTGAGGCTTTGGTTTTGCATGTACAGCTGCTGCCATGCCTCTTTGTCCTTGTGTATGAGTTTGATTTGTTTTTTAGTTTGGCGAGATATGGTGACTTTCATGTGTTTGATTATTTTAGCTGGCTGGAGCAAGATATATCCAATGCCTTTGGGATTTGGTGATTATTGATCTAGGCACATCCCCTTGAAGATCAGAACTTGGTTCTCCTTCCCACAAATGCTGTTTCGGAAATGTTCTAATGAGACACATGGAACCAGGTCAGAGGTTTGCTGGCCTTAAGTTACCAAGGGAGGTGCCATGGTTTTAAAGAATCTGGAATTTATGGAGCAATGAGAAGATTGTGGCTGGTTTCACAAAACGAAGCAGAGAGTCAATGAACTAACTGGGTGCTTTCTGCAGAATGTGGGGTTTAAATAACATCTTTAGTATACCTCTAAAAACTCAAAACATCTGAATATATTAATTTGATGGCATAAAACAACAAAGATTTTTATTATATATCATGATTTTTGTAGATCAGGAATTTGGCCAGACTCATCTGGCCTCTGTTTTCATATTGCCAGATGGGTTGGTCTGAAGGTCCAAGATGGCTTCCCTCCCATCTGTCACTTGGTGGGCATGGGTGGGAAGCTATACTCTTTCTGTGTTGTTGACTAGAGTACCTACATTTTGCTTAACAAAATCCAAAGCTCTTATTTTATTTGGCCATGTAAACCTTCCAGATGACTCTCTGGACCATTTCTTGTCCACCAGATATCAGGCGGAGCGATACATCTAAAGGATGTAAAGCTGCTTTCTGTGCTCATTCTGAATTTGTATTAAGATTACATGTTCAGGGGGCTGGGGCTGTAACCCAGTGGCAGGGCACTTACCTCGCACATGTTGAGGCACTGTGTTTGATCCTTAGCACCATATAAAAAAGAAAACAAAATAAAGGCATTCTGGGATGTGGCTCAAGCGGTAGCACGCTCGCCTCGCCTGGCATGCGTGCGGCCCGGGTTCAATCCTCAGTACCACATACAAACAAAGATTCTGTCCGCCAAAAACTAAAAAAAAATAAATATTAAAATTCTCGGGCTGGGGCTGTAGCTCAGTGTTACAGCACTTGCCTAGCATGTGCGAGGCACTGGGTTTGATTCTCAGCACCATGTATAAATAAATGAACAAAATAAAGGCCCATCAACAACTTAAAAACATTAAAAAAAATAAATAAGTAAAGGCATTCTGTCAGTCTATGACTTTAAAATAATAATAGTAATAATTAAAAAAAAGAGAGATTAAGAGTTTACAAATAGGGATATGTACCCATTTGTCCAGAGTATTTTTCTTAGATTTAAATTCCACTGTACTATTTTCTTTTGTATAATACTGTGTTCTCTTTACTATTTACTCTGCTTTTAATATTTGGTAAGTCATGCTTATTTGTTATGAAAGCTTTCTAGAAATCAGTGAGCTAGAATGTTTGGATACTGTGAATGTAAGAAGCTTGTAGTTTGTTCTTTATACTGGTCAGTTATCAGACGCTAACTGTGCTTGTGGAGCATGGTGAGAAGATAGAGGGATGGTTATGTTCCTTGAGGATCTCTGGCTGTTTAATTGCCACAGTGCAAGTTGGAGTGAAACCAAGTGCTGAACTCTGGTGTGGACATTAGGTGGTAATGGGAGGTTCAGGGAGTTGTGGCTTGAAATTTTTTGAAGGGCAAGTGTTTAAAATGTTAAAACTTGTTTGAAGTCGAGTATGGTAGCATGTGCCTGTAATCCCAGCAACTTGGGAGACTGAGGCTGGAGGATTGCAAATTTGAGGCCGTTCTCAACAATTTAACAACAAAACACTCAGCAACTTAGGGAGACCCTGCCTCAAAAAATAGAAAGGGCTGAGGAAGTACCTCAGTGGTAAAGTGCCCTAGGTTCATTCCCCAGTACCCGCCC
>NW_026000102.1:3345930-3419828 GCF_001458135.2 Marmota marmota marmota
AAAAAAAAAAAAAACAAAAAAAAACTTGTTTCAATGCCTTGACAAAAATGTCCTCAAAGTATTGTTGCCTGCTTCCCAGTGCCTAATCCTCTATGGCATTCCTGTATTTCCTGAACTCCTGGTGGTTTGGGTCAGTTTCATTCTTTGAAGCGTTTTCTTTTTAATAAGCTGAAATCCGAATTTACTTCATCTTCCATACGATGCCCTGGGACATAAGGTGCTCTACCTGTGGATCAGGGTGGTTGGCTCATCTCCCGCCCAGCTGGCTCTCTGTTGTCCACACATGCCTCAGGAACCTGCAACATCAGTCTAGGTAAGCTTAGGTCCTAGATTGATTGAGACATTTATCATTTGTCCCTCTGTGAAATCTGACATCCACAGAAAGGAGAAAGTGGTAGAGAGGGCCCCAGCAGGGGCCAGGGTCACGACCATCCCTTGCTTGGCCTTTTTCTTCACTAGATTGGCAGGCAGGAATTCAGTAGGAATTCAGCACCTGCTGTACATCCGTGCATACTTCTAGGGTAACCTGAGTTTCAGCAGAGGTTTTGTTCTGTTGAGTTGAGCATATCTTTTTTTTTCCTTTTATTTTTTTTTAGTTGTCAGTGGACCTTTATTTTATTTATTTATGTGGTGCTGAGAATTGAACCCAGTGCCTCACACATGCTCGGCAAGCGCTCTACTCATCTACCAAGATGAGTTGAGCACATCTTGAGAAAAGTTTCACGTTAGGATTTAATTAAAGTTGTGATTTGGCACAGTCGTGCATACCTAGTCTGACCATTGACTTTGCCATTTTGACACCCAGAGCAGATCTGAGCAAAGGCTGGCAGTGCCCAGGCTGGGTATACTCATGCCTGAAATAGTAGTCTCTTTCCTGCAGGCAGAGACCATTTGCTTCAGTCATGACCCCAGATGCACCGTAGGACCCTTGTCCCTGATGATGATATTGGCACTAGGTGGTTCCTCTGGTCCTGTGTGTTTTGGTAAACTACAGCCAAAGCAGAATACAGCAGCGATTCATATGTCTTCATCTCTGTGCTGCTTTTGTTTTAAAACAGCTGTTGAAAATAGAAGCTTGAATGCCAGCGTCGTCTCTTCTGCCTTCTTCCGCACCTCCAACAAACTCTCTGGAAATGTTTGTCACTGACCAACCTAGAGCCCTGGATTTTAAGGTGGAAACACTGCTCTGGAGTGTGCAGTTTTCCACACTGGATTTTCACTCTTTCCCTGAGCCTTTCTTCTTCCTGGACCCCCAAGCCTTTGAACCCCACTGAATCCTGGCAGAGGTGGGGCAGTTCCTCTCCTCCCTGCTGGCTCCTGGCAGCTGTCACAAGCTGATCCAGTCGAAGGCAGTCTTGTGCAGGTGAGAAGATGCGCACAGTCCACCTAGGTAGTCACTGGCCCCTTCCTGCTCTCAGCCCTGCTCCCTCTGCTGGCTTTGAGATCACAGGTACTTGCTGAGGAAATGTGAGGCCCCTCTTCAAGAAGGCAAGATTCCTCTCCAGGTCTTCCCCTGTGTGCAGCACAAGGAAAAAAAGAGCATTTTCTGGCTATGGGAAAGTGATTTCCATTCTCAGACAAGAATGGCAAGGGACAAGAGTCACAGCTCTCCTGCCTCACGTCCT
Organism: Marmota marmota marmota; assembly: GCF_001458135.2. Lineage (NCBI taxonomy): Eukaryota > Metazoa > Chordata > Mammalia > Rodentia > Sciuridae > Marmota > Marmota marmota. Next base: position 3,347,556 of record NW_026000102.1, read on the forward strand.
ACCTGCGAGACATCACAGGCATTTTAACTCATTGGGCACTGGGCACCCCCAAACAGAACATTTTTCTGTTTTTTTGTTCACTTACCCTTGTTTTCTTTCCTCACCCCTGCCTAGCTGCAGAACCCCCCCCCCCCCCCCCCCCCCCCCCCCCCCCCCCCCCCCCCCCCCCNGTTTTCTTCCTCACCCTGCTTAGCTGCAGAACTCCCCCCCCCCCCGCCCCCGCACTCACAGCAGGGGTCGTTTTTTATAGCAGACATAACCTTTACATCAAAAAGTATATTGCTTATAACAAGAATCTCTTTCCTGCTTTTATTTTGAAGCATCCTCCCTGTTGTTTAATGTGGGGGGTATTTGTGCTGAAAGCCTGTCCAAGTAGGCATTTGTGCATCCCAGAGGAACTTTTGATTTATTTCCTTAACTCTGCCCTCCTTTCTCTGTGGTTCAGAAACCTTTAATGGTTTGTGAAGCCAGACTTCAGTGCAGAACAGTAGTCATTTTAAGAGCCCCTCCCACTGTATAGAAGGCGGCAGGTTTCTACATGCTGGGTTTTTGACTCCCTGAAAAGCTGACCTCTCACAAATTTTAGTTGTACAGCAGAGCATCCTGGTTTGGGGCCTTGATAATGCTTTTATGAAATATTTTTTCTTCCTCGTCTCCCTCTCTTTGAAAAGTTGTAATGAAAATTCTGGGCTCGCGTCCAGCCTGTGGGATGTGATACAGTAGAAATGTTTCGGTGCCCTTTGTTATCAGTGCTGGGCTTTGATTGGGTTTATTTCCCATACGCTTAATTTCTCTTCTCTTGTCCCTGTCTTCATGGCTAAGGAGGGCTAAGGAGGGTGGCAGAGCCAAGGTTAAACGTGTTGCACAAGCTGCCACAGCCTGGCACAGTCACTGTGCCAAGCCTCTGCAGAGGGCAGCACGGGAACTACATTCCTCGCATGTTTGCCCCTTCCTCCCAGGCTGCCTTTTAACTTTAATGCAGAGTGGGAAAAGCTGTGTGAAGCTGTGTTGGTTTTCCAGTGCTTCTACTCAAGGTGTTCAGGAAACCATGGTATGGCTTGTCTGGAGATTTTGTTAGTCCAGTTAAAAATCATGGTAGATCTCTTTCTCTGGGGCTTCTGCCAGGTGAAGGGAGGAGGCCTGCAGCAGTCAGCAGGCAGTGGCTCTCCTTTGATCTTCCTGTGGTTCTCCATTTCAAAAGAAAGAAGTGGTTACAGCTTTAAAATGTTGTTGTTTTTTTTTTTTAAATACTGCTTTGACCTCGTATTTATAGCTCTTTTCATCCTTGCAATTGAGACACTTTGTAGACATCATTTCTCTGGTCCTCCTGACAGGCGGGTGAGGGTGCTGGCTGGCATTGTTGCACATGCACAGATGAAGAACCTGAGGCACCATGATACCAGAAGTGGCTCCTGCACAGGCCTGCCCTGGTCAGGGGGCTGCTTGGGGGTGAGGCAACGTTGAGGGTTTGCTCATTGCTTCTTGTGAGAGTGAAGTGAGCTTCTGTTCTCATGGAGGTCTTTATTCTCAGTGGGACTCCTTGAAGTCCCTTACACATATAGGTGTGTGTCCTGGCTGTTGAGAGCCAGCTCAGAAACTAACAGAGGGAGCTGGGATTAGAACTTCCGTTTGATTGGTTTCCAAGAATCTGCTCAGTCTTTTTTTTCTTGAGAAAAATGTGGCCCTGCTTCCTTCTGGGTTAGGTCCTGGGAACCTGCCACAATTTGATCACACAAAAAGACAGAATTCTGTAACCACCAGCACAGCGTTGTCAGTTCTAGGTTTGGGGCTAAAATATGCAAATCATCAAACAGAAATTGGGCCCAGAAAGAGCCTGTTGTGAAGTGGATTTCCTGATGGCAGCTCTGCAGACAGTGTTCTGGAGCTCACCTGGGGTTTCATTAACTCCCCACTGACTTAACAGTTCTTTCCAGGGGCTCACATCTTGGGGTTTCAGATTTTATTTTTTAACTTGTTGTGAAAATGGAGGGGGCTCTTAGAACATCTGTGGCACGGTTCTGTTTAGCCATACTCCCACAGACTTGTGTGATGCTTGAGCTGGAAATTTGGTCCAAAATTAAATGTTAAGTAGTACCTCTTAGGTTTTTTATTTTATTTTTTTTAAAGAGAGAGAGAGAGAGAGAATTTTTTAATATTTATTTTTTAGTTTCCGGCGGATACAACATCTTTATTAGTATGTGGTGCTGAGGATCGAACCCGGGTCGCACGCATGCCAGGCTAAATACTAATATTCCCAGTTTAGAATCTCTAGGGTTCTCCGATTTAAAAACTAGAAGTAAAAACGCTATTTTATTAAGAAAAAATATTTTTAACAGAAAAAGAACAACAGCTAAAGGAAGTAATAAAGGGAACTAAGAAAGATAACATTAGTGAAATAGAAGAAGATGAGACCCACCTTTCATCAAAAGCTGAGATTTAAGCCTGGGTGAGGGGGGCAGTGCCACATGCCTGTAATCCCAGTGACTCGGGAGGCTGAGACAGGAGGATTGCAAGTTTTAGGCCAGCCTCAGCTCTTTAGTGAGACCCTGTCTCAAAACAAAAAATAAAAAGGGCTGGGAGTGAGCTTAGTAATTAAGTACCTCTATGTTCAATCCCCATTTACCATCACCCTTGCCAAATGCTGAATTTTCAAAAATGCCAGCATAATAGAGTGAGAGTAACTGTGAGAGAAACAGAGGACCCAGCCCGGACAATCAGGCAGAATTCTGCGCGCACACACACACAGGGCTACTGTGAAAAATTTTATGGCAGGAAATTTTAAAAGGTGACAAGAAGAATCTGCAAAACGTACTCAAGGATGGAGATTCTATATAACTGCTCATAGGTAAAGTTGATCCGTAATTCAAGTACTCTTCTCCCTGCACAAGCTCTAGGCAGTTTTACAGATATACTGTAACAAATATTTAATTAACAGAACTTAGAGTTGACCAGGAATGCAGGGATGGTGTGTGTCAAAAGCTCTCAACATGTCTTCCAACCCTCTGCTGCTGAGTGACTTATGACCCCAAGCCTAGTGGCAAAGCATCCCATTTAATTCTGCTCATGGATCCTGTGGCTCAGGAATTCTGAACAGGTCACAGCAAGTGTAAGTTCTCCTCAATTTCTGGGCCTCATCTGAGAAGCCCTAAATAGCTGAGGGTAGCACAGATAGCAAGGGTATTTATTCACTCACATGTCCGGGGCATTCACCTGGAATACCTATACTTGGGCTGCTGCTGCTGCTGCTTCTTTTTTTTTTTTTTTTTTAAACCTATGATGGCCGTCTGTGTTCCTTGGCAATTTCTTACCTGGCCTGATAATTTAAAAAAAAAAAAATCAGCATTGCTCCACCCACATTGTATTGGTTTCATTGAGTCACTAAGGCAAGTTCAAATTCAAGGGAAAGGACAAGTCCCATCTTTAAATGAGGAGCAGAAAAATCCCATTGAAGAAGAAAATGTGAGAAGAGAGATTCCATTGTGGTGTCTTTGGAAATGCATTTGCCACATAATTTAGTACACTGGGGAACAAATATGATCGTTTATATATTTAAATCTCGTGCTCTTCATAAGCAGTGACTTGTAGCAGACTCAGCCTAGGAGACAGATCTCTATTAAGATAAAACTTTAGAAGTACTTAATTTAAAATACAGAACAAAATAATTTAAAATACAGAACAAAATAAGGATGCTCGATGTCATAACTGGTGTTATTAGTCCGCACTTCCCAACTTCTGTATAGACGTAACACATATAAATCTTTTGTGTGTGACACACTAAGAAATGAAAAGGAAGGGGCTAAGGTTGTGGCTCAAAGGTAGAATGCTCGCCTAGCATGCATGAGGCTCTGAGTTCGATCCTTAGCACCACATAAAATAAAGATATTGTGTCCACCTATAACTAAAAAATAAATATTGAAGAGACAAGGTTGTGATTTGTTAGGGGACCAGATTTGTTAGGGTTTAACCAAATAGAAATCATAGAGGCTTTATTAGTAAGACAAATGGAAACAGAAAAATTGCTGTAGTTGAAAGATTTCCAAAAAATTAGTGGTGTTCCTATGGACAAGTATAAAATATAATAGATTAAAAATACTTGGTCATCACCAACAAAAAAACCAAACAGTTAAGCATAGGAAATGATGTTTTTAATTTAAAAGCAAAACAAAACATAAATAAAAGGCCTTATAAGGAAAAGACCAGGATAAAGGGAAAGATGATGGGCTAGTATAGATAGGTAAAAGTACTCAACATTATAAAGACTAATTATTGTATAAATTCAACATGAGTTCTTCTTTCTTTTTTTATTTTGTACCAGGGATTTAACCCAAGGGTGCCTAACCACTGAGCCACATCCTCAGCCCTTTTTATGTTTTCATAGAGACAGGGTCTCACTAAGTCTGATTTTCGTACCTGCAATCCTCCTGCCACTGGAATTACAGGTGTGCACCACCCCATGCCCAAACCAATGTGATTTCAGTCACAATTTTAAGTTGTTTGTTTTTGAACTGGCAAATTTTTCATTTTGCAACACTGGGGATGGAACCCAGATACTTGAGCATGCTAGGTAAGCACTCTACCACTGAGCTACACCCTAGCCCTTAGCAAGATGGACTTGTATGATAGAATAAGTATCCTAGAATAGGAAGGAAATGCGGACTAAAGAACATGGGAGGTAGGCTTTACCCTGTGACATGAGACTTGTGAAGTTAGTGACTAGCAGGGTGGAATTGGTGGGATGGAGGCAGACTTGTGTGGCATCAGTGGGAACTAATGAATTGAAATGACTCAGGAATGAGTGGCTTAGCATATGGAATAAAAATAAATTTAGATCATAAATCCTAGATAAATTAGAACTAGGGGAAAGATTACTTTAAAAGCATAAACAGAACATTTTGATGTTCTCAGAGTAGGAAAGGATTCATAAGGAAGTAGAAAATATAGTTCAAAAATAAACGAGGGCTGGGATTTTAGCTCAGTGGTAGAGTGCTTGCTCGCACATATGAGACACTGGGTTCAATCCTCAGTACCACATAGACATAAATAAAGGTATTGTGTCCATCTACAACTAAAAAATAAATAAATAAAAATAAACTGTAATATATTTGTCCATATTAAGATTTTAAATTTTGGGAAGCCATAAATGGGGTGAAGGAGTGGCAGAAAATATTTACCACCTAATAGGATTAGTATCTAAAATACACAAGGAACTTGTATAGATCTATAATAGATACAGTTAATTCAGTAGGAAAATGGGCAGCCCATCCGAGGGAATCTGAAAATGTTATGAAAAGTTGCACAGTCTTGCTTACAAAAAGATAGGTGCAGATTACAGCACTCGTGAACCCATCACATTTACAGAATGTCTCACAGTGTTAAGTAGAGGTGAGGTTGTCGAGAATGGGGACTCCTCGGTGCATGTTGGTATTGATGTTTGGATACTGAAGTGCAAATCATGGATGTCTTTAGTGACAGGGATTATTCATGGGATGGCAAGGCTCTGTGCTAGCTTCCCTGAGGTGGATGCTCGCAATCCAGTTAGTGACCAAAGCTACCTGTTTAAATCTATTTTAAGCTCCTTGGTGTTTTCTGGTGATCATCCAGATTTGGGAAGCACCTCCTCTCCACTCTAATACTCTAAATAGTACTTCTGGGGAGTCAAGACAGAAACATACATGTTAAATAATAAAAAGGAAAAGTACTTTACGGCTGATAACCCGGTAGAGGCAGTAGATGATTAACTGCCACATAAATTGTAGATAAACTGCATTTACTGCAGTTGTTGAGAGGAGATGTTTTTTGAGTTGAGTGGTTGAGGCACACTTGATGGAGAAGGTTAGTCTTGAGTCCTGGAGGAGTGTGGCTGGTTTTCAGCGATGGGGGGGTGGTTGAGAACCAGCAGAGCAGAGTCCACAGGGCCAGGGCAAGTGCTGTGACGACGGGAGAGCCTGGTCTTTTGAGAGACTGAGTGCAGCTGCCCTTGGATCAGAGGGCAGCTGTAGAGGTTGCTCTGACAGTCAGAGCTAACTCTCTGGTGGCCACTGGCCTTTGCCCAAATCAGTCTTCCAAGCCTTCTTTCCTGCTGTTTTCCTCTACCACACTCTCAGGCTTCCTGTCCTTCCACTTCTTCCTACAGTTCCCTGTCCAGAAGCCTGTCCTTCTGTTCTTTGTGTGGAAACCAATCTGTTTCCATCATTAATCCTTCTTAGCTAAAGGGGGTGTAATTTCCTATGATCTCCCTCCCCCTCCCCGACCGCACCCCCCGCCCTCAAAAAAAAAAAACAAGGAACCTCTCCTGAGGTTTTCATGTGACTCTGCTTTGTCTTTCAGAGTCATTTCTTGGGCCTTCTCCTTTGGAGTAAGTTCCTAGAGGTGAGAACTTTCTTGCCCACATTGCTCTCCACCATAGTTCATAGTGCCTTGCACATTAGTGCTCAAAAAATATTTGTGTTGCCGAATTAAAGTTGAAGGTTGAAGTCAGTCTCTTAAAAGATTATTCTGGCAGCAGCACCTGTCAGACAACAGAGAGCCTGGAATCAAAATGGACAAATGACAGGCAGTTGTAGTAGCTCCGGATCTGGATATTGAATGTCTGTCGGAGGGGAAATGCTCAGGGAGGGTGGCAGGACAGGCGATGAGCCACCACTGATGGTGGGACAGTGGCAGTGGGTGGGTAAGAGAGGATGAACCCTGAAGGCCCGGAGAACTGGGGAGCTGGTAGTGATTAAAACTACAGCCAAGTTGGATTAGCCATCATTTGGGTAACAGAGTTTCAGGCGTGATAAGGTTTTTCACACCTGTGATTTTGCTGAGTTTGGTATGTGTGACTAGTAAGGCCTTGTTCTGTGGTAGCAGCACAGTTGCTGAGCAAACAGAACTCAGGATTGGGTTCAAGGCCCAGCTGCCCCACTCGCTCTCTCAGTGTGAAATGGGGGCATACACAACCTCCCCCACAGTAAGAACAGTAACTGTGTGGGATAGGAATGCAACTCAGTGGTAGAAGGCTTGCTTCTTGTGGACCAGGGCCTGTGCTCAGTCTCAGCACTGCAAAAACAAGTAAACATTGTAGGTAACATTAATTAAGTGCCTGCCACATGCAAGACATTCTGGCACTGACACTCCCTTGATCCTTCATTCATCTCCATGAGGCAAGCACTGTTGCTGTTTTTACATTGAACACAAGGGAACTGAGGCCTGAGAGGTCACATTGACCTGCCTAAAGGGCACACAGTTCACACAATCCACTCTTGAACTTGGGCGCTGTGGCTACAGAGTTCCTGACCTTGGCCACAGTGTTGTGTGTTTCTGATATGGTGTCTTTCACCTAGCAGACACTGAGTTAGAGTAAGTTCCTTGTATTTCCTCCCAGGGAAAGCATATTTTGCCCAAGATGGTGCTCTTACTAGGTTTGTATAAAATCAGATGATTGGGCTGGGTGTGGTGGCCCATGCCTGTAATCTCAGTGACTTTGGAGCCTGATGCAGGAGGATTATTCAAAGCCAGCCACAGCAACTTGGCAAGACCCTAAGCAACCTAGTGAAACCCTGTCTCAAAATAAAAAGGGCTGGGGATGTGGCTCAGTGGTTAAGTGCCTCTAGGTTCAATTTCCAATACCAAAAATAAATAAATAAAATCATATGATTGATTGGAAAATGTGTTTGTGGTAATGGTCTCCATGACCTTTGAGATGTGAAGGTGCTGTTGAAAGTGAGTAAACTGATGGTGTGTAGAGAAAGCATGATATTATCACAATTGATGTCATTTAAAAAAATGAATTTGGACTGTGTAATGGAGAGTATAGGGTGTGTGCTAGAGATGTTAGACATACACAATGCTGTGCGCATCATAAATGTATGAAGTGTCTCTGATCTGTACACTTGAAAGTGTTTAATTTTATGTCGTGAATTTCACCTCAATTTACAATTTTAAAGTACTTGAGTTTGGCTGTAGCTTTGGGAGTAAAATTAGAAAGTGGAGTGGTGGCAAGACTGCATACTATTAACAGTAAGCTAGCTTTATTAGACTGCCTGCTCTCATTGTTACACACAACTACAAAGGAAGTGAAAATCCAGCCCGTAGCTGTGCATTCCTTAGAATTCTGTCGTGCTTTTCCCAACTTCATTTTAGTCAAGAGTAAGGATTTGATAATAGGGGGCTGGTTCCAAAAGGACAGGCTTCAGAGTTTTCCTAGCGCCCAAGGCATGTTCATGTTTGGCTTCTTCAGCTTTTCAGTTTTGTCATGGATACCGAATTTAGCTCTTGAAGCTGGGGTTCAGCTTCCACATGGAAATATTATCCACGAATAGACACTCGCAGCATAGTCGTGCCCCTCTCCTGAGGCCTTTGTGGTGAGGTAGTTGGTGTGTCCTTGGGGAGGGGTGAGAGAATTGCCTTTGCTGCCAAGAGGCTGGCTCTGTGGGTTGTGTTGTACCTTTTCCTTCGTTGTTAGACTCCACACTGGCTTGAAGGCTTCTGCTCGCTCTTGGCAGGCAGTTCTTCCCTGCAGCCCACTGGACAGGAGTTAACAGAATGGCCACCTTTAAGCATGAAGAGGGAGGCAGTCCTCCCCTTGGCTTTTTCAGAACAGAATAATAAATACTGGAAACGTTGTCTTTTGAGTGTCACTTCTCCATTGCCACCCCATTTTCTCAGGGCTCTTTCTATCTAGTTCTGTCCACACACCCTGTCAGCTCAGCCAGCTGAGCCCCTAATGCCTCCTGCTCTGCTCATCTCCAGCTTTGTACTGACAGGATGGTCCCCCTCCCTGTTTAAAAAGCTCAGAGGTCTGAAATCTCCACAGAAGAATTTACGAAGTTCACCTGCATACACGGTTCAGGAAGGTTTGGGTTTGGCGTTGTCTCAACGCACCTTGTTCAAAGTCCTTAGCTCTGAAGCCTGTTCCACCACCTTCCCTCCTCCCTCAGCTTCCAGTGTCCTCAGATGCCTGCACAGCTGAGCCGGAAAGGTTCCTTTTTTTCCTAAACTAGTAATGCAAACAGGGCCAAAGAGGAAATTGCTCATTCTTTGGTATTATTAAGCTTATTTTTAGTTTCCTAATACTCCCATTTCTTTGGGGGAGGGGTAAATAGGCAGCCTCTGTCTGGGGCATACTGGACACCTTATCTGTCGGTTTAATATTATTAACTATTATTAACAGACTTCCCACATAGAATGCTTGTGAACCGGCCCTTAAAACTATGCTTTTTTTTTTTTTAATTTGCATTTACTTATTTAGTCAACCAGTCCCTCAACAGACACTTGAGTTCCTTGGTGAAAGACATTTTAGGTAGATGGGAGGATATAAAAACATGCATGAGATTTTCTTTATCTTTAAAATGCTCATGGTCTACTAAGAAAAGCAAACAGAAACAAGTGGAACTGCACCATAACTGGCACTCTGGTAAATACACTTGAAACAGGTCTTATGGCCTACAGAGCAGGTTGACATTTTCTCTTCTTCCATCTTGGTGATAGTCTAGGTGATTGTGGCTGGGTTGAGACTCAGGGCTCATGGTCCGTTCTCACTTTTTAACTGCTCTTTCCTGCTCTCGGGCACTGGTGGGGGGAGAGTCGTGATGAAGGAGGAAGTCCTTACTGCAGTAGCCTCTTCACTCTTACCTTCACTCTTACCTTACGTCACCAGCATAAGTTCTTTTTCTACTCCCTCTGTCCTTGGATAAGTTACTTGATCTCTTCACGCTTTACTTTTCCCATCTATAAAGTAGAGATAGCATTACTTAATTACCAGGACACTCTGAGGATTTATTGGTTAGAAGGCATTGAATCCAGGGGTACTTTACCATTGAGATCCCCAGCATTTTGTTTTATTTTTGGGGTTTGAGACAGGGTCTTACTAAGTTGCTGAGGGCCTCACTAAGTTGCCTGGGCTGGCCTTGAACTTGTGATTCACCTGCCATAGCCTCTTCAGTTCCTGGAATTATAGGGTGTGCACCACCATGCTTGGCTCAAACTCTAAACATTTTGAGACTCGGAAAAGCAAAAATTTTTAGTCAAGCTGGGTATGGTGGTGCACGCCTGTAATCCCAGCAATTTAGAGGCTGAGGCAAAAGGATCATAAGTTTGAGGCTGGCCTCAGCAACTTAGTGAGACCCTATCTCAAAAAGTATGGGGAAGTTGGGCACAGTGGTGCACGCCTGTAATTTCAGCGACTAAGGGATGTGACTCAGTGGTTAAGTATCCCTAGGTTCAATCCCCAGTACACCCCCCCACCCCCCACCCCGTAAAAAGAGTCAAAGTTGTATGATTTGCAGTTGTGGACAGTGTATGTGGAACTTTCTGTTAAGCTCCTCAGATAATCATGGGAAGCTTACGGCATTGTGCTCAAGGGAGGAAGTGTGGCTTCACGTTGGATTTACACTGGATTTGGCTCTGTTGATGCAGCCTCATCTTGCTGCTTCTAAGCTCTCAGGGCCCTTCATAGAGAAACCAAGAGTTTTTCTTGGACTGCACTGCAGAATTGCTGCAGAAGTCCCCAACGGAGATGGGTGGCTGTCAGTCTTCACTGGAGAAGAGGGGACTTGAGCTCCTGTTCTCTGAAGTTTCTTGTTGCCTCAGATTTGTAAACAGAAAATGAAGAAAGTTTTTATTTTTATATTTGTAACATCTTTTATTGAGATATTTTAAACTCCAGTGTATATCATGTGTAGAAAAAGTAGACCTCTTACAGAGACTTCTGTGACCTCCAATAATTGGGGGAGGAGGCCGGTTCTCCTCATCAGCAAGCAAGCAAGCAGTACTGCAGCAGCAGAAACCAGCTAGGTATCCTGATCCAGTTTCATTCTGACAGTGTCTCTGTGCAGATAGCATTAGATCCTACCAGTTGAAGGCTCAGTCCCCCACACTGCCGCATTACAAACCCAGTCACAAATGTGGGAAACTTTTGGCCAACCAGCTACACACTGGAGTTCCCACCAACCCCCTCCTCAGTTAGGATGGCTCACAGAACTCAGGGAAGCATTATTCTTATATTTACTGATTATACTTAAGAGGATATTTTAAATGAATTTTTTTTTTGGTACTGGGGTTTGAACCTGGAGTGCATTACCCCTGAGCCACATCCCCAGCCCTTTTTTGTATTTTATTTAGCGACAGGATCTCACTAAGTTGCTTAGGACCTTGCTAAGTTGATGAGGCTGGCTTTGAACTCAAAATCCTCTTGACTCAAGTCTTCCAAGCCATTGGGATTACAGGCATGTGCCACTGTGCCCGGCTAATTAAATTTTTAAAGGACACATAAGCAGCCAGATGAAGATACACAGGACAAGGTCTGGAACAATCCTGAGATTATGAGTTCTCGTCCCCCTGGAGTTTGGGTGCACCACCCTCCTGGCACAAGGGTGGGTTTCTGTTCGTACTCCTGCAAGCCTCTACATGTACATGTGCATCCAGGAGCTCTCAGATCCCTGCCTCTTTGGGATTTTGTGGAGACTTTATTACATGGGCAAGATTGATCCCATTGTTGGCCATTGGTGATCCATTTCATCTTCAACCCTGTGTCTGCCTTGGAGGTTGGGGGTGGGACTGAAAGCCCCAATTCTGTAATCCCTCCTTAGTCTTTCTGGTGACCAGCCCCTATCCGGAAGCTACCTAAGGGTTTCTGGCCTTCAGTAAGCTTGTTAACATAGAAACAGGCAATGCCCTTTCAAAAATTTCAAGGTTTTTAGTAGTCATATGGAGGCTAAAACCAAATATGTATTTCACAATACCATGTACAATTTTCACTTTTATCAGGATACCACTAATCCATACTTAATTTGATGCCAGTAAACTTTTAAGTTGTCTCTGGTTTATATATTTGTCAAGTTTTGGGTACATTAGAGTTGAGAGTTATTGTTTGATCTTCCATTGCTGTTTTGGTGTTATTAAAGCAGATAATGCATAGCTGGATCCTTCTAGAACTGTTGGTAAACCTAAGGAGTATAAGACTTTAAAAATTCACAGAAATATTTGGAAAGGTAAAATAAAGTAATACATAAAGTATAAGACAGTATCTGGAAAAACAGTACCCATTTGGATAGGGGGAGTGTTGAGAACATTGGACTAATTCCTATGGAAATCCTTTCTGAGCATGAACTTTTTGTTCTGTTTTAAGAATAAGTCAGCTGGGTGTGATAGTGGATCGCAGGTTCCGAGCCAGCCTCACCATCTTAGAGAGACCCTGTCTCAAAAAAAAAAAAAAAATAGAAGGACTGGGGATGTGGCTCACTGGTTAAGCTTAATGTCCCTGGGTTCAACCTCCAGGACCAAAAAGAAAGAAAAAAAGAATAAATCTAACTGGGCACTGTGGCACACAACCTGTAATCCCAGCTATTCAATCAAGCAAGGGGATCACAAGTNTTTTTTTTTTTTTTTTTTTTTAAAGATGAGGGTCTCACTGTGTTGCCCTGTCTGGTGTGGATCTCTTGGGCCTTAGCCTCCGGAATAGTTGGAACTCTATAAATGTGCATCACCACAATCTGGCTTCCAGACTGTATTTTTTACCATGTTCTATGTAGTTTAAAATTCTTCTGTCATTTCCTATGAAATGGAAACCCCTGAGGTGGTGCTTCGTGTTCCGTCATTCTGTTAGTGTTGCTTGGCATTGGTTGGAGAGCTGCTTCACTGCTTCACGAGTGGGTGAAGCTCATTGCAAACATCTCTTCAGGTGGTGATTCTCCAGGCAGTAGGCCCAATTCATAGAAATGCTTTCACCACACCCTTGTAGCAAGTATTGGCTCTGGTGTGCTGGTTTAAATGCCATGACTCTGGGGCCTCCACATCCCTTTTAGACAGACTCCTTGCTGGTTGGAGTTAGGAATACCTGGGGCCATCATTAAAGCTGCTAAATGGAAGGATGGAAGTGATGTCAACTGTGTTCAAAGCATGTGCTCAGTGGAGAAGGGGAAGGTCGAATGTTATATCTTAGCTGAATTTTCAGAAAGGTAAGAATAAACACTCCAGGCGGAGAGGAAGAAGTCTTTCCTAAACTTGTTACTTATATTTAGCACCTAAGTTAGGTAAAAATATGAGATGTTTTTAAAAATAATTTGGTTAGATTTTTCAATTGTATGCTATTTCATTGATTTTTTTTTTTTACAGTGTCCCGTGAGATTTTTTTTTTTTAACGTCAAAAAAATGAGGTGTTGTGCTCTTGAATATGTAAATGGATTTTTAGGTTATTTCTTTAAAAGATAAACAAGTTGGTATTAGATTTCCTTTGTTGAAGGTCTACAGAATGCTCCTACCTCAGCAGTAAACAATCTCCGATTATGAGATTTTAGATCTGTGACAAAGTGAACAATGCCTCAGGTGTATAAATACAAATCTTGACAAGTTCTACAAACACAAAGCACTGGATAGGTGTTATGAGAGATTATGACAAGAGAACCTGACTTTAAAAAAGGTATACCTGGAGATTTTATTTAAATTCTGACTTCAGATGAGGCAAGAAGATACAGAATCAGAAGAGTCTCCATTGCCCCAGGCCAAGGGTCAGTCCTATATAGAGAGGATGAGCTTGAAACTCCAGTGAAGCTAAAAGAAAATAAATGTGGCTGGAGTATATTGAACAGAAAGGAGAATGCAGAGGAAGTAGCAGTATTGGGGGCAGGGGTGAGACCAAGTAACCTTGCAAGCTGCATTACACTAATGGCCATGTCCTGGGGACCTCTGTTTGCCACCATAGAAGCTTTGCCCACCTGGGTAAGAGGATGTGTAACTTACCCCGACATACAAAAGTGGGAATAGCCAAGCCCCTGTTTGCTCTCAGGCATCCAGGCTTCAAGGTTCATGCTCTTCAAGACCTTAATAGATTTTTATGCTAAAACGCCACAAGCTACTGAAGAATTTCAAATAGAGAAGTAATGTCAGGTTTGTGTTTTTTTTTTTTTTTTTTTTTAAATTTAGTTATTTTTAAGACCAGTATGGAAAATTGAGGTTGTGATAGGCTAAGAATAGAATTAGAGAAACCCAGTGTAGGAGGTGATTAAAAATGGGATTAAGGTGTGACTGGAGAGGCTTCGAGAAGATAGCCAAGAGAAGGTTTAGGGGTAGGATCCTCAGTGTCTGAATGTAGCTGGTTAAGAGAGAAAATTCCTGGTTTGGGTGTGCACCACTGGGTGGGTGGAAATGCTGTTTACTTGGGGAAGTAAGTTTGGGAGATAGGAATGAAGACCAGGAGTTCCCTCATGGACAAGCTAATTTTCTGTGAAAATTAAACTCAAAATTGTACCTAGTTTAATTGGGTAAATATATGTATTTTTTTTTAACAGTTCAAGGTATTTACTAGGCAGAAGGGAATTCGTTTGTAAGATTTTAGACTTAGGTTTCTGGGGTTCTAGCTTCACTATCGTTTGGGCTTCCAAGGGGAGCCATTGAAGTAGTGCCTCTCCTCCCTTCCCCAGGTTCTGAATGAAGAATAGCAGCTGGGAATCAAAACAGTATTTCTAGTTATTACAGTAGTTTAGGCAGCAATAACTGTGGTTATTGTGCAGGGGAACAGGAAGAGCCTAATCCAGGGAAGAAGGTCAGAGAACATACTACCTCTTAAAACTTGGGGTGGCACTGAGCCCAGCTTGCCTGGCTTGTGTTCAATCATCCCCCTCTTGGAGCAGGGGACGGAGGGTCAGAGGTCATGCTAAGGTGGGGTGGGGAGGGCTCCTTTGTGCAGGTGCCGCTGTCTATGCCTTGGCTCTGCAGGTCATGGGGGCAGCTTTTTCTAGTTTTGGGTCTCAGTGTCTGGCACTGGATTTCCTTTTTTCTGTGCATGCTCAACAAGTTTTGTTGTATCCTTGCCATCTAACTACTGTTGTCTTTAGCTCTAGGTGTACCCTCACCCTGCAAGTCGCCTTGAGCTCGTATCTTGACAGGCCTGCTTATAGAAGGGTGAAATAAGATCTTGGGGGACAGATACCCTGTGCCATTGAAAGGCTGGAGGAGGGGGATTGTTTGCAGAAGTAGCTGTGACTTACTCCTCACTAGTAGAAGCCTGTGTGCACACTCAGCTGATGGGATGTTTTATCTGGATGTACAGTTGGGGCTCCATTTAGAGAGGAAGCCCAGCCATGAAATTGTTTGGGACCCTCCCTGGCAGTTCCCCCTCATCTGAAGGGGAGCCCCTGAAGGAGAGCTGCCACCTTAAGGGGAGTCCCTGTTGGCTTGAGAAGACTTGTTTTTAACCTAAAACATAGACTGCTGGCTCACCAAGGAGGTGAATGGCTCCTTTATTTTAACAAGTTTTCAGCTTTTATTACAGTTGTCAAAGATTAGTGATTTCTGGCCCCAGAAGGGGTCAGTGTCCTCAGTTTCATGAGGGGCATGAACCCTGCAACTAACTGCAAAAGCCTCAGTTACCAACAAAAGTTCTTCATGATTGTTGGCAATGGCTGGTGAGCACAGGTGCAGGAGGGGTGGTAGAGGGCTCTGAAGGCTTCGGTGTTACGATAGGTCAGGAGCCAGGGAGTCCTTTGCCCTTGGTGCTGGTCTGCCCCCCACTTGGCTTTTTGTAAGCAGCTGTACCCACGCAGCTGTACCCACTGAGCACCCAGCCACAGTCTGAAAGAGAATGGGTGGAGAGGCTGAAGGCCTCTGCCACTACTGTGAAGGAGGAGCCACATGTCACACGCCACATCAGCAGAGGCAGGCGGTGAGGGGGGCACCTGTCTCTCCTAGGTACCCACTTAGCCTTCCAGGGTTTGGACTGAGTAGTAAGTGTGAGTTGACATTAGTGTGCAGACACCCTCCTACCCCTTGCGCCTGCTTGTCCTATAGTTGAATTGAATACTATTGATGTCTGTAGAGTTGTCATTTGGGGCCATATCTAGAAGCACAGTTCTGCTTATTTTTAAGCTGATGTGATAATTTGGAGGACTTAATCTGTGGGCAGGGCCTCATGTCACCCCTCCTAGCTCACACCTTGCTTTATTTAATAAGCATGTGTGCTTCTTTAAGATAATACAGTGCTCCTGAGAAGGAGAAGGGAAGTCTCAGACAGACCTAAACTTGCGCTGGGATTAGAGGAGCTTGCATGCACCCGGGGAAGGTACAGGAAACCCAAGCCTGAGTGAGTCTGCAGTGGACTTGCTGTGGGGACTTAGAAAGCACCTTAAGAAGGGCAGGCATTGCGGGAAGTGAGGTCACAAAAAAGGAAAGCTGGAGCCCCTTAATCTGCTATCTCTTGTGTATAACTTTTATATTCTCTGTATAGGCAAGAAACACTTTTTCAGTGACAGAATTGGAATGTTTGATAATCTCTAGGTGTTAAAAAATAATTTTTTAGTAAATATTGAGTTACAAAAGAATCTCTTGAAAGCTGTGGATGGTATGAAAGCAGGAGCATGAGGGATTGCCCTGCACTGCCACACCACTGAGGCCCCAGAGCCCTGTCCTCCTGCGCCCTCTGCTGTACTGCCCTTCCTCTTCCTTACAGTTTTGCCTCAGATTTTTGTGTCTATACACATTGTTATACGTATTGTATCTGTACACACATGCACACACACACTGCTTTATTGTGGAGTTTTTCATGGGTTTGAACTTTATGTAAACAGAATCATAGAACAAGAATATCCTTCTGGCTCCATATCTTCATCTTTTGTACCTTTTTCAATTGCATTGTCTATCTTTTTGATTACTTTCTAGATATTCCCTTAAAACTTTTTTTTAATTGTTGCATATTATACAGACTGGTGGGTTCATTGTGGTATATTGGTATGGCACATAGTGTGATTTGATCAGTTTCACTCCTCAGTACTTACCTTCCCCAACTCAATCCCTGCCCCTCCTCCTCCCTCCCTCTTCTTCTTTTTATATATATATATATTTTTTTTTTTTTAGTTGTGGATGGACTCAATATCTTCATTTTATTTGTTTATTTTTATGTAGTGCTGAGGATCAAACCCAGCGCCTCACATGTGCTAGCCCAAGCCCCACCCCTGCCCCCTTCTTCTGTTCTACTGGTACCTCTTCTTCTTTCGTGATTTTTTTTTTTTTTTTTTTTTTTTTATGAGAAAAAACATGTAGTTCTTCTCTGGCTCACTTTATTTAACATGATGCTGTCCACATCCATCTGTTCAGGGAAACAAATGCAAGTGATATGCAAGATTTCATTTTTTTGGTACTGGGGATTTTTTGAATTTTGAAACAGGGTCTGGCTAAGATGCTTAGGGCCTTGCTCAGTTGCTGAGACTGTCCTCAAACTTTTGATCCTCCTACCTCAGCCTCTTCAGTTCTAAGAAGTCCAAGCTAAATTGTTGGGGTTATAGGACATGCCCAGCATGTCCTTAATTTTAATGTTTAAATTTGTCTTTTTTTTAATCATTTTTAAGGTTTGGACTTTTTATTGCTTAAGAAATCTGTTCATGGTTGTTTAGGCAGTCACCTATTTTTATTGTTTTCACCTCTAAAGAGTAGCATAGCTCAAGGCCACACTTGACCAAGTCTTGCTAGGAATTCCAGGAAAGGAAGACAAAAGACAGAGATCTCAATGGCTGACCAGGTGGAACAACTGTGGGCAGGCCCTGGACTAGAGTTCAGGCAAGAGGGCCTTTTCAAATGATGCTGTGAATTCCTTTGTAGACTGCTATTTTGGGGATTGTGGTTTGCACAGATGGAGAAATGTGCCCTGACTGGCGTATCAGCGGCTGATAGCATTACCTCTATCCCAGGAGGCCTGCTCACGTTCCACTCTCTGTCCTGCCCATGGCACGAGGCATAAAGTTTAGCTTGGACTTCTTAGAACTAAGAGGCTATTGAGCATGGACCAGATGTCTTTATTAGTAGCTTCTGGAGCTGGTGGTACGAGTGTGTCAAACACTGTGATTCTCTGTGACAAGAGGGAGCAAAGAAATTGCCTTCAGAGTTGCCAAGTGTAGCATCAGAGCCTTTTGATCCAAATCATATGTGACGAGTATTTTTAAGTGACGTTCATCAGGCCAGTTCTCTTGTCTGATTAGTATACAGCCTCTTATCTCTGCCATCTGGGAGTCAGTGTTAAAATTATTGTTTGCATTCCCAAGGAAAGGATCCTGACTCAGCTTGTCAGCTTCATGTTACGACATAGGTGCCATATAAAGTGCGCACAGAGCAGCATGATAACGTGGGTGCATCAGCACAGTCTGTCTGCCACTGAGGAAACCTCACAGAATTGGCATTGTGTCCTGAGGGAAAAGCTGGGGCAGCAGCAGGAGGATGCCTGTCACTCAGGGAGAGACTGAATTCTATATGCCTGCTAGTTCACCTGAGCCATGCTCACTCAGAGAGTCACAGAGCAACAGCTGGGTTTACGCAGCAAGTCATGTGTATTTCCCATCCTCACCTTAGCATCAGAAATATAGGTAGTTTCAACTTAAATTCCTGAAGAGTCTTTTAGACCATCTTTCTCCCTTAGGATTTAGTAATCCAAGCCAGCATTTTCATTCTGGGGTTTGTGATACTCTACTGTGTCCCCCGTTCTCAAAAGAGAACATTTTTAAAGTGTGACAGTAGAATTCATTGCAGTTAGACATGATTTTTAACATGAGTATGTATTCTGTGATCTCCCCCCGACCCCTCTGGTGGTACTAAGGATTGAACCCAGGGGTGCTCTACTAGCATGCTACATCCTCAGCCCTTATTACTTTACATTTTTAAAGCAGGGTCTTGCTAAGTTGCTAAGGCCAGCCTCAAACTTGGGGTCCTCAGGGTATGCTCTTCCATGCCTAGCTTCTTTGGTATTTTTTTGGGGGGGGGGATGGATGGGGTACTAGGATTTGAATAGTGGCACTTTACCACTGAGCCCTTTATATTTTTTAATTTTGAGACAAAGTCTTACTAAGTAGCTGAGGGCCTTGCCAAGTTGCTGGTGCTGGCCTCAAACTTGTGATCTTCCTTAGTTTCTGGAGTTGCTGGGATTATAGGCATGTACCACAGTACCAGGCTTTGACACTTTTTAAAGAGTGAAATGATGGTGTCACAAAATTAAATTATGGGATGATATGAATCCCTTGTGTTAAGCCTTTCCAATTTGTGCATCAGAGCTAATTCTGTGTTGAAGTATGCGGGTGGCTCGTAAACTTCAAAGTAGCCAGCTACAGATTAGCAGGTGCATTTTCTTGGCTTTGTTCTTACTCTTACTGAAATGTTTAATGATACTGTATGTCATTCTTTGCTGTTGAGGTCAGAATGGAAGCTGGAGCTGATCAGAGAGCATCCATGAGGCTGCTGGATACCCACACACCATTCTGCTGGTTCTGGTGGGCTCTTTAGAGTGGATGCTGATCCTTCAGTTAGTGACCTTAATCATACACTGTCTTGACTCATTCCCTTCTTCTTTGACCATATGATATACCTGTAATTTTGGGGGAAACATGAGATGTTGAGAGCCACAGCCAGGTCAAGATGGTGCCTGGCATTTTGCCAGAAGGAGCGGTTCCTGCTGCCTCGGGTGCCCGCTATTTTTGAGGTCCTGTCTCAGGATCCCATCTATCAACTACGGGGGTTGAGGGCAACTCAGCATATGTTGTCTCCATAGGCGGAGCTGTTGGTTGGACACCCCACCCCACCCCATCCCCCCACCCCCACCCCCGTGATAGAAAGGGTTTAGTAGCAACCTCCTGTTGTAATTTCTCCCCTTATAGCCCTTCCTCCTCTAAACGTTTTTCCTTTGTCTGACTAACTGGAGAGACTTCCTCTTTTACTTGATGTAAGATGTCTTCTCCTAGACTAAGCAAACAAGATTGTACCAACGTCCATAATGATAATGTGCCAACTGGGAGAGTTCCTGCGCTTTCCTTTTGTATCTTTTTAAAATCTTCACCATGATGGTTCCATTGTGATATATTTAACAACATCTCTTTAATGAACCATGGGCTACACCTTTGTATCGTCTTAATGTATGCCCTAACTGTTCTTGATTTTACTGAAATGCCTCCTTCCTCTGACCTGGCCGTGGCTCTCAACAATGATAGAGAAAGGATGTAGTTGCAGAGACTGTTCTTTGAAAGATATATATATATATATATATATATATATATTTTTTTTTTTTTTTTAAATCAGTTAATTAAAATAGCCCTTTAAGGTGAATTCAGTTCTGAGTATCTGGTACTTTTCCCAAATGGAGATAGAATAAAAATAGTATCAGTTGTTTATTCCGTATAAGTGCCAGACCCTTTGAGACAGCTTAATCCTTACCACAACCCCTAGAGGAGGGAGATAATGTTGAACTACTTCTAGTTTACAGATGAGGAAGGAGCCTCAGAGAGGCTCATGGTCCTTCTGTGCATATACAATGAGCAGAAGACTGGAAAGAAGAACTTGGATTCCAAAAGTGGATTCTAGCTCATGGTAGTGTTGTGATCTGTCCTGAACACAGTTACTGGGTGCAAATGAGAGGCAGTTATTGCAGCACTAAGTGCTGACCTGGATGTATGGACTCCTGTTTGGCCACACTGGTTGAAAGTCTGGCCTAGTACCACAAAGCATCTGTTATACGTAACATAGTAACATCCATTCCTATGTATCTAGAAGGGTGCTAGGTTTGTTCTGTGCGTGGGAGAATCTTCTGAGTCATTTTCTGAATCTTGTGGTTGAGCTGAAGAACTCCAGTTGAGAAAGGCTAGACATCAGGGACTGTCTTCCCCAGTAGCATACCTGCTCCTGTCCTCTGCCCCACCACACATACACACAGCCATAAGGCCTAAGCTGGGAAGAGAATTTCCTCATCTCTGTAGAAGGAGCTATAAGTGCCACCCAGGATACTTGTGGGTAGAGCGGTGGGTACCGATTGCTCTAGCCAAGCTGGCAGGAGTACTGACACTGCCAGGGACAGAGGTGTGTCACTACTGGTGCTTTAGGCCACAACCCAGTCAACTGTCCTTGTTTTTGTTTTGTTTTGTTTAACCTGGTAGGACAGCTAGCTTATCAGCATCCTCCCAGAGCTGTCCCCTGTAGAGTGCCAGTGTGTACCTCAGCCCACTTAGGAATGTGGACTTCCTCCTCCTACTTTTAAGTGTTGGGCCTGCCTGTCTTTTCACAAACCCTTAGAGGAAGACTTGCCTATAACCACCTTCTTGAGAATACTTAGGTCAGGTCCAGAAGGTTCTCCGAGCAGAAAATGAGAAAACGTTAGTCTTTTATTGCCAAAGTTTCATTAGACTAGAGTAGCTTTGTCAATTCAAATGAAGATACAGCCCCTGCAGCAGTGTCAAATCAGGGCTAGTGTGGAGTGTGGGTCAGTGTGCGCGCGCGCACACACAGCAGCTCTGCCTGTACGGCACCTGTTGTCACTTCACACCTCAACATCCCTTAGGGTGGGGAAATCGTTTTCATCTTTGAGAGTAGCCCTTAACAATTAGGTGAATCAAGGGATCCTGTCTTCAATGTGCCGAAAGGCAAATTGGGAACAATAATCTTGAAGACTTTTAGTTCATAGTGAAAAATTCCTTCTACTTACGTTTATCTCAGTTTTGGAAAACGTCACTAAAAGATTTCCAAGTTTCTATCTTCTAGAGTTTTATCATTTTTATGAATATCCATGATTTCTCAGTTTTATACTTTTCCTGTGAACTATAATTCTCATGGATATCTGTGGCTGTGATACATCTCGTGTGCTCATCCGGCATCTGATGTTGTTCTAATTATTGCTCAGGATGCTGGATTTAGAGGGGTCACATCTCCTGATAATGTGCAGCTTGGGTCCAATTGGAAGAAGAGAAGGATAATTGAGACGTAGATATAGTTTAGTGTTCTACCAGATAATGTATGAGCCACCAAAAGCTAAGTGAGGGCAATTACTCATGAGAAAAAGCTTGCAGAAACTCTCAGATCTGGGTTAAGGAAAGATAGCCTGCACAAGTGATAGAAGATGGGCTTCTATCACTGAATGCCCCACAAGCTGGCCAGGAGGACAACCGATGGAGCTGGAGGAGTGGGCTGGCAGCAACTCCAAAGTCCCGGCAGATGTCAGCGTAGCATTGGGGGCTTGTAGGAAAGATGTCTCTGGAAGATCTATTCTTTGCCCTGCCTCGTGTTTCTTCATCAGCAGAATGGGGCTCTTTGGTCACAGGCATAAGTCCAAAGTTGCCTCAAAAGGAAATATCTACTTTCCTGTTCTCCTTCATGGCAAAGGGCTTTGACTTCTGTTAGGAAGTAAAGAAAAACAAGACTCTGAGTCTTCTTTTTTTTTTTTTTTTTTTTAAATATTTATTTATCTTTTAGTTTTCGGTGGACACAAATCTTCATTTTATTTGTATGTGGTGCTAAGGATCGAACCCAGCACCTCGCGCATGCCAGGCAAGCGCGCTACCGCTTGAGCCACATCCCCAGCCCGAGTCTTCTTGCAACTGGAAACTCGTTAAGATTTTTAAAGCTCCTAAATTAATGAAGTTTGTTGTCTTTCTCAGAGTTGCTGCTGAGATCTCTGGTTTGAGCAGTAAGAATGCAGAGTTCACCTGCCACTGTCCTTCCCTCTGCAGCAGCTCCTGGTGATGGCATTCCCGAGAGTAACCTTTCACCATGTGTGGCCTGAAGGGGGCGTGACTGCCTTAGAAGGAACACTAGTCTCCACACAGCAGAGTAGATGGGAGGGCTGGGGTCACCATGCCCCCTGGCAGCACTTTGGCATGCTTCTTCTTCCCTCACCCCATGCCAGCCAGGGCAGATGAGGGTTCATTTCCTGTGTTGACAACAGTGACTTGTCAGTAGAACAAGAGTAGCCAGTAGTTAAGGTGCAAGCCTAAACTGTGCTGAATTGAAGTTTGTAGCATACTGTGTTAGAGAGAAGTGACTCTGGTCAGCCCTAGAGCCTTCCCTGGCTCAGTTTGTTTCAGAGATCTGTAACCATCTGGCTTTTTTGAGATATATTCAGTGGCCAAGAGGGTAGGGCAGTTAGCTCCAAAGTGGCAGAATCATCTTCCGAAGTTCCTTGGGGATAGGGTATTGCTAAGGGATAAGCTGAGTCTACAGAGTCCCCAGAAAGTGACCATCTGTGTGTCCCTTTAGGGTGCCTTCTCCATAGCAGTCTTCATGGGGTGAAAGTGCCAACCACACAGTTACATGGGGAGCCAGTCAGCCAGACAAGAACCTCAAGAGACTAGACATGGTCCAAGCAGAGAGAACCTCAAAGTCCGAATCATGATCTGTGATTAGGGTCCACACATGTTTCCATAAACTAGAACCCAACGCTCTGAAGGTTTTATGTCATGGATTTCTAAATCATGGTGTGTGTGTTTGTATAAGGAACATGGACAGTCTCTTGTGGAGACCCCTGGGACCACAAAGCTACTGCAGTAGAATGTCTCATGCTTTTGTTCATCTTGAAATGTAGGCTGTGTGACCTGCCATTCACCTAATGGCAGCCTCAGGGGAATACTGTGTTGGGCACTACAGGCCTGATGGAGCTCAGCTCTGTCCTGTAGAAACTTAGGGCCATTTTTCAGTTGTGTTCCGCTAGTAGCTGTTTGTCCATCTCAGGGGGTACTTCTCTCCTTCTCACCATGTTCCTCCAGATGAGGCAGCTAACCAACATCCCTAGTGGGCATGACTTCTTCTGCACACCTCCTGTCCTGATGCTAACCAGGAACCCCTGTCCTTGGGCTTGTGTATTAGCCTTCCATGGCTGCTGTAACAGAACACACAGAAGCAGGGCTGGGCTTCAACAACAGAAATTTATTTTCTCATAGTTATTGAGGCTGAAAATCCAAGATCAAGGTGTTAGCAGTGTTGATTCCATCTGAGGCCTCTATCTTGGCTTGTAGATGGCTTTCTTCTTGTTTTGTTTATATATGGTCTTCCCTTATAAGGACACTAGTCAGATTGGATTAAGGCCTATCCAGATGACCACATTTTATTTATCTTGCCCTTTTTTTTGGCACTGGGGATTGAATCTAGGGGCTCTTAACCACTGAACTACAACCCCAGCCCTTTTTTGTATTTAGAGACAGGGTCTTGCTGAGTTGCTTTGAACTAGCAATCCTCCTGTCTCAGCCTCCTGGGCCTCTGGGATTACAGGTGTGCGCCACCATGCCCAGCTATCTTAACTACCTTTTTAAAGACCCTGTCTTCAGCCAGGTACAGTGGCACACGGATCTAGAGGCTGAGGTAAGAAAATTAGTTCAAAGCCAGGCATAGCAACTTAGCAAGTCTCTAAACAATTTAACAAGACCTTGTCTCTAAATAAAATAGAAAATGGGCTGGGGCTATGGCTAAGGGGTTAAGTTCCCCTCGATTCAATCCCGAGTACCAAAAAAAAAAAAAAAGAAGAAGAAGAAGACCCTGTCTTCAAATAAGATCATATTCTGTAGTAGTGGCATTAGGACAGCAGCATAAATTTTGAGGATCACAGTACAGCCCATAAAGTAGTGTGAAGATGGCTACTGTCCCTCACCCTCTTCCATGGAGTTTCTGTGCTAAAGGGCCCTATGAAACAATTGTTCTGGCCCCTTGTATGAGACAAGATCACAGGTAAGTACATGTTTGGTTTGCAGGCTTGCCTATATTTTCATAAGATGTTTGCCTTAGATTAAATCCCAAATTCAGGCAAAAGAGATGTTTCTCATCTGAGAAGGAGAATGTGGTACCATGATTGTGTTTCTTTGCTTCTGTTCTTTTTATTAAATAAATGTGATACTGTGACAAAAAGTAAGTACACTTTCCTACCTTTCTTTATAATGAGTAAGTCCGTCCTTATTTTAAAATTCAGCTTGCTGAAATGAATTGTACATGATCATTTGCTGTGCATCCATAAAAACCATAAAATATAAGAAGCAATGTTGTTGGAGTAGCTGTTCTCATTTCCTGGCAGTCATTACATGCTTCCAATACAAAAACATTTTTCTCCTAACTATCCTTTCTGAGCTCAAAAATGGATTTCCCTCCAGCCCTTGTCATTCAATTATCACCTCGGGAAATGCACAGATATAACTGATGATCCCTTTAACGCGTCCTGCAGCCGGCGCACATCCTTCATCTTTCGTCCCGCTCTCGTCATTAAATGTTACATTGCCAATGTATATTTTATAGGGTGACCCTGACGGATGTCACTTTGATGCTGTGCAGGGATAATAAGATTGCACATATAATGAAAGGCCAATAAATAGAACAGTGTTTACGGGATGGAGAAGGGTGGTTTTAACATTTTATGGCTTTTCTTTTTCCTTTCTTCTCTCTCTTGCTGGTAGAATTGTGGGGTTTTTTTTTACAGGAACAAAAAAGCATTAAGAAAGGTGATGTGATGATGGAGCCAATGGCAGTGACATCCCTCTTGCCTGTCACTGAACTCCAATAAAATGAATTCAGGAAATAATAAAGTGTTCAGATGTGGGAAAAAACTGATGTCAACAAATGAATTCTTGGGGTCTGGGAGGTCTTCTGAGAAAACGAGATTCCTAGTATTGGCTTTATTACGTTTAAAATGTTAACAGTCTTTATTTCAACAAATAGTTTGATAAAACCAAAAATGTGTTCCCTTTGTGAAGTTCTGTTTTGTCTTTTTCTATGTCAGAACTGCCCTGGGTGTCCATGTGAGGGGCTTGGACGACTGCCATTCTTGGTGGGAGACCTTTGTTTCAGCATGGAGTGTAGACCATTTCTGCAATAGCCTTGATTGGGATATGTTAAGTAGAAAAAATTCTGTTTATAGCTTGACAAATGGATTTAATGGAACTGTTTGAAGGGGATGGCAGCAAGGGTGCAGAGATTTAGGGAACCCACCCAAGTGGCTCCCAAACACCTCTGTGGTTTTGAGTATTATTTGAAGTCAACTATTTTATTATTTTTTTGAGGGGGGGGGATTTTAACATTTATTTTTTAGTTTTCAGCGGACACAACATCTTTGTTTGTATGTGGTGCTGAGGACCGAACCCGGGCCGCACGCATGCCAGGCGAGCACGCTACGACTTGAGCCACATCCCCAGCCCTGAAGTCAACTATTTTAAATAAATGCTCCTAAGCTGGGTACGGTGGCACATGCCTGTAATCTCAGTGACTTGGGAGGCTAAATAAAGCAAGAGGATTGCAAGTTTGAGGCCAACCCTAGCAATCTATTTATTTATTTATTTACCATCACCTGTTTATTTAAATAAACAGATGATGGTAAATAAATAAATAAATATTTAGTGGTGCTGGGGATTCAACCCAGGGCTTTGTGCATGCGAGGCAAGTACTTTACCAACTGAGCTATATCCCCGGCCCCCAGTCTCCGCAATTTAGTAAGATCTTAGCAAAGTAAAACATTAAAAGGGCTGGGAATATAGCTCAGTAGTAAATCACCTCTGAGTTCAATTCCCAGTGACAAGTAAGTAGGTGAATGGATGGGTGGGTGGGTAGGTAGGTAGATCTATACTCTGAGCAGGAAGTAATTTGAAAAGAGGCTTTATGTGTGTGTGTTTGAACTGTGCCTTTTCTAAACTTGGGCATCATTGCTTTTGGATCAAGGGGCAAGTGAGCTACTGTTTTAGTCAGTTTTTTTTTTTTTGCTGCTGTGACCAAAAGACTTTGACAGAAACAATTTTAGAAGACGAAAAGTTTTTTGGGGAGCTCATGGTTTTAGAGGTCTCAGTCTATAGATGGCCAATTCCATTGCTCTGGGCCAAGGCAATTCAAAACATCATGGCAGAATGGTATGGTGGAGGAAAACAGCTCAGAACATGGCACTAGGAAGCAGAAAGAGAGTGAGAACTCCCTTCACCAGACAATACAAACCCCAAAGGCACATCCCCACTAACCCACCTCCACCAGCCACAACCTATCTGCCTACTACACCTACCACCTAGTTAATCCCTATCAACAGATTAATGCACTGATTAGGTTAAGGCTTTCATAACCCAGTCATTTCACCTCTGAACTCTTTTGCATTGTCACACACGAGTTTTGTGTGTGTGGGGGGGGGACACCACATATCTAAGCCATAACAGATACTCATTGGCACACCTCTGGAGCATAAGTTACCTGGAGCCAAAAGGAGGCCAGAGCATTCTCCTGTCACATGATCTGCTAGCTGGCTTGAGGTGAGCTGGGTAGGTTGTGGGGCTGCCCTTGGTGGTGGCTTCTGGAGTTTGTTTGACAGTCCACACTCAGTGCCCATAGAGTTTTTTCTTGATATGGAGAGCCCAGGCTTGTGCATAATTTTTATCCTGCCCAGTGTATACCAAATGTGCTTCTAATCTTGGTACCCTCAAAGTTGATTTAAGCAGGTACAGTTCTGTAATTTTTAAGTGCTATAGTGGAGGACTTTACCCAGCAGTGGGAAGGCTGGCAGCCTGTTGTCACAATCGGGGACACACAGCGAGAGGACTTTTATGCTATTTAGCTGCAACTGTTGAAGGCCCAGGTAAGAGATTTAAGATGCTATTGTGTTGAACTCTGGCTTGAAGAAAATCAGGATGTCCCTTTCCCCTTGGCACTTCAAACTGTGATGGTTAACCTTTTACAGGAAGTGGCACAGCAGAGTGGTCAAGAGCATACAAACTCTGGGACCAGAGCCCAGGGCTGCCACTTGAAACAGTATGAGCTCAGCCATGTGACTTCTATCTCTCTGTGCATTGGTTGCCTCATTCATTGTAAAGCAGGAGTTTATCTATTAGGTGTCTCTGAAGACTAAGCATATTGACATGGAAAGTACATACTTGTAGTGCTTAGCTTTTATCATTGTAGATTTTATAGCCCAGTAAAATGTGGTTTGCTTACTTGTTTGCAAATAAAGGTACTGGGTGAAGATGGTGCTGGCAGAGGGTTCCCAATCCCACCAGCCCACACTCACAACCCGTGATTCCACACCTTCAGAACACTGCTTCCAAGCACTTTGGCATGGATTACATTTTCACTGGCCCATGAGAAATAAACAAAAAGTAGTGATTTTTTTTGGGGGGGGGGGTGGGGGTAGCACTTCATATAGTCAAATTAAAAAGCTCTTATTTGGAGATTAAGTCTATTTTCTTCTTCTTTTTTGGAGACATAGAATGATATTTCTTTTATGAAATAATATGAGATCAGGAATCTGTTCCTCCTTTCCACCTACTCTGTTGCCCAGGCCCCCCAGGGCTGGGGCTTCAGGCTCATACCATCACAGCCTGCTAGAAAGCAGTCATTCCTACTTGGCAGGGTAAGTTGGCAATTCTGTGTCCATTTCTCAAATTTGTCCTTTTAGAGTTAATTTCAGGTGAATTTTGATCCTCAGGAAATACTCTTTCCATCAAATGTTTACTTATTGTCCTAGAACTGTGAGGACTCACAGGTGAAATAGATACTGACTATGGGAAGTTTGACAGCTCATTCATGGTTATGGCCCAGAGGAAAGCCTGTGTATACCCAGTGAGAGACAAGAATGACAAGTATAGGGAGAAGCATGTCACCATGATAACTTCCAGTGGTTGCAGGAGGGGTGGTTATCTGCTGTTGTCTGCTGGGAGTTGAGCCTAGATCTTGAGGAGATGGGGTGACTGGGCTGCAGTCTGCCAGCAGAAGGAAAGTGCTGTTATTAACTGGTCCAGGTGTTTGGCATAAGCCAAAGGCCTGGAAAGGTAGGGAATTCATTACCAGGGTCTTCTGCGAACAGAGGAAAGGGTCTGGAAGAAGTGGGGAAGCAATTGGGCAATTTGTTTATTAGGACCCAAGAAGGCTTCAGTGATTTGGAGAGGAAATAAAGGGTAAGAGCTAGCCTTGGGAAGACTGAGCTCTGCAGGAGGGTCAGGCCAGCCCAGGGGACGGCTGTAGTAGGACCTTAAGTCTGCCTGGAGGTGTGAGGCCAGAAGTAGGATGGTATCCAAGGCAAGAGAACTTAGGAAATCTCATTGAAGTTTTGGTTAAAATTATAAGGTGGGTTGTTTCAGTTCCTTTGCATTGTATAAATGTAGTGGTAATGATTGCAGAGACAACACAAAACAAAAACCTGCCCTAACTAGGTTTTGTTTGGTTGCTGGGGTGAGTGGGGGAGAGTTCTTCAAAAGGGGGCACCTGCAGGGCTCAGGGGTAGAGCGCTTGCCTAGCACATGTGAGGCACTGGGTTTGATCCTAGCACCACATAAAAAGTCAATAAATAATGGGCAGGGCACAGTTAAGTGGCAGAGAACTTGCCTAGCCAGTGTGAATAACTGGGTTCAATCTGGAGCACCACATAAAAATAAACATATAAAATGACACTCTGTCCTTCTACAACTACAAAAAATATTCAATAAATAAAATAAAATTGTACCCATCTACCAAAAAAAAAAAAAAAAGGCACCTGGTTCAGGAACATCTCTGTGGGCACCCTAGCTTGGTCTTATCTATAACATGTCAAACACAAGAAACTTTCTCTCCCTTCTCTTTGCCTGCCCCCAGAAGGCTGTGAGGAGGGTCTGCCTGGCCTGGAAGCAGGCTACCTCACCAATATTGGGCTCCCTGTTCAATAGTGTTAGATCAGTGGCCCTTCCTGTCTCTTGGAGGCATGAGGCTTTGATTCTAGAGTGCCACTTCTCTATGTGTGCCTTCAAGCAGATCATCATTCTCCCAAATGCACTTGGAGACCACAGAGGTGATATTTAACTATTAGCAGCAGAGCCACTGACAGTATTGGGCTCTTTAGGGATTAGGGGATTCAATTCAGTTGGTTAACAAAAGAAGGAGCCCAGGAGAACTCTGCTTTAATTACCAGAGTTGTTACCGGAAGACAACCGGTTGCATGCTGGAAAAAGATCTATAAAAGGTGGCTGCTCCAGGCCACAGCTGCTGGTTCCACCCCGTACCCAGCTTTTCGCACCTCAGATGTGAACAGTTGTCAGACCCAGCCCTTGAATGGGTCAGGGAGTGGAAAGAAAGCATGACTTGCCTAAAACTCTTGCCAGGAACTATTACTGGCGTGCTTCACTACATTCAAATTGGTAGTTTTTACCAAGAAACAAAGCAGCTGAAATTCCCAGGCAGAGATGGTTGTGGAGAGCAGAGGAGCACTGTGATTGGAGCAGCTCACACAGAGGAGAGTGTTTTGTGCACCTTCCCGGGAGCTGGCTCGTTTCCTTGTGGTTTGGGTCTGAGGCTAGGAAGAGTTCTGCACCCTGTTTTCTCCTGCCTCCCCTCCTTGCTCAGTTTGGGGCCTTGCTTTGTAATCACTGTGTAGTCACTTTGTAGTCACTGCTTGCTGGAACATCTCCCTGAAAAACACAGCTGGAAACAGTGGTGGACTACCACTCCATTCATATGCAATGGGGCCACCTGGCACCCAGAGGGCATTGGCATCAATCAGTAGGGTTTTAGCACAGGAGCAGCACTTGGGTTCTAACTAGTTGCACGTGAGTGCTGAGATTTAAGGTGCTGCATTTAGCTGCTCTTTCTACATATTCACATTAAAGTACTTAATTTAGCATAGGAACACATGACCACATCTTAAGGAATTAAGATAACTTCTTCCAATGCATATTTCCCAACTTCTACCAAGGAGTATATGAGTGTGAATGTGTGCAAAGGTGTGCATTCATCAGCCTTGCCCTTCAGTAGGTCCTGTCCCATCACAGAACCAGTCTGCACAGCTGGCAAGGGCAGGTGGGCTTGAGGAACCTGTGAAATAGCATTATGAAAAAGCTATGTTCATGATCCTGTTACCGACAGCAGCCTCCAGGCCTGTTCCTCCCTCTCCTGTCCTGTCCTTTCGCATGGGTGGTGCTTGGCCAGAAAAGGTGGGTGCCCTTTGGTAGTGAAGAAATGGGCTGCAGTTGTGTCCCAGCATGAAGGTGCAGGAACTTGGAAGGAGACAGGATGAGGGCTTCCTGTTGAGCTATGAGCCAGCAGCAGCAGTGGTGGTGGTGGTGGTGGTGGTCGTCGTCGTCGTCGTTGTCGTCGTAGTCGTCGTCCTCCTCCCTCCTCCCTCCTCCCTCCTCCTCCTCCTCCTCCTCCGGTGTCCTCCTCCTCCTCCGCAGTCACAGAGCCATGTTGTGAGAATGGAGGGTGAAGAACAAGGCCGTGAGCACTGAACTGAAAGGAGAGTGTATGTGCAGTGTGATTCCCCCATTGGCCTGTAAGAGGAGACCTCACGTAGATGGTGGGCTGTAAACACCTAGGACTCTGCTGGGGTCCCAGGCCCCACCTCCACCACTCCTGGGTTCTTCCTCAGGGAATCTCCATACTTCTCTGCATGGTGTAGTAATAGTGATGTGTTGTTATACTATTACCAAAAAAGAAATTTAGGCTTGGGCTGGGGTATAATATTGTTCAGTGATAGAGAACTTGTCTAGTATGCACAAGACCCTGGGTTCTTTCCCCATCTCCACAAAAGAAAATTTAGACTCAAGTCTCATCAGCCTTGCCAAAGGGTCTTATCTGAGGAGTTAGTGCTGAACCTAAGGCACAAGACAGCCAGAGGCCAGGGAAGCTCTTTTTCCCTGTGCCTGATGCTGGGGACAGGAGCTCTTCGCCTTTGATACTTGGGATACTTCTAGTGCCTCCTGGGTAGTCTGTTCTACAATCTTCCTTCCTCACAGTCCCTTAAGAGAGAGAAGACATATAGCTTATCTTATTTTTAAAAGCAATTGTTTTTTAATTGGGCAGAACAATCTATAGGTTCTCTTAGCTTTGCAGTGCCTGAGGGAGATTAAATAGCAATTGCATTTGTGGGCAGTGTGGTGGCTTACCAAGTGCAGGCAGGTAAACTGACCTGCTTAAGAGAAGAGAAGGACACCGGTAGGGCCTACACCTGTAGCAGGGATGGCAGCTCCCACTCAGCCTCCATGCTTGTCTTGCCAGGCACACACTTGTCTTGCCACTGGAATGTACTGCCAGCCTGTCGCTTACCCAAGGTCAAGCTGTACCAGGTTGAGCCATATCAATAGACTTGTGCCTGAAACAGGTATAGGTTGCCTCTGAAAGATGCGCAGCCCTGGTCCCTGCTGCGGCAGCCCAGATTGCCCAGCCGGCCAAGGGAGCACTGTCATTTGAATGCTTTGGTGGGTGACCTTGGTAGACTTGCAGCCTGGCCCAGAAGGGCACAGCAAGAGGTGGGAGGAGGAGGCAGCCTGTGGATTACTGGAGCAGTTGCCCTTGAGCTACCCGCACTGGCCTGGAGTCAGCCCTCAGCCTGACTGTGTCCCGCGAGTTCGCTAGCTCTTTCTGCTTCTCTCCTCAAGCCCTGGCCTGCCCAGAAGGTGCTGCCTCAGTTAGCCTTCGATTCTTCTTCTCCCTTCTGTGTGGTGGCACTCCCTTCCCTTCATTTTTCTTTTTATGGAAAGATCATAGGAACCTAATGGCACTTATTTCCCTAACCTTCTTGTGGGTTCTGGGAAGACCTTTGCCAGTGGCCTTTCACATATGATCTGTGGGGACAATCCACTTTCCCACCAGGGAGCTGGAAAGGAAGAAGGCACTAAACATAGGCCAGTGGGGTTCAAGCCCTTCTCTTGGCAGAGTGGCTCTACAGTGCCTGTGGGCAGGGTGCTGTGCCCCAGGCTTCTCTTTTCCCCCAGATGTTCTGCCAGTTCAGTTCATTGCGCTGCGTGCAGTTGGTACAGAGGTGTCAGATGTGTTGGCTGCGAGTGCTTGTTGTGCGATGAGGTGAGAGCCTCTGGAACAAAATGATCATTATAGGCCACTGGTGTCGAGGACGACGTTCAGACCTCAGTGTTTGCTTGTAAGCAAAAGCAGGGCTAATTTGCAAGGCTGCCTTTGTGGAGCTGCTTTTTGATCAATGATTGCCTGTGTTAATGTTTCAGTAAGCTATTGATTTCTGCAACAGCTTTTGTTCCCTGAATTTATGTGCAGCGGGTCTCTGCAGCACACACTATGCATGTTTGATTAAAGTTCAATTGACTTAATTCCTGGTGAGGCCGTGAGCTGCTTCACTCCCTATTTGGAGAACCCAAGCTTTCCGACATGTTCTTTTGTTTGTGCTCAAGACCTAGCCACCCATGCAGTCACCAATATGCTATTTCTAATCCTCCCAGATTCACTTCATTCCAGTGTTTAATCCCTTGGTAGACATTACAGTGGCTGAGAGGCTGCTAATAAAACCTGGCCTGGATTTGTTGTTTTATCAACCTTGTTGACACGTAATTGATAAAGTGCCATATATGGTGTGCTTACATTAAAAATGCACCCATTTTAAGTGCACAGTTCAGTAAATTTTTACAACTGCATCCATTGTTTAAATAATACCCCCATCAATTTATAGACTGTTTTGTCACCCTTTAAGTGTTTTTTCTTGGGTCCCTTGCCAGCACTTTCTTATCCCCCTCCCTCTAGGCTCTAGGCAACCAACCACTGATTTGCTTTTCATGGTCTTTATCTAGAGTGGAATCTCGTAGCAAGCCCCCTTTTTTGTCCAGCTGCTTTCATTTAGCAGGGTGTTTTGAAATCATCTCTGTTAGCAGCAGTGTTCCTTTTTAATCACCACATAGTATTCTAGTGAGTGGCTGTGCCATAATCCAGGCCTCCATTCTCCTGTCAGCAGGCATTTGTGTAGTTTCCAGTTTGGAACTGTTTTAGAAATAAACTGTCTGAAGATATGTGAGCATGTTTTTATATCTTTTAGGCAAATGGGTAGGAGTAGAATTGCTGGGTCACATGATGGGCATTTGCTTAACTTTGTAGGAATTGCCAGACAGTTTTTACGAAGTGATTTGACCATGTCATGTTCCCACCAACAGTGTACGCAAGTTCTTCCCAAATGTAAAGTTGATATTCTTTCTTCTTCTCATCACTGGTGATTTCAGACCTGTGGAAGAGGGTCCTTCTTGCCTGGTCATTTTGATCCTTGGCACTCAGATGTTGACTCTGTTCTGCACTCCTGATTCCTGTTTAAGAGCTTTTGCTTACATGTTGACAAGAAGCTGCAATTCATTCCAGTGTTGTGTTTCTTCTTTCTGGGTCGGGATGGCCTCACCTGTGAGTGGGACATGGTACAGAAGTACAGGTGACAAGTGCTGAGCTGGCTCCAAGCTGGCTTTCTTAGAACCTTCTTTTCTGCCTGGTGTCTGTCACTGGGCCAGTTTCTTAGCCTTACTGAACTCTGCCTTCTTTTTTAATCTGCAGGTTGTGCTGTCTTTTAAAATCACTCAAGACTCTTTCAGAACACTCACATTTGAGAAGTAGAGGCGATCACTTGTATCCGTTGTGAGATGAAGTATTTAGTTCAGACAAGTGGCTGCTTCTCCAGCCTTCAGGGAGCACTCAGAGGCTTGGCAACCCCAGCCAGCACCTGCCTACCTGGGTTTTTGCCTCCTGTTTTACTCTCTTCCTTTTCTTAAAGCTTTCCATTTCCTCTTTGCATCCCTGGCTGCTGCTGCTGCTTTTTTTTTTTTTTTTAAAGAGAGAGAGAGAATTTTTTTAATATTTATTTATTTTTTTAGTGGACACAACATCTTTGTATGTGGTACTGAGGATCGAACCCGGGCCGCACGCATGCCAGGCGAGTGTGCTACCGCTTGAGCCACATCCCCGCATCCCTGGCTTCTGTCATTTGCTGGACTCTTACGTGATCGGGCTAAAGGAGGAGATGGAAGGAACCACTCAGGGGTTTTTTCATGACTCTTTCCAGCTGTGGAATCAGCTGATTTATTGGACCAGCTGCCCACTTGGACTAATGAAGTGTGCTACTCTCACACAGTGTTTGAAGGGTGATTGTGACCTGCCTGGACTTCTGTTTCATTTTTGCTCATAGGAAAACCAGAGTCAGGTCAGTTTTTTGTCAGCAGAGATCCCTTAATCTCCTAGCAACACCAAGGGATTGTTGGAGATAAATGCATTTCCAAGTCTTAGAAAGCAAATGACAGGAGCCAGGAGGTTCACGGATCACCATCTTCGGGGATCATGGCAGTTGGAACCAGCATTTGTCCAGTAACATGTAGTGGGGACACAAGTCAGGAACCTCAGGGGCAGCTTCTCCAGTTCCCTTACTGTTAAGACTAAAGCATGGGGCACATGTGCACAAGTGTGATTGTCCTTGATGGCTTGGTCCCTGGCCTCCCTGATCTGGGGTAGTGTACCATTGGGTAGGTATTGGCAGTCCCTAGCATTTTGCTAAGAGTTAAGTGCTCTGAGGGTTGAAACACACTCATAACTCCAAGAGGTACAGGCTCTATAGAGGCTTAAATAGCTGTGGTCCATTAGTAAAAGGCATAAAACCCAGCTTTGGGGAGGAAGTGTTCAGTACATACTCATTATCTGCCTTGCAGAAGCCATTCCCTGCCTAAAATCTGCCCAATGCTCTTGGATCATGTTCGAAGACCACTCTGGGATATTGAGTGAAACCTAGTCTGATTGAGTACTCTGTAGATCCCAGGAGTTTGTGTGTGGTCTTCACTCTTCGCTGTTGGGTTTGCCACTTAGTCTTTAGTCTTGGTCTTTCCAACATGTGTCTTTGCAGGTAGACCGTAGCTCACTGGAGATCGGGAGCTTTGCCTTCTCTTTTTTCTCGGCGCCTTGTGCGCCTTGCTCATGGGATGCAGGCATTAGGGAGGTGCTGGGGGCTTTGGCCCAGGTTCCTACTTTCCCATTATCTGGGAGTCTGCCAAGTTAACCAAATTTCTACAACTTTAATTTAATGGGAGATGAGCATGTGATCTAGGCTTATTCACTGCCATTCTTTTTTTAAGTTCCAGGTAAAGAGACTATCTTGGGATGTTTGGGATGTTTGTTTTTTAAAATTGATCTTTAGTCAGCCAGGGCTGGCTGGCTCGATGCGCCATTTGTGTGCGTGTGAGTCAGGTACCTGCAGAACTTCTGAAGGAGTGGGGCTGCCACAAGTACATGATTTGCCTTTGGTTTGTTTGGGAGAGTGGGCAGTTACTTGGAATAAATGGAAAGGTGATGTGCTGTAAAGATGACCTTGTGTGTCAAAGTAGNAAGTTCCCCCCCCCCCTATTTTTTTTTTCAAAAAAGTTGGATTAGCTTTGTTTCAAGGTGACACTTTTCTTCCCTTTCTGTTGGGCCTTAGAAGGAAAGCTCTTTTTCACCACGAAAGCTGACTTTGCAGAAGGTGACATTTTATCTCTGCATCAGCACCACTGGATTTGTCCTCTGTCCTCCTTTGTTGAGCCCCAGTTCTGGCCTTCAGGACTTTCTGCCAGCTTGCCCAGTTGTGGGCCTGCAGATGGTGGAGGGAAGTTGAAGAGCAGCCTCCCTGGTTTTGGGGGTCTCTCTTCTTCCTGACCATCTGCTTGGCCTGCATTCCAGCTGACGTGGCTGTTTTCTTTGGTTGGTTGGTTCTAACCAGCCAGGCATTTCCTCACACACTTGCCTGTGTGGTTCCACTGAAATGCTGCACAGAAAACATCTCCATGTGTACACACC
Source organism: Marmota marmota marmota (assembly GCF_001458135.2). Classification (NCBI taxonomy): domain Eukaryota; kingdom Metazoa; phylum Chordata; class Mammalia; order Rodentia; family Sciuridae; genus Marmota; species Marmota marmota. The sequence goes on from NW_026000102.1 coordinate 3,383,772, forward strand.
CAGACACACACCCACTCATGCGCACACACACGTGAACACGAGTAGGAGCCTTCTTCCCTTTTTGTCTCTTATTATTATTTGTCTGCAGTGCGTAGAACTGTGGTGGCGTCTGGCCCATAGTTGATACCCAGCAGACACTTCCAGAGTGGGTGTTCTGCAAGACTGGAACTTGTGCTCTGCTGGGCTGAGGAAGATAAGCCCCGTCTGTGCAGCCTTTGGGCCGTTTGGTAGCTGTGTTCCCAGAGCATACCAGGTTCTCCTCCCAGGTCCAGGGGCAGACTGGTCTTCATTCTTGTCTCCAGGAGAGCCATTGCCATCCTGTCTCTGCACTGAGCAGAGGAAGGTCACCCTCTGCACGCTACCCTCACAGCAGGCCTTTCTTTCCTGCAGGGGGAACTGATCACCTTCTACTACTACTGGAAGAAAACCCCTGAAGCAGCCAGCTCCCGAGCCCATCGTCGGCACCGTAGGCAGGCTGTGTTCAGGAGGATCAAGACTCGCACTGCATCCACCCCAGTCAACACACCCTCCAGACCCCCATCCAGTGAATTCTGTAAGTGGAAGGGCTTGGCTCCACAGTGGGTAGTGAGAGACTGTTCACATGCGCATTTAGCTCTGCGCCCGCCTGCAGGAGTTGACAGCCTAGGCGGCCGTGGGAGGCACGTGCTTGTATGTATGTGTGTGCAGCCCTTGCTGATGTGACAGTGAGGTTTTGCCTTCTCTCTTCTAAAGCTAGGATGTAGCAGCAGTACCTTGCAGTTATGTCCCTGTCCAGGACACCTGTGCAAGGGGTCACCATGTTGTACATGTTGACAGCCAAAAATTCTCTAGTAGGATTGGTGTGGGCCCAGTGGGACAGAATGCCTTAGAATGTCCCATTGTGCCAGGGAACGCATTGTGTGTGTGTTTAGATTTCACCAGTGTGGGCACCAGTGCCTCCCACACCAGGATTCAGGTGTGACATCAGCCCTCAAAAACCTAGCAGGGCAGGCCCTTGAGTACCACCCCTCACACACAAGTCTTGGTTCCGGTGACTGACCCTGAGGAATTCAAAGTGATCCTTCATGAATGCTGTCTCACCTCAGCCTGTGGAGCCACTCTGACTGGTAGCCCAGAGCCCAGGGCTGGACAGAGGTTCCAGGGTGGTCCCAGGCTTGGTGGAGCATGATGGCATCTCCCTTCTCCCCACATATGCCTGCCTTGCTCAGTGGACCTAAGCTCAGCCAGTGAGGATGACTTCGACAGTGAGGACAGTGAACAGGAGCTGAAGGGATACGCCTGCCGCCACTGCTTCACCACCAGTAAGTGGCCTCATTGTGCCCCTGGGGCAGGGGATGGGCTCCTTTCCTGGGCCGGGCCGGGCCAGGCCAGACTCCGGCCCTCACGGGTTCTGAGTGTTTCATGCATCAGATTGGAAACATGCCAGAGGAAGTGATTGATATGATGTCTGTATTGTACTTGAGAAACTTGAAACTCTTTTATTTGACTTTGCCTGTATTTTTAGCCGTCATTGTGGAGTTCTGTACTGAATGGTGGGTAGGAAGGACTGGTCCCAGGGGTGCATGATGGGGGCTCTGGCTCCTGGGTGCCCCAGAAACCAGGTGCAGAGGATGCCCCAGAACATGGATTCTCTGAGTAACAGTCCTGTGTTGTGTGGCTCTGGTGGCACCATGGGAGAGGTAGTTTGTAGGATTGGCACCCCTAACCCGCTTTCCTCACAGCATCCAAAGATTGGCACCACGGGGGCCGGGAGAACATCCTGCTCTGCACTGAGTGCCGCATCCACTTCAAGAAGTACGGTGAGTTACCACCCATTGAGAAGCCCGTGGACCCCCCACCATTCATGTTCAAACCCGTCAAGGAGGAGGACGATGGGCTCAGCGGGAAGCATAGCATGAGGACGCGGCGGAGTCGGGGCTCGGTGAGTCTCCCTCACCTGTGTCTCCAGTGCCAAGGGCGCTGTGGACTTATCCCCTTGTGAGAGCAAGTGTAGCTCTATTTTAGGTAGAGGAACAGACCCATTGTGGTAATGCCTGTGCTGAAGGCAGTAGGTTTGCCTGTGGAGTAGGAAGAGCTCTCTGTCCTCTTGCTGGGGCTTTGGGGGACTCATCCTGAGCTTAGCTCTACAGAGAGCTCTTTGGTCTTGGTTTGTGCTTCAGTGCCAGCTGTCCAAGTACCTCAGAACTTCACTGGCCCATGGTCCAGTCACTTCCAGTGTGACATAGCTCTGCTATTTTAAACTTTGTTTGGGGGTGGTGGGGGTGGTGCTGGGGATTGAACCCAGGGCCTTGTGCATGTGAGGCAAGTATTCTATCAACTGAGCTACATCCCCAAGCCTATTTTAAACTTTTGAAAACCTTTCCTCTCCCCTCCCATCTTCTCCCTTCTCCTTTTTAAAGCTAAATGTTTGATCCAGTTTTGGAAACTTCTGGTACATTTTCCTACTCTGGTACATTTACCTACTGCATAGGCCCTTTCATAAAGAAACTTTGTTTCCTGGGTTGGAAATGTGGTTGGGGCTGTGGGGGAGAGGGTGTTTTGGCTTAGGACTAAGGATGTCAAAGGGTCTTTCCCTCTAGCACTGGCCTCCCCAGGCACCCTTCTGGTGTGTGGGATTGTCCACCCTCTTCTGTCAAGAGCAGTCAGCTTGGCTGCTATGCACTCAGAAGGGAGCAGGCAAACACCCTAATCTCTGATGAACCCTCCTGGCTCTACGGGAACACGCTGCAGTGCTCAGCAGGCGTAGGAGCTGAGCTGCAGTATGACAGTTCATCTCTTTGGGTCACTTTCTAGCCTGTCAGATTAACTCCACAAGTACATGATTTGCCTTTGGTTTGTTTGGGAGAGTGGGCAGTTACTTGGAATAAATGGAAAGGTGAGGTGCTGTAAAGATGACCTTGTGTGTCAAAGTAGATGGCCCAGCATTTATTTCTAGCACAGGGAGTTCAGGAGAGCCCCTGGGATGCTTTGGGTTTGAGAATGACTCTCCTTTCAATTTTGTGTGAACCCACCCACTCACACCACCTGCTACCTCAGCTCCACACTGACTGTGCAGTGGAGGGACAAGAGGGTTGCCTGTCATATGCCAGGGGCAAGAGTTTGCTGTGAGGCCTGCTTGTCAGGCTCCTGCCTGTGGCAGGAGTATCCAGAGGCCTGGGTATCCCAGCCTCACTGGCCTCTGTCTTGGGAGGACAGATGTCTACACTACGCAGTGGTCGGAAGAAGCAGCCAGCCAGCCCTGATGGTCGTGCCTCGCCCATCAATGAAGACATTCGCTCCAGTGGCCGGAACTCTCCCAGCGCTGCCAGCACCTCCAGCAATGACAGCAAAGCAGAAACAGTGAAGAAGTCAGCCAAGGTCAGGAGCTGGGAGTAGAAGGGAAACTACGTAGTCCCTCCCTTCCATTGAAACGGGACTGCTGGAGCTTGCGTTCAGCTCCCTCAGACCTGGGGCTGCAGTTCATGTGTGGAGCCTCTGGGCACCAGTACTGCCCTGGCCTACAGGCTGTACACAAAGGCCCGGGGACTGGAGGAAGGGGACGTCCCACTCAGTTCCCAACATCAACCTTTGGAGTCATCTCTGCCTCAAGCTCCCCAAGGCCTCAGGCAGAGGATGCTGAGTTGTTGGGAAGGCTCCCTGCCCCTAGAGCCTTAGTATCCCCATCCCTAGATATTTATTCCCGCCTGGCCCCAAGCTGCCCCTTCCAGAGCTTTCTTGCTTCTGGAGACAGAACCCAAAATGAGGGAACAAAGTTTTTGCAAACTGGTCATTTCCATACTGAGGCCAGTGGGACGTCCTCCCTTTGCCTGACTGCCCCTCATGGGCCTTCTGCTGCAGAAGGTAAAGGAAGAAGCATCGTCCCCTCTGAAGAGTGCCAAGCGCCAGCGGGAAAAGGTGGCCTCTGACACGGAGGAGGCCGAGAGGACCAGCTCCAAGAAGACAAAAACACAGGTGAGGTTGGCAGCCAGGCCTTGCTAATTCTAGCTTGCAGCCGAAGTTCTGTAGAAGCTCCAGCCCAGGCTTTCCAGGTGGAGAGGCAGTGCCTTCTGCGGAGGGGGCTAGTGCTAGAATGGCCCTTGACACTGGCCCAGCCAGGACGGGACTGCCCTGGCTTGCTGCTGTTTATCATATGCCAGGCTGTGCGCCAGGTGCTACTGTGTGGGGCAGAGAGCTCTGCCTTCCCAGCATCCCCCTCCCTCCCTTTTTTCACTTTAGGAGATCAGCCGGCCTAATTCGCCCTCTGAGGGTGAGGGAGAGAGTTCAGACAGCCGCAGCGTCAATGATGAGGGCAGCAGTGACCCCAAAGACATCGACCAGGACAATCGCAGCACGTCCCCCAGCATCCCCAGCCCTCAGGACAATGAGAGTGACTCGGACTCATCAGCCCAGCAGCAGATGCTGCAGGCTCAGCCTCCAGCCTTGCAGGCGCCTGGTGGGGCCACCCCCACAGCCCCTCCGGGAGCACCCCAGCTTCCTGCCCCAGGACCCACACCCTCTGCCACTGCACTTCCTCCACAGGGCTCCCCTGCAGCCTCGCAGCCTCCTAACCAGCCACAGGCTCCAGCAGCACCTGTGGCCCATGCCCACATCCAGCAGGCGCCTTCCCTGCACCCGCCACGGCTGCCCTCACCACATCCCACACTGCAGCCTTTGACGGGGCCGGCCGGCCAGGCCTCTGCACCACCTCATACCCAGCCCCCCCTGCACAGTCAGGGTCCACCTGGCCCTCACAGCCTGCAGGCTGGATCCCTGTTACAGCACCCAGGCCCTCCTCAGCCCTTTGGCCTCCCTCCTCAGGCCTCCCAAGGACAAACACCTCTGGGGACCTCCCCAGCAGCAGCTCACCCTCACACCACCCTGCAGCTCCCAGCCTCTCAGTCAGCACTGCAACCTCAGCAGCCCCCAAGGGAACAGCCTCTGCCACCAGCACCCTTGGCCATGCCTCACATCAAGCCCCCACCTACCACACCCATCCCCCAGCTTCCAGCCCCACAGGCCCACAAGCACCCACCTCACCTCTCAGGGCCCTCACCCTTCTCTTGAATGCCAACCTGCCACCACCGCCGGCTCTGAAGCCCCTCAGCTCCTTGTCCACACACCACCCACCCTCAGCCCAGCCCCCCACCCCTGCAGCTCATGCCTCAGAGCCAGCCCTTGCCCTCTTCTCCTGCCCAGCCCCCTGGGCTGACCCAGAGCCAGAGCTTGCCCCCTCCTGCTGCTGCTCACCCCCCTGCCAGCCTCCACCAGGTGGCCACCCAGCCCCCCTTTGCTCAGCACCCCTTTGTCCCTGGAGGCCCTCCTCCCATTACCCCACCTACCTGCCCCCCCACCTCAACCCCACCTGCAGGACCCAGTACATCCACCCAGCCACCCTGCCCTGCTACAGTTTCTTCAGGAGGCAGTGTGCCAGGAGGGACGCCCTGCTCACTTCCCACTGTCCAGATCAAAGAGGAGGCTCTCGATGATGCTGAGGAGCCTGAGAGCCCCCCTCCTCCCCCAAGAAGTCCGTCCCCTGAGCCCACTGTGGTGGACACCCCCAGCCATGCCAGCCAGTCTGCCAGGTATTGGTTCCCAGGAACCAGGGTGTGAGTGGGCCCAGCCCAGCATCTGGAGGGACTTTGCAAAGGCCCCCCCCACGGGGAGAGATCTTGACAAGCCCCTGACTGAAGATGTGGCCTCTCCTAGGTTCTACAAACACCTGGACCGAGGTTACAATTCATGTGCGCGGACAGACTTGTACTTCATGCCCCTGGCTGGGTCCAAACTGGCCAAGAAGAGGGAGGAGGCCATCGAGAAGGCCAAGAGGGAGGCCGAACAGAAAGCCCGGGAGGAGCGTGAGCGGGAGAAGGAGAAAGAGAAGGAGCGCGAGCGCGAGCGGGAACGGGAGGCAGAGCGAGCTGCGGTGAGTGCCAGAGGGCTGGGGGGGCGGGGGGGCCCAGTGGGCGGCTGTGCCGTGGCCGCTATGCCCTGGCGGCCTGGCTCTATGCAGTGCTGCCTGGTGTGTGCTCCTGCAGCTGAAGGGACAAGTGCTATCAGCAGTGTCCCTAGTTCTGGTGGTGTGGCCTGTCCTGGAGCCCCTCAGGTAGCCCAGCACTCGCAGGCCAGGCTGACTCAGCAGTCACTTGGTGTCCACCTGCCAGGGCCCTGCAGGAGATGCCCCATCTGACCCTGCAGCTTGCCACCACAACAGCGTGGCTCCACCCCTTATTGCCCTCTTCTCTTCCGCAGAAGGCACCCAGCTCAGCACATGAAGGCCGCCTTGGCGACCCCCAGCTCAGCGGTCCTGGCCACATGCGGCCCTCCTTTGAACCACCGCCGACTACCATAGCTGCCGTACCCCCATACATTGGTCCCGATACACCTGCTCTCCGGACACTGAGCGAGTATGCTCGCCCCCACGTGATGTCACCCACCAACCGCAACCACCCCTTCTACATGCCCCTCAACCCTACTGACCCGCTGCTGGCCTACCACATGCCCGGCCTCTACAATGTGGACCCCACCATCCGGGAGCGTGAGCTCCGGGAGCGGGAAATCCGGGAGCGCGAGCTCCGGGAGCGCGAGCTGCGTGAGAGAATGAAGCCAGGCTTTGAGGTGAAGCCCCCAGAGCTGGACCCCCTGCACCCCGCCACCAACCCCATGGAGCACTTCGCCCGGCACAGTGCCCTCACCATCCCCCCTGCTGCCGGTCCCCACCCTTTTGCCTCTTTCCACCCCGGCCTGAACCCATTGGAGCGGGAGAGACTGGCCCTGGCAGGCCCCCAGCTGCGGCCCGAGATGAGCTACCCTGACAGACTGGCAGCCGAGCGCATCCATGCTGAGCGCATGGCATCCCTGACCAGCGACCCCCTGGCACGACTTCAGATGTTCAACGTGACTCCACACCATCACCAGCACTCACACATCCACTCCCACCTCCACCTCCACCAGCAGGACCCCCTCCACCAAGGTGGGTTCCCCTGCTGGGGCATGGGGAGGGCCTAGGGCCTCAGCAAAGAAGGGAGTCGTTGTCTAAGAGCAGAGTGTTCTCTGTGCGAGGCCATGATTCCTGGAGGATCCCGACTTCCCAGCATCCACCTAGGAGTCTGGCTGAGCTCAGCCCTTCCCTTGGCTCTCCAGAGCTGCTCCGTACCCAGGCCTTCTGTTGCGGCCTCCTGGGGAAAGTCTGGGTTCTTGGCCCCTTTGCCTGGGATGGAGGGAAGCTGTCTGGGTTCCTTGAGCACTTGCTGGCAAGCAGAACATTCCCATGGGACCTGGCTTCTGCTGTCTTTGAGCAGGTCAGTGTTGGGTACAAAGTAAGTCTAGGAGAGGGAAAGAGTGCAGGGGGCACTGCTTCTCGAGAGGCCACTCTGGACCCCCTGCACCCCGCCCCAACCCCATGGAGCACTTTGCCCGGCACGGTGCCGATTCCCACCCTTTTGCCTCTTTTCACCTGGAAGAGGCTGGCCTAGAGCAGTGGTGGCTTAGAGCAGTCTTGAAGGCAGGTAGAAGAGGGAGGTTGCTGCCGAGAGCACGAGGGTGAGTGCCAGCTGCCAGGGAACCCAGGCAGGAGGAACAACCTTGCTGGGTGTTGCAGAGGGGTCTGGTCAGGAGACTGCCTTGAAGGGAGTAAGGGAGCCGTGGCGTGCGCTTCGGGCAGAGGAGATGGAGCAGTGCTGCGTCCAGCCACACCCCATCTGCAGGTGGGACAGGAGTGACTTGCTGTAGCCCTAACAGGCTCACAGGGCAGGCCCCAGACCAGTGGGCTCTGTAGGTCCTGGGTCTTGAACAAAACGTGGTGTTGCCGGAAGGGTGCTGGGGAGCAGGGGAGGAAACATATGCTTGAATGGCCTGTCCCTGCTCTCCTCCTCTCTGGAGCTCACCCTCAAGATGGTGGAGCAACCCCTTCAGTCAGAATCATTTGCTGCCAAGTGGTACTTCCAACCTTGGTGACCAGGAGCCAGCTTGGGTGAGGGAGAAGTCACTGGTTACCAGCCAGGAGCCACACATCACCCATATCTGGGCTTGTATCCTTTCTTTCCTTTAGGTTCGGCAGGTCCAGTTCACCCCCTGGTTGACCCCCTGACTGCTGGCCCTCACCTGGCTCGTTTCCCCTACCCCCCTGGCACCCTCCCCAACCCCCTGCTGGGACAGCCTCCCCATGAGCACGAGATGCTGCGCCATCCAGTGTTTGGTAAGAATTCACCAGGGGAGGATATATGGGTTCCAGTGGAGAGTGGAGTAGCAGTCTGATCAGCTGTCCCTGCTTGTTCATTCAGTTATATATTGAATAAATTGGATTTGCACCCTCTGTGGACAGCATCCTCATGGGGACAAGGCAGGCAAACTTCTGTTCTCAGGGGGCTCTGGGTGGAGGAGGTCATAAATGCGTGCCAGTTCAGTCTTTCAGGAGGGAGCCAGAACTGCTGGGCTGGTGGGAGAGTAACCGAGACCCCCTAATTTAGGCTGATTCAAGGAAGGCCTCTTGGAAGATGCTTTCGACTGAGGTCTGGAGCGAAGTATAGGAGGCTGGCAGGGTCTGACAGGAGACCAAGGGCAATGGTGTGGGCCTTCTCTTTCCCTGGGTCTCCGAGACTGCTGAGCAGCCTCTTGCCCCACACTTTGGAAAGTACTTTCTGCAGAGCTTGGAAAGGGCCGAGTTGACTGTCCCTGGCCAATGGCATGAGGCTGCTGGGCAGGTTCATCCTCCCTGACCTCCTTGCTGGTCACTCCTTTGGCTGTTTCTGTAGTGGAGACTGTTTTGTGCTTGGCAGGCACCCCCTACCCCCGAGACTTGCCTGGGGCCATCCCACCCCCCATGTCAGCAGCCCATCAGCTACAGGCCATGCATGCCCAGTCGGCCGAGCTACAGAGACTGGCCATGGAGCAACAATGGCTGCATGGACACCCCCACATGCATGGTGGCCACCTGCCAAGTCAGGAAGATTATTACAGGTGAGGTGGGAGGGAGGAGGGAAGAGGGGGGTGCTGTGTCTGAGCCCAGGCTCCCTCCATGGGGGTTCCTGTGAATAGGCAGGCGGGCTCCAGCCACTTGCCTGTGGCCTGTGAGGTGCAGTTGCCTGCCACCTGCCCAGGCCTGATTCCAGTGTTCTTTTCTTCTTTCCAGTCGACTGAAGAAAGAAGGTGACAAGCAGTTATAAGTTATTTATTTGTTAACGCTGGCTGTGGAAACCCCAATTCTTGGGGGGGGGGGGGGAGAAACAGAACTTTTTACATACAATAGGAGCTGCAAAAGCAAAAAGAATATCTTCTAAAGATTTCGTTATATATTTAAAAACCCCGCAACTAAAATGTATCTGCATAATAGTGTTGTTTGTTGAGAGGATTCCCTGAGACCAGTTCGGGTCTCCCTGCATGACAGTGCCCCAGAAACTTAGTGAGTCCTGGACTGGACTGAGCGTCCAGAGAGCTTCCCTGCAGTCCTGGGGTTCGGCTTTAGTATTCTTCCCTTGATTTCTCAGTAGGTGCTAGAATCCGTTCACACCCTTCACTGTGCGTGCAGACACGATGGACACGTGGGTGCCAGAACCCACAGGGCTTGCAGAGAGGTGGCATATGAGTTTGGAATCCAAGAGCTATAATTTTTAAAAAATCTTTTATTTTAATACATTGTAGGAAATCTTCATAATTTGAGAAAGCTCTGCAGCATGGCTTTTTATGTCTGTAAATAAATAATTTTAGAACAGCCTTTTTTTCCTTCCACAAACTACTATTCTGATCTATTTTTTCCAGCCATGTCACTAATTGTGAATTCCTACCAGCTATTGACAGAATACAGAGTTGATTTTTTAATAAAAAGTTATATATAATTATCCCTTTAATTAAAGGGAGCAGATGGGCGTTAACTAATTACAAACAGGCAGAAGCTTGGACTAGGTTTGGTCACAGCAGTGAGCGTCCAGGGGTTTGCAGGGACAATGTTACAGACTATTTTGCTGCTTTGATTTTCACTTCCGTCTGTTCCCCGCACGTGCTTTGCCCAGCAGCACAGACGTCTGACAGCGAGCCTCTTTCATTGTTTACAGGAGTGTGGGAGTTCTGTGTTGGCTTTCTGTTCCCTGGTGTCATCACCGTCCTGTCTCTGTGGGATAGAAAGCACATGTTTACATGTGTCCGATGGTAGATTTCCTTACAGAGTTCTATGCACACACATTTGTTCTGGATAAATTGCCTTTTTAATACTTTGAAGATTACAAAAACATTCTAGAAAATCCAAGAAAATGATTCCATATAACTTAGCACATGAAAGAGCCAGGACATATGCCTCCCAACGGGATCTGTTCAAAATCTGCCCTTTTGTGACGTCACCATTTGGATGTCCTTGCGAGGACCCAGTCAAGTCATCATTACTGCAGACTGAAGCTGCTTGAGTGAGGAACACTGGGGGCCGTTAACATGATTATGAGTGGCAGCCTGCCTCTTTTGGCCCCATGCAGGGTGACTCGCTTCCGCCCGGAGGTACCACTGGTAGGAGGTTGGGCCCTTCCAGAGCAGAGCCATCCCTGCAAGACAGAGGGTGGGAGACCTGCATCTGTGGACCACACCCCTGCCAGGACAGGACCCCTTCCCATCCTCTCAAAACTCTCGAGGCCCATTGTGTGGTGCACATCTCAGAATTGCCTGTGGGTCAGTGGGCAATGTGTACCCAGAACCCAGGCCGCAAGGGGCAGGTCAGGGGCTTGACTGAGACCTGCAGCAAGGCCCTCTCCAGTTTCTATCAAAAACCCTGTTGGGTGTTGAGTCGGGACAGATAGGATTGTTTTAACTGTTAAATATTTGTAGTTTTTTTGTTTCATATTCTCTCATTCCATTTCTGCCTCAATTTTAGTTCCTTAGGGGGAGGCAAACTCAAATTAACCCTTTGCCATCAAACGACTGGCTGCCATGCAGGCATTATTCCTTCTTGGGTGGTTGACACACCACCCAGGCGCTCTGCCCTGCGGGCTTCCTCTGGCTCTGAGAGGCCTCTTCCTGCTGGGTGCCCTCCCCTTCCCTTGACACTCCTCTTTTGCTCTTGTCTCCCCCACCCCCTCCTTTCTTTGGTAGAACCTAACTCCTACCATTCAGTTTAACTTGTTTATCTCCTGTATTACCCATTTTTCCAAAGAAGAGAAAGAGTGAAGTACTTTGAAGTCTGTACTTGAAAACTGTCTGAAGGTGTTTTCTTGTTATGTTTCGGGTTTCTCCCCATATCCCAAGGCGGAGCACTGCGATTCTTCCATTAAAACCCACAATCTGAAGCCCTTGCCCGATCACCTAGAGTTTGTTTAGGAGGCCCCAGACCTGTGTGGTGTCTTTGAAGCCCGACCGCTTGGTTTCCTTTTGGATTTTCCTTCCTTTCATTTGAAGTTCGGTTTTGCTTTCTGTGTTTTGTATGTGTCTTGTTCAATGTCGTCAAGGTTGAGCTTCACATTTCACTGCAGCAGAAGCAGAACAGAGTGTATATTCTGATTTGCTACGTTTATATATATCTTGAAGCTAAATGTATATATGAGTAGTTTGCCATGAGATAACACAGTGTATACAGAGTAGACACCCAGAAATCGTGACTTCTGTGTTCTCTCCATTTGAGTATTTTGTAATCTTTTTGAAATATTTGTGGACATAAATAAAACCAAGCTACACTACAACACCGAGTGTCCAGCAACACACCGTGTCTCATTCCTGGAGGGTGGTGGGGGTACTGGCCATGGCCCTGCCCTAACCACAGGGTGGGGAAGGGGTGGAGGGAGTCTGCTGGTCTCTCCTGCCAAGGACTCTCTCACTTCCCAGAGAGGCTTCCAGAAAGGTCCAGGTCTGTGCTGCCTGGAGGAAGGATTTCTCTAATGAGTCCCCTTGCTATCTGGGAAATGCTTCCCTAGCAGGAAGATGGGGATCAAGAATACCACTGTCTCCAGCCACTGCCGTGCACCCCTACATATGTAACTTGCGGACACCCACCAAGGCGTATGGACATGTGATTGCTTACCTTCTTAGGAGACAATCTACCAGGACAGTGACCTCTTGCTGGGACCTATCCTGCCTAGATCCCTCTCTATACACCGTGCCCTGCCTGCCCTGGTCTTAGCTCCAGGTTAAAGGACTATTCTAGTTCCCTATGGGAGTATTGCCCAGGGAAGGGAAGGTGCAGTGGGTAGCTGTGGCCACGAGGGGGCAGGAGTTGTCAGAATAGATTCATGCTGTGGTTTCAGAGCCTGTCTGGGGCATTTTCCTGAAGTCAGCCTATCCCTGAAAATCTACATGGATGCCTTTTCATCTGGGACATGGCCATGGGTTTCTGGGTGGTCTTCAAGGTGTGGCAAGAGCAGTGCAGAGAACTTACTATTGGCAAGCTGCTCTCAAACAGGCAGGCTCTGTGGCGTGAAGGGAAAGGCTTGGGAAGCAGCAGGCAGGTGTCAGGTGCTGCGCAGTTCAGGACATTGGGAAGTGTTGCCAGATGGGCCTGGATCCTGTGTACATTGGTTTCCTTGGGAGGTCCAGGCAGCTGATGTCCTGGGTCTTCATAAGCTGGTGGAATTGGGAGGGGCTGCCGAGGAGTGGGGGTGGAGCTAGAATTCAGGTGGCATCGTTGCCAGTCTCTGTCAAGGTGGTTGGTTCCGATGGTGAGACTGAAGCTTGAAAAGGCATTGCAGAAGACGGCATGGAAGTTTCTCAAAACTCTATAGAACCAGGTGATTGCACAGTCCCCACTAGGTATGCATCAAAAGGAAGTGAACTCAGTATAGCAAAGACATTTCCACACACTCATGTTTACTGTAGCACTGTTCACAGTAGCCAAGAGAGGATCGACCCAGGTGTCCACTGATGATAAATGGATAAGAAAAATCACCTGTAGGATGGAATTTGGCCATAAAAAAAGAATGAAATCCTCCCATTTGCAGCAACATGGATGGAACTGATGTGAAATGAAATAAGTCTGGCACAAAAACAAACACTGCATGTTCTGATTTATCGAAGCTAAAAAAGAAGCAGAGAGTAGAGAGACTCATTGGAGACTAGGGGAGGGGAGGTTGGATAGCATCACCACAGACTTGAGGAGTAGTTCCTGGGTTCAAAAGCATGACGGGGACACTGGTTTACAGTAGTTTATGAGCCTTATTTTAAATAACCAGAAGGGTTCAAAGCTTCTCAATGCAAAGAAATGATGAATGTTTGAGGAGATGGGAATGCTAATCATCTTGATGTGATCAGGGGCAGGCCAGGGCCCTGCTACACGGAAGGGAGAGGAAACCTGGGGACCTGTCTGTACCTGTGGTGCTCTCTACATGGTGAGACCCAGGGATGAGTGATCGGGGCACACACAGGGTCTCACAGTTATCACCAGGGCTCCCTGGCCAATCTGGAAGGCTCCAGCCAGGTTCCGAGACTCAGCATTGGAGTCAGAAGAGGACCTGTTACCCAGACCCCTGGGGGGCAAGCTGATAGGCCTCAAGCCAAGTACTGAATCATACTGTGCTCCCTGAACTCCCACAAATATCTTACCAACCAAGTAAAAAGGCATGGCCTTTCCTCAGGCCGTTGTCAGTACCCAGCCACACACTCAGTCTAAGGAAGAGGGCAGGTGTCTGTTGGCCCAGTGAGGAGGTAAAGGGTGCTGCTGTCACCCAGCACCTGCCCCAGGCGGGCCAGTCCTCACCTCTGGTCGCCCAAGCGATTGGTCCCTCTGTGCCTTTCTGCTCCTTTGTTCTAGGAGTGGGTCCTCAGCTTGGGATTGGAAGTTCTGTAGCCCCTTGTTTCTGCAGGCGGAGACTCAGGAAATGGTGCCTGGTTGGGCGTGGTGTGAGGCTCAGAGCCCACCATGGCTTAGGAGTATAGATGAGGGCACGGCTGCTTTGTTAATAGATGTCTGTGGCACTACGTGTGGGTGCCCTGAGTAAAACAAGGTCACTTAGAGGGCAGGGATGCACCATGCGGATTAGCAATGGCGTCCCAGGTAGACTTGGAGCTTTGAGCCTCTGGGCCCTCCAGGGTCTGCACCACAGAGCTCTTTACAGTTGGGGATGCAAACTGCTGAGGTGAGGGGCATGCTAGGGCCCTGCTGCATGGAAGGGAGAGGAAACCTGGGGACCTCTCACCACAGGACCCCTCACCACCCATGGTGCTGACTACGTGGGTGGGACCCAGGGATGTGTGATATCGGGGCACATACAGGGGCTTCAGTTATCACCAGGGCTCCCTGGCCAATCCGAAAGGCTCCAGCCAGGTTTCTAAACTCGGTTTTGGAGCCAGAATAGGACCTGTTACCCAGACCCCTGGGGGGCAAGCTAATAGGCCCCCAGCCAGGGGAAGTGGCTGTCCCACAGTGGACCCTGGAGCAGCCCTCTCCACTGTGCTCCCGTGACTCGGTTTTGGCCTGCTTCAGGCTGCAGGATGAGCTGCCCTCGGGGTCCCTGTGGTTCCTGGGATGGACCTGAGTTGCTGGAGAGTCGGCGTGGCCTCTGGAGAACCCTTGGGTATGAAGGCCTGGGGTGGTGAACTAGATTTAAAAGCAGGACTTTAAGGCACTTATTACAAGAACTGTTCAACCAGGGACACTTCCTAAGGCCACCAGGCTGTTTTAAGGCCATAGTTTTCTATGTGCCTTGCCACTGGAGGTCATTCCCAGGTCCCCTCCACAAGGCTCTGCCACTGGTCCTGGGACACAAAAATGGCCACTCCCAGTCTTGGCCACCAGATGGCAGTGGTTACAAAGCCTGGGTGCCTGCTGTCTGAGGGTGCCTGTCTTCTGGGGCCTTCTGGGGCCTTCTCCATTCCCTCAGAGCCTCTTAGCATCGAGTGCTGCTTGACCCGGCCCCACGATCCCAACTATGGCTGAGGGAAGATGGGAACAGAAAGCCGACACAGCCTGTGGCCTCAGTTTCCATTCCATGTGGGCTGCGAGGGGCTCCAAGGCAGGCAGTGTAGCATTCTGGGGAGCAGCTGGCACTCAGGTTTGCTGAGGAGGAGGCCAGGAGCAGCTTCCTGTTTTGTGGGTGCAGCTTTGGTTTTGTTTCTGGCCACCTGAGAGGGCGAACCTTAGGGCCACTGGACAGAGAAGGAGGCTTCTCTCCCTCCCCTCCCTGCTCTCCGTGGAATGAGAAGCAGCCTCTGAGTGAAGCCTGATGGTGTGCCCGGGCCCCCATCTGAGGGACCTGGTGGGCAGCCCAGGGGAGGGGGCTGCTGCCCGGGAGCTCGTGGCAGGGTGAGGTCTGCAAGCAGCACCCTCAGTTCCAAATCCCAGCCCTGCCAGGCATGAGCAAGTGACCCTAAGTGATGTGATGGGGACCAGGAGCCTGGTGTTCTGTCTTGGTCCCAGTCTATAAAACGGAGTGACGAGCCAATTTGGAAAGCAGTATGGAGATTTCTTGGAAAGCTGGGAATGGAGCCACCATTTGACCCAGCTATTCCCCTTCTTGGTCTATTCCCTAAAGACCTAAAAAGAGCATGCTACAGGGACACTGCTACATCGATGTTCATAGCAGCACAGTTCACAATAGCAAGACTGTGGAACCAACCTAGATGCCCTTCAATAGACGAATGGATAAAAAAACTGTGGCATTTATACACACTGGAGTATTACTCATGCATTAAAAAATTGGACAAAATCATAGAATTTACAGGGAAAATTGGATGGCATTAGAGCAGATTATGCTAAGTGAAGCTAGCCAATCCCTAAAAAAGCAAATGCCAAATGTCTTCTTTGATATAAGGAGAGTAACTAGATCAGAGTAGGGACGAAGAGCAGGAGAAGAAGATTAAGCATTTAACAGGGATGAGAGGTGGGAGGGAAAGGGAGAGAGAAGGGAAAATTGGCATGGTAATGGAAGGGAGACCCTCAGGGTTATACAGTGGAGGAGGTAGAGAGAGAGGAGGGGAGGGGAGGGAGAGGTGGGGAGGGGGAGGGTGGAGGATGGGAAAGGCAGCGGAGCACAACAGACACTAGTATGGCAATATGTAAATCAATGGATGTGTAACTGATGTGATTCTGCAATCTGTGTATGGGGTGAAGGTGGGAGTTCATAACCCACTTGAATCAAAGTGTCGAATATGATATGTCAAGAAATTTGTAATGTTTTGAACAACCCACAATAAAAAATTAAAAAATTAAAAAAAAACAAAAAAAACGGAGTGACGAGGCCCCTTCCCAGCATGGTTGGAGCATGAAGCAAATTACGTGCCATGGGCCTGTAGTGAGGACTTACGAACTGTCCCGTCGCAGCTTGATTTTAGGGAGAGGGCAATCTTGTGACAACGGACTCCAGCAAGTGTGCTGCCCTGAGTCCCGGAACAGCCTGAAGGTCCAGTGCGGCTTTCTGTAGGTGGCCCTGTGCTGCCTCCCTAGCACCCCCCACATGCAGACTCTCAGAAGGGGGCCTGACCGCAGGGCCTGTGGCCAGGACCGAGGTGGCTTGGAGGGAGAGGCCTTGGCCCAGGTCGGGGGATGGGGGGTGGGCACAGCCCAGGATGGGGAGGAGTGGTGGGGGCAGGGGGAGGCCATGACCCAGAGGTGGCCAAAGTGCACCACACAGGCAGTTTTTTTTTTTTTTTAATTCCCACGTGGAAAAATCTTGGTTGACTTAGAAAGTTCTAGGAAGAGGACTCAGGATTTGAAATGCCGACAGTAGGTGGGGGGCTCCTACTCCTCTCTTGCAGGTTTAACCAGTTGTGGGCAAAAACAGACCAGCCCAGAGGACAGCCACCCAACACCAGAAAGCCTCGTCCTCTTCTAGGCAACATAGGAGTGGGAGGCTGCGTCCTGCTTCCAGGAAAAGCCTCAACTAACAGGAGACACGGCCCGAGGGGCGGGGGGGGGGGAGGAGATTTGGGGGGTGCGGGGGGAGTCTGCTGCCCTTCGCACCGTCAGGACTATGAGATGCGAGGGCCAGAGGACAAGCTGCCGACCCAGCAAGCGCCTGCGGAGGTGGCGGTTGAGACGGTCTAGGTGGGAAAATCGGACCCTGATGGGCAGAGAGGCGGGTGTTTGCTGAGGCTTGGGCCTGGCAGAGGCCTGGCAGTGAGGGGAGTCCCCCCCCACATTGCTTAGGCCCCCCAGGGGCCAAGGGGGAAGGGACAGCTCAGCTATCTGCAGGTCCCCCTCCCAGCCGCAGGGTGGAGGCTGCTTGTGAGGGTAGACTGGGGCCAGGGAGTGGCAGGCACAATGGCGCGGCCACCTTGGGTCCACAGGCAGTGGCACCAAGGGAGAAGCCTGGGGGAGGCTGTGGGCCAGGTGAGGAGGTCATGGTTGAGGTATTGAGGCCCTGACAAGCTGGGAGCTGTGGCCCAGGTGGAGAGGTGACCAAAGTGCTCTACAGAGGCTATGGCTTTTCTGTTTGATTGGTCACATGTGACTGGCTGCAGGATGTGACCAACCTGGTCACATCAAGGTGACGGAGCACCTCCTTCAACTCCAGACTCCTGGGAGCTGGGCCACAGGATCAGGCCCCCTGGTGTGTGTGGGTGTAAAACCTCGGGATCGTGCCCTCGGGTGCCAGGGGCTGCACTATCCTATGCCAGGCCCAGTTCTAGTGCCCTGGGCACCACCAGGATTTGGCTGTCACCCTCTCACAGCCAGTAATCACAGTGTGGGGAGCAGAGGCTGCCCAGGGTGCCTGGGGAGGAGCCTCAGGAAGTTGGGCGTGTGACGTGAAGAGGTGACCAGAGGCCAGATGGAGGACAACTGTCTGAGCTCCAGAGGGTGCCGCCTGCATGTTCTCCCTACCAACCCAGGCACTGGAGGATGGGCGGGAAGAGGGGCCTGCCCTTGTGCCCCAGCCCTCAGCCGTACCCACAAGGCAGAGGAAGCTTGGGTGCTGAGTAGGTGCATTTCCCACTTTGGGGGCATCTTGGTGCCTGTGTTCCCTCGAATGTGGCGAGCAAGTTCCCGCTCAAGGGATGGCTCCCTCTTCATCAGCATCTCATCAGAGATGTCGCTGTCAGGCCCACCCACCCCCGACTGCTCATGCGTCTCCCAGCACCTACCACCACCCTGGAGCCTAGGAGCCCAGTGCGTTAGGACCCTGGTCCTTGCACACCAGTTCCAAGAGGTGGGGATCTGTTGCTCTGCCAGTCCCTGAACCCGCGACCTCACGCTAACCTGGAAGGAATGGCATTTCCTATTCCCCTGGGCAGTTCCATAAGCCCAGTGCCCGCCCTGCCCACACCCAGGGCACTGGCTGGACAGCTGGGGTGTGGTCTTGGGTCAGCTTCCCATCACTGCTGAATGCCTTAAAAGGTGCAAAGTTTTATTTTGGTTCCTGGTTTCAGTCCACAGCCAGTTGGCTCTGTGGCTTTGGGCTATGATGGCAAAGTACGTCATGGCCACTGGGGAAGCTGCTCACCTCCTGGCAGCCAGGAAACAAAGGGAGAGAGGAAGGTGCGGGGTCCCAGAGCTCCCCTTCAAGGGCAGGTGACCTCACTTCCTCCAAGGAGGCCCCGCCTCTTAGAGGCTCCATCCCCCCAATTGCACCCAGGATTGGGGTCCAAGCTCTTGACACAGGGGCTTTGGGGAACACTTAAGGTCCAGATAACCAGCAGGGCGCGGTAGCCGCCTGGAATCCCAGCAGCTCAGGAGGCCAAGGCAGAAGGAACACAAGTTCGAAGGCAGCCTCAGCAACTTAGCGAGGCCCTATGAGACCCTGCCTCTAAATAAAATATAAAAGGGCTGTGGCGTTGCTCAATGGTTAGCGTCCCTGAGTTCAGTCCCTGATACAAAAAAAGAAAGAAAGAAAGCAGGTGATAGAAGATGAATGGAAGGGTGAATGAAGGGATCTGAGGCCTCTGACCCCAAAGAACCGCGACCGGATCGCAGAATGTGTGCTGTCTTCCTCAGCATTGCTGCAGGACTTGTCACTGGGGCTTCCTGTGCCCTGTAGACATCACAGCTCCCCTGACCAGCACGTGGCACCCAGCTGAGCTGTAGCTGTCTCCAGGGGCTTCCTGGGACGAGGAGTGGGGAACCCCCGATTGAGAACCACTGAGTTTCACTGCAACTTTCAACAACCACCCCCCCACACCGCCCCCTATTCCCCAGGAGAGTGGCCCAGGTCCCAGTGACCTCTCACCCTCAGAGAGCCACTAGAAACTGCAGCTTTGCTGCTGTCATTTATTGTTGGACCACATATTTACACCCCCACAGGAAGCCTGTCCCGTGCTCCCGGGCCCTTGGTGTCTAGTGGCCAGCCCACTGCAGACGTCCAGGCCCAGGCAGGAAGCCCAAAGCCGAGCCCTGGGTGTCAGGTGTTCAGCAGGAGGGGCCGGTGCTCCTCATCCACGGAGTCACTGGGAGGAATCTCGTAAATGACAAACAGGGAGGAGTACAAGCAGCCCAGGAAGGACACCAGGCTGGAGAAGTACATCACGCCGTTGGCGCTGCCCACAGCCGAGGTCAGGGGCCCCAGGACCAGGGAGACCAGGATCTGGGCCAGGAAGTACTGGCAGCTTAGCAAAGAGATGTCCACGCCCATGCCCCGCCTCGTGCCATCCGCTCCGGACCCTGCAAACTGACCGGAGAGGGACGCATCAGCCAGACCCGCCCCAGCCAGCCACGCAGGGCGGTGAGGAGGCCCCGCAACTGCTCTGCAGCGACCTCACGTTTTTCAGGCCGAAGTGCTCAGGGCTGAGCCAGGACTTGATGACATCTGCATGTGGAGGGATGGCGACCGGGAACAGGACAAGTACTAATGGGTGGAGGGCTGAGTTCCCACAGGCCAAGCGTGCCCCCTGCTCTCCCCAGGAAGGACCACTGCCCAGCCCCACGGCCACTCTGCCTGCGCCCCCTTCATCTTCCTCAGCCAGGAAGCCTGCCTGAACATGCCCTAAGATGTCCCTTGTGGCCTTTGGCCTTGGTCTGGAGGTTCCCAAGGCTGCAGCTTGGAGGCGCCCTTCCCCCTCCCTCCCCACCTTAGCACTGTACCTGGGGAGGTGAGAGGTGGACTTTGAGGAGCAGAGCAGGAGGGGCAGTGGGGCCGCACACTTGTGGGCAGCACAGGCCACCAACAGCCACCTGTGTGCCAGATGGATGCCTCCCCATTGGTCAGGGGTGTGTGACATTATAGACAGCATCCATGCACCGATGGGCAACTCTGGGACGACGGACAAGGCACGTCAAGGTGCTCTGTGATCAGCACCACTGTCCTGGGGAGGGCTGGAGCTCCCTGGGCTACACCTGTCTTTGCAAAGAAGGTCCTCTGGGTGCTGGGTTGGACTCCAGCCCAGACAGGAGCCCCCTGGAGGCTGTGGCCATGCAGGCTCCGCATCCACGCAGGCTCAGCGTCCACGCAACTATGACTGAATCCCATTAGGGCAACCCCTGACCCTGGTGCCCCTGCCTGAGGGGAAGGGCAGTCCTTTGCCCAAAATTGGTACATGGTTTACTCCAGTGAAGGGGGCTCAGAGCTCCAGGGGCCTGACAAGGGGACAGGGCTGTCATGCCCAGCTCGCGTGGCGTGACTAAGCTGACGGGGAGCTGTCGCAGCCACCACCCAAAGACACCAGGCCTCCCCTCTGTGGTTCCTGGGAGCCCGATACTGGGGGATTTCGCTCTTCGTAAAAAGCACTGTGCTTGGGGCAGCCCTGGCTGAACTTGTCAGAAACCTCAAAACCTTAAAATAAACCAGGGCTGGGCCAGAGACTGGGGCCCCAAATTAAAGGGGCGTCAGGAACTAGTGAGCAGGTAGTATTTTTAATGCAGTATTTAAAATTTTCAAAGTTACTGCAAAAACAAAAAACACCACGGTGGGTGGGAGCGTCCTGCGGCCGTAAAAGAGGGTGACACAGCAACTCCTGCTACACCCGGGGGAGCCCAGACCATCGACTCGGAGCGCCAACCAGTGGTGGTCTTGGAGGCCAGAGGACTGATGGCTATAGGGTTTCTTTGAGGGTGACACATGTTCTAGGTTGGCTGTGGTGGTGGGCACACAGTTCTGTGTCTGACACCTCAGCTCTGCCCAAATAAGCCAGCAGCCGCCCCCACAGAGACGGCTCAGGCTGCCCTCGTCTCTCTGGCTTCAAACACCAGCGCGGGTCGGCCTGGCCGCGATCCCCAGCTGGTCTGTGTTGTAGGTGTCGACACCTTGTTCTGCACAGGCTTTGGACATTAGTTCTGATTTTCAGAAATCCTGCCATCACCTGCCACTGGTCCTGGGGGGCTAGCTCTGGGCGCTCGGCTCTCCTCCCGTGAGCCTGACAGTGAACTGCTGTGTGAATGGGGGACCCGGAAGCCTGATGAAGGGGACAGAGGCGGGGGGTCTCCCTGACCCAGGGTCCTTGCACAGAGTGTGGGTCATGTGGAGGCCCCTGCTAAGGAAGCAAGGGACGGCTCACAGGGCGGTGAACCTGGGCGGGTCATGGAGGCCGAGCCCACTGGGAAGGACTCCCTCCCGCCGCCAGTGTCTGGATGGTCTCCATTTTCAAGCAATGGCCCTGCAGATCGTGTACCCATCCCGGGGACATTTCCCAGGCAGCATAGCCAAGAAGCTAAGAAGCACTTACCTTCTTGCTCTGGTAGTAGTCGCAGAGGAGCGAGTAGGGCAGCGTGCACAGGGTGGAGAACAGGACCCCGTAGGTTATGCAAAGGGACAAGACCACGTAGAGGTTCCTGGAGAGCGTGGCCAGCCCGGTGCCCAAGCCGAAGGCGAGATAGGCGATGAAGTAGAGGGTGCGGACGCTCAGACACTCCTCCAGCTTCTCCAGGATGGCTGCGGGTGGGAGAGGGTGAGCGGCCACCGTGTGCTGGCCCCACAGACCACATCCTGCACCACCGCCAGGGCTGAGCTGAGGTGGTGGAGAAGGGACCCCGCCTGGCCCCAACCAGAAAGCACTCACTGGGGACTTCCCAAGGCAGGACTGTCACATGGTCGGCAGCAGACCCCTGGGGCTTCTGCAGGGGAAGGGGTCTCTGGGCGGAATCACGGCAGAGATTCAGGGACTCGGGCTGGAGCTGAGTCTGCGCGTGCGTGGATATTCTTCCTTGCTGTCTCTTTCCTACCACGGGGACAGCAACAGCCCATCCCCTGGCTGGCCACCATCTTTATGACTGCCACAAGGTACCCAGAGATGGCACGACAACGTGGGTCTGTTTTATTTAAACAGCTGAGGCCACCTGGCTATGGGGCACCCAACACCCCGGTTGCAGCCCAGAGACTTGCAAGTGAGATTTATTCATTTTCTGGGCCAGGAATGGAACCCTGGCCATTTAGCTACAGACCGTTGAAGGCAGCTTCCGAGCCAAGAGGGCACAGATCTTGGCTAAAGAGCTGGGGTGACCTGTGTGTGGCCTTTTGCAGACAGGAGCCGACCCTAAGAGAACACTTCCGGTGGTCACTGCAGCCAGGCCCCACAGGGTGGGCACTGTCCTCGACTCAATCAACATGCCACCCAGTCCCAGGGCTCACCCACCAGCGTCCCCTGCCCACCCCACAGGCTCCTTGATGCAGCCCCACCACCCCTCCGTCTGCCGCCCCTCGGAAGGACATGGGTCTGTGCAGCACAGCCCTGGGGCGGCCAAGCATATCCCAGGTCCCCACTTGGCCCTTGGCCCTGGGTTTAGTCAGGGCTAGCCAGGCACCTGTCCCCTCGGGCTGCCTGCAGGTTGGCCTCTACCCCCCAGTGCCCAGGACAGTATGGCCTGCCAGTCCAGCAGTTATGGAGGGACTGAAAAGAGACAGCATGTGCCACCTGCCCGGCGCCCCGAGTTTGGATTCCGTGTCTGCACTGGGGAAGTGGGCGGCCGCCTACCTGAATAGAGGGCCGCGCTGAAGGCGTAGATGCACATGCCCCAGCAGCCCATGGTCACACCGCTGTTGTACTTCTGATACTCTTCTGACGTGTGCGGGGCCTTGGGGTCCCCTTGGAACACCACCTCGCCCATGAAATCCGTGTAGAAGAGCAACATCCCCTCAAAGGAGAGCCAGCCTGGGAGGAGGAGAGAGGGCTGTGGCCCTGGATTGCAGAAGCTGCGGCCCAGCCCTTTAGCCAGGCCGTTCTTACGGATGACAAAAGACACAAGTGATTTTTGTTGTGTCTTGTTTGGTCCCAGGGATTGAACCATGAGCCACATCCTCAGCCCCTCCACATTTTTTAAATTATTATTTTGACATCGGGTCTCATTAAGTTGCTTAGGAACTTGCTAAATTGCTGAGGCTGGCCTTGAACTTGTGATCCTTCTGCCCCAGCCTCCGGAGCCGCTGGGATTACAGGCGTGCACCACCGTAACTGGCAAAACAAGCAATTTTTATAGACTCAAGAATTACAGAAGAAGCACCCCATAGCTTCACCCCCAGAGACAACCTCTGTTAAAGCTCTGTAGGAGTCCCTGTGGCCTCGCAGGTCAGATGAATGTGTATTTTTATAACACAAACAAGTCGATGCCATGGGTGCTCGGGCTACTGGGAGAAATACGTTAGGAAGCACAAATGGTGACATGGACCCCATGTGCTTCATCACCAACAGAACTTAAGAGCTCTGTCCCTCTGACTCGGTGTCATCCCTTCTTTGTGGGGGAAGGTGGTGTTTACTGGGTCTCTCGAACCCCAAGAAATTTCCACAACTTCCTAAATCTTCAAATACTGTGAGACAGACTCATTTTAATGCCATAAAATGCTTCACAGCATGGCCACGCTGACATACTCAGCACCCCCAACTGCTGGACACTGTCCCCTGGCCAGTCTTCAGCTATTGCAAGCCACGCTGGGCAAAAGGGCTCATGCACATACACTTGATGCCATCTTTGGCTGCATAGGACACCCAGTGAGGTCACTGCGACAAAGTCATGGACACTCTTATGATTCCTGCCCATGACCAGATGGCCTTCTAGAAGGTCCTGCTGATCCATGTCCCATCCTCAAGCTCCTAATCACCCTCAGATGCCCAACAACTCAACAGCAAAGAGACACCAAACAGAATAAAAGGCGAGTCCACGGTCGTTCCAAGGTCAAGCCCTGTGGGTTTAAGAGCATCCGTGGGTGGACCAGGCTGATGCAGCAGGCGGAGGGCAGAGGAGGACACTGTGGGAAGGTGGGGCCCGTCGTTTCACTATGAGTTGTCCCAGCGCTTTTGGGAATAAGGATTTGGCTCTGTGGAGACCCAGGTGTCCAGCCCTGCCCTGGGGAAGTAGTGTGACCCAAACACCAGGTTTGATGGGGACCTTGATGGGGACCTTGCAGGGCAGCACCTTGCTGCCCTTGCTGTCGTCTGTGGGCTAATGAGGGAAGAGCCTCCTGGGAAGGGGCAGAGAGGCTCTGGCCAGGGGGCCCTCTCCGGGCCCAGAACTCACCCAGGAAGTGGTTGACGCAGAGGTTGCGCAGCGCCTTGGGCATGTGGCAGATGGTGAAGCAGAGGCTGCGCAGCGACAGAGGCCGCTCCGAGTGCTCGCTGGAGCCCGTCAGCTGGCTCTCGTACTTCACGCCGTTGAGCAGGATGTTTGCTACCTATAACGGAGCCGCAGAAGCCTGGGTCAGTGAGCCAGCCCCCGGTACAGAGCACGAACCAAGCACCAGCCACCAGAGGAGGGAACTCAAGGCCCGCAGTGTGCCGCAGAGCCCACAGTTGCTCCCAGTGTGCCGCAGCAGGCGAGCTCTGTGCCTCATGGTCGGGGGGGGGGGCGGTTAAGCCCTGGGAAAACACGGAGTCCACTTAAAAAAACATGGATCTGTTCAGCCCAGGACAGCGCGAGGCCTTTCTTTTCCAGGAGGTCCATTATTTCAAGGCGATGGGGACACCTGTTCCGAACCCTCTCTGCACAGTCCCCCACCTGAGCACAGGGCGGGCACATCACATTGCCCCCAGCCCCAGCCTTCAACGGGGACGTGCTGTGCGGCTAAGGTGCCCCCTGTCCACACGATGGAAACAGAAGGAATGGGGGACAGTTTCTTTCTGGGACCCAAGAACGATCCTCCTGGGGGGCATCTGCTCACTGAGTCCGCCTGCTCCTCCCTGCCTGGTTTGGGGGCACAGACTCCGGCCAGGAGAACTGATCATTCTGAACTTGAGCCGTTTTGAGAATAAAGACGCTGCTCTGGCTCCACAGGGGAGTCCAGGTGTTGTCTGCGCCCAGCGGCTGCAGTGGGGAAAGGACATGGGGCGTCCACAGCACTGGTTCCCAGGGGCCACGTCGACAGAGCCTGTCCCCCACACCTGCCCGAGGAAGACTGCTACTTATACCATGTCCCCACTCAAGCCTGGATGTGTTTATTTTAGCTCCTGATTTTTATTCTCCTCAAAGAGCTGGGGCATCAATGGCAATGGATCCAGGATGAGAAGGGATTTCAACAGGAGTTTCAAGCACACCCAAGGAACTGGGCTTAGAAGCCACTCTAAACCTGGAGAGACAGGTAGGAGGCCCCGGCATTGACAAAAGACTGGCTTCGTCACTCTGAAGTCACCAGAGATGAGGGTGACAGCGCCCCTGATGGGAGCAATCAGGAAATCCCTTGCTTTGGCCAACAGCAGGCCTTCCTGACTCTGGAGATCTTTGGGCCTTCAAACCATTTCCGTGCAATGGCTCAAATGGTGCTCCCAAGGACTTGGCCAGGACCTGCCCCTGCCTCTGCAGGGCTCTTCCCCCAGATGGGACAATGACTGAGCCAGCCAGCAACGGCTTTAAGGCCCAAGAGCCATAATGCAGCAGAGGAAGCCAGGAGAGTCCCAGTCAGGCCCAAGCGTTTCACTGGGAGGAGAGAGTGGGCAGCCACCTCGGGGTGTGTCCAGTTAACTACTGACTAAGCCAGGGAAGTCTTCCTGGGATCAGGGAAGGCACCCTGGGCTCCTGGAGGAAGCTGCCTGAGAAACCAATGGCCCTGGTCCCATGTGGACCCAGATGGGGTCGAGTTGGCCTGGATTTACTTCTTACAGGGCCGCGTCCAGCCCACCTGGCCCAGTGCAGGTTAGATGGTTTCACAGGACTCAAGTCCACAAACCCCAAGTTCCTGACCTCTCCTCCTATAACGCCCAAGGCCAGTGGGCCACTGGCAGCCCTGTGTCTACTTAAATAAGAGAATTCCCTCCCTTGGCTTGGAGTAGCCTCCTCAGGGTCATGGTCATAGATTCTTTTTTGTACCAGGGATTGAACCCAGGGGTGCTTAACCACCGAACCACATCCCCAGCCTTTTAAAATCTCGAAACAGGGTCTTGCTAAGTTGCTGAGGCTGACTCTGAGCTTGAGATCCTCCTATCTCAGCACCCCCAGCCACTGAGATTACAGGTGTGCACCACCAGGCTTAGGATCGTGGATTCTGGAAGTTGGTAAAACCTCATGTCTCACTTGGTGGGCTTGAGGCCAATCCAACATATACTAAAGGCAACCTAAACCACCTTCTGGAACATTCTGTGCCTTCACAGAAGATGTCATGGCCCTGGAGAGTCCAGAGCTTCTGCAACCCCTGGTGGTTGGCTAACACGAGACCCTGGGAGAGACGAGCGCTGCAGTCGGTGAGTCTCCGAGCCCTGTTTGATACTCCAGGTCATCTTATCTGGAGACTCAGCCTGTTGGTACCACATTCACGTGGCACAGATGGGCTGGGGGCTAGGCTTGAGGGAAACTGCCAGAAACCAGCAGAAGACACCCTGTGCTCATGCACCAGAGGGGCGTCCTCCCTGCGTGGCCTCTGCACAAACCCAGCAGTGTGTGTAGTCCGCAGCCTGCTAAGCCTCCTGGCAGTGGGGACCCTGCGGTCTCACCTGGACTCCCGTCAGGCTGGGGTTCATGCAGCAACATGCGAAGTGAGGCTCCTCCGCGCAGACAGGAGGACCTGGGAAACCCGCCTGGCCCGACGGGAAGCTCTTTCCAAATCAGCTCCCCTTCCTGTCATCTAACTGCTGAGGGGGACCCCCACCGCCACCTGACCCCTGGCTTCCCACTGCTGGCTTTCACCTGTTGGCTGAAGGTCACGTTCCTTCTCCTGCTGGTTTCGGGGCCGCCTCCTCCGGCTGCATCCGGCAGAGCCAACGTCTGGGGTCTCTTCAGAATCCCGGAGGCCCTGGGCTTGGGGGTGTCCAGGGAGCCCACCCTCAGCACGTCCCTGTCTGAGCCGGAAGTCAGGGCACCCTCCCTCCTCTCCAGCAGTCCCCGGTCCTGGTGGTAGAAGCCATCTGGGGCCCGGGGGAAGCTGACACTGATGGCCTGCCTGGGGACGCTGCCAGGGAGGGCCAGGTAGTTGTCGTGGCCTCCCGTGAAGCAGTCGATGAGGACGCTGTCGATGTTGGAGGTGCCAAAGGAAGAGGCGAACTCGTTAATGCCCGTCAGGGAGCTGTCCCTGCTGATGAAGCTGCCGTACTTGGGCGTGAGGGGGCTGGGCGGGGAGATGGGGCTGGAGAAGCTGGCGTACAAGCTGGTGGCCTGGGCGGGCAGGGCATCGCCGGCCCCCTCCTCCAACAGCAGCGGGGGCGAGGGGGGCAGCGGGAGGCTGGGGCTCTTCATGGCCGTCTGCTTCTCACCCAGGGGCCGCAGGGGCCTCTCTGGGATGCTGATCAGGGTCAGCACGGTGGTGATGCTCAGGGTGACCGCAGTGAAGATGTAGATGACGCGCAGCTGGCCTCCAAGGGCTCTCCCGAAGCCAGTTCTGTCCCAGTGGATTCCCCCGACCACGTATCCGAACCCCCCTCCGAGACCTGGGAGAGAAAGGGGGCTTTGGTTCCTTCCTGCCAGTGGCAAGGGAGACCCGAAGGACGGGGTCCCATTTCTTGGGACACTGAAATAGCACCGACTGTCCCAAACACCCAGATGTAGTGTCTGTCCCACAGAAGCCCCAACAAAGGTGGCAGTGGCATTGCCAGGTGGCTCCTCAGGGACACTCCCTCCTCTGCCTGCTGGGGTCACCTGCCTGGTGGTATCCTGGGGCCTGGCTCCGGAGCGGGCAGCACATGGCCCCTGCCCTCCTGCTGCTCCACTCATCACGAGCTGTTAGGGCGACATAGTGGATGTCGCCAGGTCACGCCTTCCCTCAAGCCCCCTCTGGCCTCAGAGTCGTGGGAGGCTGACACAGACGAGCTTGCTCAGGTGCTCCCTGACCGTGTCCTTGCACATGGTCACCATGAGGAAAGTCACCTGTCACGGCCCCACCTCTCCTCCACCTGGCCCTCAGGATCTTCCAGCACAGGAAAACAGAGGGGTGTGGAGGTCTCAGTCCAGGGCCCAGGGCACTGGCCAGATGGCCAGGAGGCTCCCAGAGCCCAGCATGAAGATGTGAGCCAGGCCATGGCGGGGGTGGGGTGGAGGGGTACAGCGGCAGTGGCGGCAGCAGCAGCAGAGACCTCCAGAAGTGCAGATTCCTGCAGCCGGGCTCTGTGCGTCTGAGCCCAAGAGCAAGAGCAAGGGACGCTGCCCCGGCCCCAGCACCCCGCCCCTCCACTGCCAAATCTCGGGGAAGTGTTCATTTATTTTGTTTTGAGTTTAGCTGTATTTTGAACCATCTACTGTCTGGGAGGAGGGTTCCCTTGGTTTCTTCCAGCTCGCGATCTGGAACATGGCTTCTTGGGGTCTGGCCTCATTACCTTTAAGTGCGAACTCCCGTGCTCAGCCCTGCACACGTGCTAGGAGCCACACGCCACGGAGCTGAGCTCTTCCATTTGCCTCCCTCTGACTTTTACATTCCAGGTCGTGTTCTCCATCCCTCCTCTGCCTCTGTCTTGCTTTTTGCCCTTCTTTGGCATTTCGTTATTCTCCCTTATTTATTTATTTTTGGTACCTGGGATTGAACCCAGAGGTGTTCTATCACTGAGCCACATCCCCAGCCCTTTCTATTTCCTATTTTGAGACAGGGTCTCACCCAGTTGCTTAGGGCCTTGCTAAGTTACTGAGGCTGGTTTTGAACCTGTGATCCTCCTGCCTCAGCCTCCTGAGCCACTGGGATCACAGATGTGCACCACCAGCCCCTCTGATGCCCACATGCTGATTGGATGACTGTGTTGGTCACTGTGTTAGGGCCCAGGAAGTCTTCAGGGGTGCAGACACAGGCGACCAGCGACGATGCTGACTCCTGACATCTACTGCTGTCCAGGGCAACCGCCGCAGGGGTCAGCACCTCCCTCCTGACACCCAGAGAAAGGGGGACACACCCGTGGACAGCGTCTCTTGCATTCGGTGCCACAGGTTTTGCATTTTTGTGATTTATTTTTTCCCTGCTGTTGCTCTGTTTAAAACAGGCCCCAAGAGGACTGCTGAAGAGCGGCCTGGTGTTCCCAGGTGATACATGAGTGTTTGTGCATGCGTCTCAGGGCTGTTGGCCCCAAGTTCAATGTGAGTGAGTCAGCGCTGGAATAAAGCGTCTTGAAACAGAAACATGAAAAACTAGGTTACGTGTTGACCAATTTGATGAAAATATCGTGAGGGGAAGGTCACAGGAATGCAGCCCTGTACTCCTCCCGGGAGCAAGGATTCAGTATTTGCTAATTCAGCGTTTGCGCTGACTTTGTAAGAACACAGCTGCTGCAAATCACGAGAATGGACCGTCATGTGTGCTTATGTGTCTACATTTAAATGCACAGATACATTCCGCCCTCCGTATCCACTGGTTCCATATCCTCAGATTCAAAATATTCAGAAACTCATTGTGTCTGTCCTGAACGTGAACAGACCTCTTTTCATCATTCTCTAAATGATGCAGTATAACAGCTATTTACCTGCCACCTACATTGTGTAAAATACCATCAGCAACTGAGGGAAGACTAAAGTTGACGGGGAGATGTGCAGAAGTTATATGTAATCATTGTGCCTTTTTATTTTATTTTTTTGCTCTACTGGGGATTGAACCTAGGGGCTTGAACAGGCCAGGGCTGAGCTACATCCCAGCCCTTACTGTGCCGGTTATACAAAGGACCTAAGCAGCAGTGGATTTGGGTATGACAGGGGTTCCTGGGACCCCTTAGGAGGACTGGAGATATGGATCTACACACACAGGTGTGTCACCATGGTATGTTACCGTGGATACATGTTGTTTGAGATATATCATTTTCGTTTCTTTTTCTTTTTTTAGAACCAGGGATTGAACCCAGAAGTACTTAACCACTGAGCCACATCCCCACCCCTTTTTATTTCTTGAGACAGGGGCCTGCTAAGTTGCTTAGGGCCTTGCTAAGTTGCTGACGGTGGCCTTCAACTTGAGATTCTCCTGCCTCAGCCTCCCGAGCTGCTGGGATTACAGACATGTGCTCCCCACCCCCACCGCCAGATACATATTTTCAGTCGCTTAAATGCTTAGCCTATATTTGAATTTCCCCAACTTATTTTGAAATCGGGGAGCGAAGAAGAGCCCCCGAGTGTACAGGCTCACCCAGGTTTCTGCAGGCTCCGCGCAGTCAAGGGGCACTCACCCGCCAGGAGGGCATGGATGTTGAGGCCTCTGTCCTGGTCCACTGGGCTGCACACGTCCATCATGTAGGCGTGGCTGGGGTTGTCCGCCGAGTCTGCACTGAAGTCCATCAGCACCACCCCGCACACGGTCAGGAGGATCCCCCACTTGTGATTGGTGGCCGTGTCGGCCAAGGCAGTGCCGATG
Organism: Marmota marmota marmota; assembly: GCF_001458135.2. Taxonomy (NCBI): domain Eukaryota; kingdom Metazoa; phylum Chordata; class Mammalia; order Rodentia; family Sciuridae; genus Marmota; species Marmota marmota. Next base: position 3,414,239 of record NW_026000102.1, read on the forward strand.
TCCCTGCCATTTAGCAAGAGCGAGAGGCCCAGCAGCGCCCCTGGAAAGAGACACAAAGTCACCCAGAGAAAACACCCACCAGCTCTGTCCCTTGTAGTTCACCATCTAAGTCCAGAATCCTGGGAGAATTTTCAAAAATCAAACTTCAAGCAGAGCTGGTGGGACGGGCCAGCTGCAGACTCGGGTGACTTTGCCCCTGGTCAGGTGTGAGCAGCAGAACTGGAATGAGGTGACAGTGACTTATCCCCAGGGTTGACTGAAGCAGGGTCGGGGCTCTCGGCGGCCACACCACTGAGGGCCAGGAGCACTAGGGACTGTGTTGGCAGAGACTTTTTACAGATTCTCCTAGAGGGAAGCTGCTGGGCTTCTTGTTTGGTTCTGGTGTCATTTTATTTCATGCCAAGACCACAGACCTAGAGCCAGGACAAGAATGAAAGGACGTCTCCTTCCCAACCTTGAGGTACATCGGTCACTCCAGGCACCCAGCAGAGGCTGCAGCAGGAACCCTGAAACACAGCAGGCTAGTGTCATCGCTGACCGCTCCCCCCCCCCCGGGGACCTAGGGACACTCGGGATGGCCGGTCACATTCCTGCACTCAAATGTCCCCAAAGAGTCAGAGGGTGGAGCCCAGAGGAGGCCACAGAACCCTAGCTACAACTGGAAGACAGAAAAACTCCGGGAATCGCTCAGAATGTCCTTAAAATTTCCACTTCGACAAAGCACTGAGCAGCCTTGACAGGACCACACAGACCCAAATGCCACCCGCATTTTCGCTCGGATTCTCTGATGATAGCTTGGTCCAAGAGGGCGTAGTTCTTGGGGTTGACTAATTCCTGTTCTAGTGTCTGATTTAGATGAAGGAACTTAAAATGTGGGACGTGATCAGCTACATTGGCCTTCGACAGCCCCAGACTAATGAGAGGAACGTAATTCCTGCTCTCCCTTTGGAACCTCAAGCTACTTGAACCAAGGCTTCCGGAAGCTTCCAGAGGTTTCCAGAGGCCACGTGCCATCAGGGCTGGCTGGGGCTCACCGAGGATGGGGCTGATGAACCACACCAGGCTGTAGAGCTGGTCGGGCAGGCCCATCTGGAGGAGCACGGGGGTCACGTAGGCGGTCTCCATGGCATAGCTGAACTCAATACCAAAGAGGATACAGCCGTTGAACAGCAGCTCCCGGAAGGACCTCTGGGGGTGCAGGTCCCCAAAGTCCACTAGCTCAATGGGACACGGAGTGTTGGGGGGTGGGGGCGGAGACGGACGGATGCACTTCCTCCTCTTGGGGTGTCGCTTGAAATTGTTGGCCCGGTGGCTGATGTGACGAGTCACAGACCCCGAGTAGCCAGAGATCTGAGACCTCCAGACGTCCTGAGGCGCCAAGCTGGGGAAGAGGGCCTCTCCCGGAGGGGTGCCGCTTACGGGGGGGATCATGGTAGGCAGGGCTGTGGGCGTCCCTGTGGGGAAAGCCCATTGGGCACGACAGTTACTTCATGGGGCCTCGATTACAGGAGTCCACTTTCCGCGTGGCCCCTGTGGCTCTCTCCCCACCCGCTGGTCCTTTGCACACGGGAGAAACTGAGTCCACACTGAGCACCCCCATTTCACCCCGACCAGCAGAGCCGCCTGCCCAGGAGGATGGTGCAGGCCCCGGATCCTGTGGGTGAGCTCAGCCGCCTAGGAGACAAAGCCTGAGCCCCAGTCCTCAGGTCCCCGCATGAGACCCCACGGCTCCGCCAGGACAGTCGCGCCAAGACCCTCTTGCGGAGGTGAGGGCAGCCAACGGCTTGGTGGCTACCTGAAGGCCCCGTGGGAAGCCTGACCCATGGCCCACTTCCAGGGGACCAGAGTTGGGCAGACCAGGCCCAGGACAGGAGCCACCTGCGGACACTCTGACACTCTGAGTGGGGGGACAGCCTTCTTTCATAGGACGGAAAGTCACAGCGTGCCCTCTGCTCCCGAACCCTTGTATTCAGTCCCTGTAGGAGGCCAGGGGCCTCTCACTCCAAGCAGTTGGGCCAGCGAACACAGCCATGTCCTTTCAGCATCAACTCGTCAGTCAGGAGAACTGTCAGTCAAGTCTGGAGACTTCTATTCAGGGGTTCAAATGCTCTCGAAGGAGGAGGGCTGGGGTGCCGCCCCGTGGTAGAGCACCCGCCTGGCGTGTGTGAGCCCTGGGTTGGATCCCTAGCACCTCAAAAAATAAAGGTGAAAAATAAAAAGGGCCGTGGAGGGGTGAGAGGTAGATTCCCATCTTTGATTTGTTTATGTTGAGAACAATTTCCACAGTGCCCACGAGGTAAGGAGGGAATCGGCACCCCCAACTCCCCGCTCCTGTCCTCCAGCCCGCCCAGGGGAGTACAATCTGCACTACACAGAGACCCCTCTCCTGAGCATCCAGATGCTGTTCACTGTTTTGAAATGAATCTAGATTTTACAAATTAAAGGAATGGACTCCTGTTGCTGACATGTGTTTTAGCTAGTGCCCACTTTCCTAAGCACAGGGAGAAGGCTACTGAGATCAGAGGGAGAGACAGGTATGGACGTCAGAATGAGTCCTAGGGCCCCATGTGGCCTCTCTGAAAAGCAGGGGACTTCATTTCCTTTGAAGTTCTTCCTGAGAAGTAGCCCCCAACCCAGACAGCTTTCCCGACCTTGGTAGGTTTCTTGATGACAATGTTTGTCACTTACCAAGACATTACAGGCTTTCTTCCAAAATTAGTTTTAAGTTTCAGAAAGAAAGCCCTTATTTTTGACATTAATGTGATTATATCACTTCCCATCACCCTACGCTAGTGGATAACTTCTTTATGAGTCACTCTGAAGTTCTTCACCCCAGATTTATATCAACACACTCAGGGATCACCTTTCTTCCCTTCAGAAGACATCAGTGGTGGACGTGATTGGACCTAGAGCCACCCGAGCAGGATTCAGAACATTGAGCTAATCCAATGACCCAGCCACCCTTTCACCCATCCATCCATCCATCCATCATCCATCCTATATCCATTCACCTACCAACTCATCTCTCCATCCGTTCATCCACTGTCCATCTACCCATTCATCCCTTCTTCCCTACATCCCTCCATTCATCCATCAATCCATTCAATACCCACCCACTCATCCGTCCGTCCGTCCATCCATCCATCCATCCATCCATCCATCCATCCTCCCTTCCATTCATCTGTTTTTCCACCCACCCAACCATTCACACATGCACCTGCCTGTCCCTCCATCCACTTATCCACCCATTCAACCTTCCGAACATCCGATTATCCAGCCATTCACCCGTCCTCTCCATCTGACTGAGCACTGACACTGAGGATACTGAGGTTATAGAGATAAAACACAGACACCGCTCTTGTCCTGAGTTAGGTAAAAAAAGCACAGAGAAGGATCCCTAAACAGGGGACTCGTTCACGGGGAGGAGAGGAGATCAACTGCTGGGCACAATGGGGTATGGTGAGAGAGTGAGCCATTAGCTAGCGATGAGGGGCCGTGAAGTCTGCAAAGAGAGGGATTTTGCACTGAGGTGGCTGGGAGTGACATGGCCAGAAACTAGCTCCACTCTCATTTCTATAAATGACTCATCTTGTGACCTTAGAAAAATGCCAGGCTGTCCTACAAAACAAGAATAGAGGGAACTAAGAACTATGTGTAGGCAAGCAATACTTCATTTAAAACTTAATTTATGAAGCCTGACTCAAGATCAAGGTGTTCTGAAGGCTCAGCTGACTGTGTTCCTCATTGTCTGGTTTGGGTCTTCTGTGTCAGTGTTTCACCCCATAAATAGAACTTAACTGCATGTGCTTAATTTTGGGATGGGGAACCGAGGTCCCAGTTGGGAAAAATTTCCCTTTAAAAAAGCATGTGGAAGAAGTACATTTTGAAGTGGGGAAACCTCTCCACCCAACTCACAATGGACTATGGAGACAGCCCACTTCTCCACCTGCTCGAGATGACGGCAGCATCCCCAGCTTTAGCCCAAGGCCAGCAGCCTGACCAGATAAACCCTCCAGCACCTAACAGAGTCACCCCGAACTTGAAAAGTCTTCCCTAAGCGTCGCTCCTGTTTAAATTTGAGGGTGTTACCATTCTTTTTGGGTGTTACCATTTTTATTTAAAAATATATATTTAATGAAAGCTGTTCATAAAAGTTTATCCTAAGATGAATTTTTACCCCCCCCCCACCCCCTTTTTAATTTTTTGGTACTGGGGATTGAAACCAGGGGTGCTTAACCACTGAGCCACGTCCTCAACCCTTTTTATTTTTCATCTTGACACAGGGTCTCTCTCAGTTGTTTTGGGCCTCACTAAGTTGCTAAGGCTGCCTTGAACTTGTGATCCTCCTGCCTCAGCTTCCTGAGTCACTGGGATAATTATTGGCATGCACCACTGCACACTGCTAAAAATCCATTTTTGAATGTTACTATAAAATGAGTGAAAATGCAATTTAAAATAATAAAATAGAGAATTTTATCACAATAATACAAACATCCATCTTACGATCTTTAGGCCACTAATGACCATTTGTTCAGTCAGAAGAAAATGCATAATATCCCTGAACTCCCCAAATGTTAGACATCAGCCCACTGAGATTCCAGATACAGAGGATGGTTAACATAATGAATCCCTCAAACTGTTATGAGGAGTTTAAGTGGCACATGGTTAATAAAAATAAGTAACATCCACTGGGGGTGGTGGCCCATGCCTATAATTCCAGTGACTCAGGAGGCTGAGGCAGGAGGATCGCAAGTTCAAAGCCAGCCTCAACAACTGAGCAAACCCTGTCTTAAAATAAAAATAAAAAAGGCTGGAGGGCTGGGGCTGGGGCTCAGTGGCAGAGGGCTTGCCTAACACGTGTGAGGCACTGGGTTGGATCCTTAGCACCACATAAAAATAAGCAAATAAAGGCATTCTGTCCATCTACGACTACAAAAAAAAGGGGGGGGGGCTGGGGATGAGGCTCAGTGGTTAAGGACCCCTTGGTCCAGTCCTCAGTACCCACCCTCCAAAAAGCAATACCCATGTAAGTTAGACCCTTGGAGTCATCCCACTGTGAGCCCAAACCCTTTCCCCTGCATTTCTCTCCTCTTCTCTGTAGGAAAATGGGCTCCCACCCTGGGCCTGGGGCCCTTGCCCCCCGCCCCTCTTCCCAAGGTTCTCTCAGGTGCTGGGGTCCGCGCAGGCCGGCGGGACCCTGCAGACGGGGACCCTGCAGACCGGTGCTGGGCAGCCTCTGAGCTGACCCGTTTCCCACTCTCCAGCTCCAGCAGTGGGCCCTGCCTGGGCGCCTGTCCCTGAGCCTGGCCAAGAGCTCATTGGACCGGCCGCTGGGCACCTGACCCTGGTCCCCGCGAGGCCAGCTCCTGGCACCTGGCACCTGGCACCTGCGAGGCCGCGGGTGTCTGCGGGGGTTGGTGACTCAGACACAGGGGGCAGGTGTCCTGGTCAGCACAGGTGGCCAGGCCCGGCCGAGTGGGACACCTGCCCAGGTGACAGGGCAGGCCTCGGCTGGAGAGCGCCACCAGCCCCGGCAAATCCCGGCCCCTGCTTCCGCGAGGGCGGAATGAGCCTGTCGCCACGCTGCCAC